>NC_139162.1:29711734-30106734 GCF_964270905.1 Leucopleurus acutus
GTCATTGCATCCACAAAGCAAAGCCCATCACAGACACATCTGCAAAGCACTGATGAATAACGTGCACTCTACTGTAGTTTGCCTGGGGAGATTGAGAGAAGCTTTATACCTTGCGTTGCACTTAGAAATTCTTTGAAAGCCATCTTAAATGACTCTATCTTTTTCCAAAGTGCACCATGGAGCTGTCTCATCTTTTCCTTCCCTCAACTCCCTTCTCCTGGGAGCCTGGGAAAATAATGTATGTGAGACCTGTACCCCAGCCCCTAGGACACACAGTAGGAAGTAGTTGTTTCCCTAATACAAGGAAAATGTCAGAAAGCTCACAGCAGGGAGGGATACCTCACTGCTGGAGAACCCAGAGGTCTTCCTGGAGGAAGTGGCACCGAGGCTCAGAAGAGTGGAGAGGATTTAGCTGTACCAAGACAGAGACGTGGATGGGGCTTGAGATTGAGCTCCTGGTGGAGGAGAAGGGAAAATAAAGGCCTCAGGGATATGTCTCAGTCAGGATCCAGTTAGGAAACAGAAACCACTCCAGATATTTGAACAGAAAGAATTTAATATAAAGAATTATTAACCAGGTATTAGAGAACTGAAAACGTAAAAAGAAGACTAAGTTTTCATGGAGTTTGCAACTGCGGGAAATGACTGCCAGCCCTAGAGCCAGGAAAACAAAGGGAGGAGATTGGAATTATTAACATTTAGAAGCTTAGAAGGGGAGCCCTTTGGGCCAGGGATCTAGATCTCTGAGGAGGGGACACCAGTTGGCTGGAGTTAGCATCTCTGGGGGAGGGCCTCCAGACGTCAAGGACCCAGCCTGCTGGAAAGGGGGCACTGTCACCTGGTGCTGGTATCTCCGAGGGGCTGGTTCTACAAGAATTGGAAAAACTGTACACTGGGCTCAGCCACTGCCTGGGAAGGGAACTGCCGCGGCCAGGGTGAAGAAGCATCCCTGGATGATGTTGGCATGGACCACTAGCGGACAGGAAGTAATTCGGAAGGAGCCAATCCCTTCTTCCTCTTCCAGCCTTGCAGTCTCCCTCTAGCGACCCTATTGGCAGAGGTAACATGGAGCCAGAATTGTGGCTTGCAGAGCCCCAGCCCCTGCGTCACAAAGCTGAGGATGGAAGGGCCTCTTGGAGCTGAGAGGCAGTAATCTAATTAACCGACACAGCCTGCCCCCGTGGTTACCTGGCAGGGGTAGGCACCCTTTATACCGATTTGAAATTCCACACAATAACAAAACAACTTTGTGTTTCTGCCTAACTCGGGTTTTATTTGTGTAAATATAAACCTGTTCAGCTTCTCCCCGAAATAAGGAGGCAGCATTCTCAACTGACATTGTATGCATCTCTGCAAGATAGTGAGAGGGTGGGAAAAGAGGGGTCATCGTGGCAACAATGAGAAATCCAGACTGACCTTCCTGACTTGAGTCCCACACAGAGGCCTTGGGGAGGGTCAGCAGATGGCTCAGAGAGGGGTCTGTCCATCCAGTGGGACAGAAAGCTAAAGCCAGCTCTGTGGACCCTAGAGTCTGTAAGTGTTCTGGGTCCTACAAGTTTTGTCAAGCCATTTCCTCACGTTGACCATCAGCTTTGTCTTCTGTTAAAGGGACTGTCTGCCTGCAGTGAGAGCCAGAGAAAGGTGTCAGCCGTAAGAGCAACCTGTGGGTAGTGGGATGGTGGGTTCCAAGGCCGGACGTCCTGTCCACTTCTCTATCGTTGATGTTTTGTGTTCTGGCTCCAATTTAAAATGGGCTTAGTAAGGGTGTCCATGGGTCCCACTGTGGGGAGTAGACCAGGTCTGGTGGGTTTGGGACCCTGAGCCAGAAGGGGGATACCACCCTAGCCAGCACAGACACACCCACGCCTTGCAGGAGGGAAGCAGAGATACTCTGATCTCCTCTCTACTGGGTTGAAGAGGGTCTCCTGCATGTGTCCTCAGAGCCAGGGCACAGAAGCAGAACAGGGCCATGGAGACTAGAAGTGGTCTCCCCTTGCCACCTCCTCCCTCATCCTCTGCCTGTGCCCAGCTTCATTCTAATGATGCCCCTATGAGGCATGGTCAGATCTGTTGTGCCTTGCCCACCCCGAGGATGACTGCCTTCTTATAGCTACTCCAGAGCCTGCTACGCTTATTATCCCAAGGAACAGGGGACTGACGGTAGAATGTCAGGCATCTGCAGGGCTGCCATGTGCAGTTGTGCAGGCTGTGCACTGCCAAAAGGCTCCCGGCAAAGGAGGTAAGTGGGGGCTGAAATCCATTCTGAAATCCTGTCTGAAGGTAGGGGAGCCATTATCTAATTGGTACAAAGGCACTTTCCGGACTCGTACTGGAGGCGGGTATTGAGGTACCCGGGACAAAGGAAATCGCCAGAGGTTTTCTGCACGTGACTAGGCTCCCAGGCAACTGAGCAGTCCTCACCCACTAGCAGATCTCTGAGCAGGAACGATTCACAGCTGTTATCACAGCCAACATCCTGTCCATCTGTCTACGCATAGCAGCACTGAGGCCCCAGAGGCTCAGAAAGTAAGAGTGAATCTCAGGCTAAAGGCAGAGCTGAGACCAGACCCCAGTGGGAAGCTCTGCCCACTCCCTCAGCTCCCAGGCGACTCTGAGCTCACAAGGAAGAAAGACTTTCTTATCTTCACAGGATACGGGCAGTCCTGGCAGTCAAGCCCAGCCACCTCTGTGCAACTTCGGGCAAATGGCCTAACTTCTCTGTGCCGCAGTTTCCACCTCTGTAAAATGGGGATTATCATAGCTCCTCCCAGAACGACTGGGAGGATTAAATAAAGTGATAACAGAAAGAGTTCAATGTGAACTATGCCAAGTTTGGGAGCTATCAGTAATCCCATGTTAGAGATGAGAAAGCTTGGAGAGGTTAGGTAACTTACTCAAGGTCACAGCTACTACGGGGCTCGGATCTGCATCCAGGCAGGCCCTAACTATGGCGTAAGATCATATGAGGAAACCTCCCAGCCCAGTCCCTGGCACACATGAGTCCTCAATAACTGTAGCTATTACTATAGTTCTTGAATTGCAATAGGTCCTGCCCGACGTGGGTTATCTCTGGAAGCCACTGTGTCAGCTGTTGCTATGAGTCCACCGGCAGGGCCCAGCCTCCCATCCTTCCCAATGCCAACACCTGTGCCTGCAGGAACTCCAGGCCCTGGTGTCCCCAACTCTCAGACCCTCAAGCCTGGCTCTGGCCCTCCCTCCTCGGAGGCAGCTGTAGGTCTGCCGTTGACACACACTTAATTAGTTCCATCACTTGCTGAGCCCTGGCAAGGGCATATCAGTCTCTCTCTGTCTCAGGCCCTGATGGGCTCCCCATAAGCAGCTTTGGAGGGAGATGGTGGAGAGATCTGAGGTACAGAAATGCATTTTCCCCTTCCTGCTTGCAGATAAAGTGGCAAGTAACCAAGCAGGCTTCTTTCTGGAGGAAGGCCTCCAGGCTGCGCAGTGGTGCATAGAAATGATTTATTTCCAGCCAGGCACTTGGGGCTTGTCAGGGAAAGTTCCCTGATTCCCAGACCTGTGGTCTCCAAGTGCCACCCTGGATGCAATGAGCTTTGGCTAGGTGGAAGGGCCTGGGAGGGGAGTGGTGCACAGGGTCCTGGCTGGATACTCTTGACCCTCTGAGCCGGTCCTATCTCAATCGGGGGGACAGGTGTGTTCCCTAATCCAGGCCTTCCCAGGCTGCATTCTGCTTTAGGCAAGCATGTTGTCTCCTAATTCAGGATGTGCTGAAAATCTCCATCACTTGGATGAGTGACGTTTTGTACATTAACCACGAGAGGTAGTATTGTTTCGTGACAAACTGGCTTTGATTCGGGGTTCCACCACCGACAAGCTCTGTGACCTTCAACAAGTGACTTGACCTCTCTGTCCCTCAGTTTTCCAATTTATAAAATGATGATGAAAATATCTATCTCATAGGGTTACCACAGGGATAAAAGATTATCATAAGGATCACCTCATAAGGTTATCAAAAGGAAAAAAGACTTTATTCCGTGTGGAGTACCTGGAACAGTGTCTGGAACAGTATTTCCCTGGTGCAGAGTAAATACTTAATATCGATGAGCTGTCATTGTTACTTGACTGTTTTCCACACTATACACCGTTTGTCATAAAGTGTGGTGATCTATTTCCCTCAGCCGTTGAGGGGCTCTGCTGTAGTACAGCATCCGGACAGGGGTTGCCATTGACCCCATGAGAAGAGGGCCAGGGACAGAATTTCTGGAGAGAGAGCTCACTCTTCCATGGGATGATTGATTAATCATGGTTGCCCAGAGCTCTGTGCATGCAAGGATTCCGGAGCCTTGTCTGAGCCCCAGAGGAACAAGCAATGTGATTGATTACTGATGTCTGCCCCAGGCATGAGCTAGGCAAGAAAGGGCTTTTAGTTGGCTTCCCCCCACAGGGGGCTGAGCCAAGATGGGTGCAAGGAGTGTATCTGGGAGGTGATGGCCAGGAAGACCCATAAGTGGGGCAGTAAGACAGGGAAGGCAGAAACCCAGTGAAGGGGGCAGTACGGGGAGGACTACTGCTGGGGCGACAGGAGGGGGCTCGTTTCTTCCGAGGACCTGGTGGAGATTGTAGCGCACACCTCGGCATCACCCCACTCGGGGGCAGGGCAGCTGGAGTGTGTAGCTGCCAATTCTCATGGCTCATTCCTGGAGAGTCGCTCTCCTGGCCTTAGTCCCTGGGCACTTGCTGCCAGTCCTGGATGTAGTCTGAGCACACATCCACGGCCAGGAAATTGCCTTCGAGTCGAAAGATCCAGTAAGCTGGAAGAGAGGCCAGGAAGGGTTGCAGCGACCTTTGGGTGGGCTAGGGGTGTGGCTGGGGCACCGGGTACACAGGTCATGGATGCTTTGTGTGTGTCACCACACACTGCAAGACCAGAGGAGCTGTCACCTGCCCTCCCTCCTCCCTGAACACCCTCCTCCCTGCCTTTCTTTTCCTTTGCCCTCCCTCCTTCCTTTTGTTTTATTTTCTCTTCTTCCTCTCCTTCCTGCCTCCCTTCTGCAAATATTTTCTGTGTGTCTTGCCAGATCTTATGCTAGGAACCGAAAGTAACAAAATAAATAAAAACTCGCCTTTGCCCTTTAGCTGTTCAATCTGATGAAAACGGCAGAGACCTCCCATCTCCCCGGAGGGGGAAGAAGACACCCAGAGCAGCTAATAAATGGTTTCAAGTGGTTCCTTTTCAGGCACTTTCATTTTTAAAAGCAGGGCCCAAGGGCTGCTGGGACTGGCAATTAGAGGCTGCATCTCTGTGTTTGCGAAGAGGCAGGTGTGAGGAATCTGGACACTTGGAAAAAGTAAACTTATTAGGAGGAGGAGGATCTAACAGAGTATGAAATTTACAAAAGCCTCATCCGAAGTAACACTAATGACAGGCCACTTTATTGATGTTTAATTCAAAAACAGAAGCTAATGCAAGTACCCTTCCCTCAGAGTGGGAAGGAGGCGGGAGCCTTTCTTCCTAATAATTTACTTAAACTGAATTTCATATGGGAAATTAAGTTGTCTGGAATAAAAGCAAGACCTCACTCCAGAAGTAAGACGTCACCTTGAATGAGTCTATCCTCACAAGGGCAGCTCACTGTCTTCCAAGCCCAGAAAGTTCCATCTGATAGGCAGGCCTGGGGGTAGCACGACTATATTTTGGGGTCTTTGGGGGCTGTATGAGTTTTCTATTACTTTACTGTGTGACAAATTACTACAAATTTAGCTGCTTCAAACAACACCAATTGATTATCTCCGTTTCTGCGAGTCAGCTGCATGGGTCAGCTCAGGTCCCATAAGACTGCTATCAAGGTGTCGGCCAGGGCTGGGGCTTATTTGAGTCTCAGGTTCCCTTTCCAAGCTCATGCAGGTTGTTGCCAGAATTCAGTGCCCTGAAGCGGAAGAACTCGAGGTGGCTTTCATCTTCTTCAAGGTCAGCAAGAAAAAGGTGTTTTGGACCTTCGCCTTCACCTGATTAGGTCCGGCCCACCCAGGATGATCTCACTTTGGTTAACGCAAAGTACACTGATTAGAAACCTCATCACAGGACAGAAACCTCAGGGGAGGGGGCTGGACAGGGTGTGTACACCAGAGGGTGGGAATCTTGGGGACCCTCTTAGAATTCTGTCCCCCACCCAGGCAGAGGAGCTGGATCCAGCTGAACCTTCCTCAGCTCTGAGACTGTGGACAAACCATTTCCTGCTGCTTGGCCTTTGTGCTCTCACCTGTGCAACAGGTTATCAATCCTAGCCCTTCTGACCTGAAGAGGAACAGCAGAAGTGTCTTAAATGATTAGCTGGGTAGTAATTCAGTATTCAAACATGACAGTGGGAAGTCATCAGAAATGGTGTATACTTGTTGCAGGCATTTTAACTTAAATTTGATAAGTAAATGCACATTTGCTGATTTTTTTTTCACATAGGACCAAGGCAGTTTTGTTGAACGTGACCCTCCCCCATGGAGTTCCAGGAATCGTTCTTACTTGAATTAAACCCACACCATTCCACCTATAATTTCTAATGTTCTTCAGCGTGGAGTGAGAACTTTGCACATGTGAAGCAACATGTGTGCAGAATCTGTCCAGATATTCACAACTTCTGCAGCCTTTCGTAATTATTTAATTCCCTCCTTGTTTGACACACATTTTCTTAGAAAACTGCCATTCCTGAGACCTTCCAAAGCGTTCACTTCCTTGGTTTTGTGCTCCCGTTTCATTGGCTTATGTAATATTTAATGTAATTATGTAAGTATAAGAACAAACACAACTGGCATATAAGCAGGTTTGGGAATAAATTCAACCAACTTGGGGTGAATTTGTCTGGCTCCACATGGCATACACGCGTGTGCGCACACTGGAGAGGATGTGACAGCTGGGACATTTGGCCTAGAATAGGCAACAACCAAGCTAATTTGAGAAGAAATATAATATTGGCTAATCTGGCAAGTTAATTAGGAGAAGGGTGGTTTACTCTGAAAATGAGAAATGCTTTGGCAAGTGTGAAGTTTGGTGTCAGTCTGAAGGGTGTTGGGGACCGAACCTACTGTCCCAATGCCTCTTATTTATTTGACTGCCTTGAGGCCAGGCCTCCTGCTTGATGTCACAGGGCCGGGGGTTAGGACCCCAGGGAAGGAGAGGCCATCCCATGAGTCACAGATGTAGACACTGAGGCACAGAGATGTCAAGTGATTTGCTCAGGTGATAAAAACGATGAAACTGGAATTCAAACCATGATCAATTTGACACCAGAGCCATTGCTCTTAACCCTTCAGAATTGGTTCTTGGACATGAATGTGCAAAGAATCCCATGGGGAATGGGGAGGGGGAGCTTGATAAAAATGCCACTTCCTGGGGCCCTACCTCCACCGATTCTGATGCAGTAGGTTTGGGTGGGGCCTGGGGATGTGTATTTCTAACAAACGTCCCAGGTGGACTCAAAGCCAAGTCAGGGGCTGCACCGTGCAAAGCCATGCCCTCCAGTGGTGCCCTTACCTAAGGCCTGGCCTGCTGAGTTCAAGAGAAGTGAGCCAATTCTGAACCCAGTCCTGAGTCTGCTGGGGACCCTGCCCAGAGAGAACTCTTGCCTGCCCCAGTGGAGACCTCCAAGATGGCCCCAGGGCGAACCATCAAATGGGCCAGCAGGCGCAGCATGACTTTCTACCAGCTGCACAATAGAATCATCATTCTATTCTACAATACCCATACCTGGACCCCTCCCCAGAGTTTCTGACTCATCTCAGCTGATTCTAAGGGACAGCCAGGATTGAGAATCACTGAGCTAAAGCAGAAAGATTTCAGACCTTTCTATTGTACCGTTTAAAGCTGTCCGGGACAGGGAAGCCTGCCTTGGGAAGTAATGAGCTCTCCGACTTAGAAGCCTGAAAGACAGAACTAGATGACTGCTACTTGTGATGGAGGATTAAGGGGCACTGGCGGGGGTGGAGGCTGCCACTGGGAGGCAGGTGGAGTGAGTGCTACAGCCTCCAACTTGCTGCTGTCAATGAGCAAAACGGAGTGGACTAGGGACAGGACGTCAAAGGAACATGGAGGCCAGATCCTTCCCCGTCAGCCCTGTCATTATAATGATATCACTCACAGTCACAGGGTGCTGAGGTCTGTCCTGGACCCTTTAGATCGTGATCATGTGATTCAGCTGTTGCAAACAGCCTATGACGTTTGTGATGTAGCCTCCATTTTCCAAATGGGGAGTTTAAGTCCCAGTGATGTTAAAAAATCTCGACTCAATCACAGAAGATTTGAGCCCAGCTGGTCAGATACTTTCTGCCTTTCTATTCAACCAGGCTGCTTCCTTTCTCTGAGGCAACACACACACACACACACACACACACACGCACGCACGCACACACGCACACACACACATGCACACACTTGTTCCCATACACAATTCCTTGCATGAAAATACACTGTAGCGAGAGACTAGCTCAGCCCCCATGTCCCTGTGTCTCTGTCTTGTTCTCCTCCTGTCCCCCTCCTGTCCTTGGCTCTGTCCTTCTTACTTTCTGTGTGTCACACAGACTGTCCAGTTTGAACTCTCCTCTGAGATTTCCAAAGAAGCCCCATCCACCTGCTTAAGTTTTATAGTTTCCAGTGAGATGTGCCAGAGGGGCCACCAGCTCCAGCCTTGAAGGAATTGTTCACCAGTTTGGCTTGCAGGGGAGGCCAAGCAGAAACTTCTAAATGCATGAAGGTGGCCGGAAAACACCCTGGTATTTACAAATTGTTGTTGGAGCCAGGAAAACCCCAGGGAAGAGGATGAGGTAGGGAAGCAGTGCAGAGAGAAACTGCGAGGCCTCAGCCTGTCCAGGCATGGGTCACCAACATCTACTAGCATCCAACAAGCCTGGAAGAGGGGATGGCCAGACAGCATTGTCCCCATTGTACAGAAGGGGAGACTGAGGCCAGAGAGCTCCAATGATGCCATTCAGTGAGCTGGAAGTATCAGAGGCAGGAATCAAACACGGGACCTGAGGTCATAGAAACTGCAGCTGAGAATTCAGTGGAGAACTCAGCAGGACTCACCATCCATGGGTTTGTCTAGCTGCGTCCATTCTGATTGGCCAGTGCCCATACCTTACTGATTATCCAATTCCTTCACTTATTGAATCCTACTCTGGCCCCAGGCTGGGCACAATTTGGGGATGGCAGAGATTGGACAGAGAGAAGCTGGAGGTCTCTGGGTCGGCACAGAACTCTGAGAATACTTCCGGGGCTTGCTTAGATGATGAGGTTGGGTAGACCCCAGCCCAAATTCTATTGTACACAAGTTTCTTCACGAGGAGTTCCCACCAGTGGAAAAGGCACTCTCCCCTCCACCTTGCACTTTCTGTCCCTGAAAATTGAATGTATTACTTGACTCCTTGGGCCATTTTCCAAGCGATCTCCCCATCTGATCTGTAACTTGGCCTCTGACGGATTTACAGGTCCAGCCTTGGTCCCGATTTTTCTGTGCCTTCCCGTGTGCTGCTCGGCACGGATGTCTTAATACGCCAGCTGAGACTTCTTAAATCCACATTGAAACAACTGTTGGGTTTTTATACCGTTGTAAAACTCTTTGTAGGGTATTCATAGAAAATGTTTTATTAATTGCCATATGTTTATTGATTTCTCTTTCATGTCGGTTCTTTTGTTCTTTCTTTGTAGTGGCAAAAGATCTCTCTGCATCATCATTTGCAAGTTATCTAGAATGTCAAAGGTGTTCTTTTGAAGTTTATTACAGATCACATGCCATAAGGCCCGGACGTTGGGTATTTACAGCAAGGGGGGAATTCCTGCACGGACTTTCAAAGCTCACAAAAGAATTGAGATCATATTGGTTTAAAACAAGACACACACACAAAACCCCAATTTATCATTTTTTTACAATTTTTCTCATTTTGAGGGAGTAGGGGTGGGTTGGCAAAGACATACCAACGAGGAGAAATGAACAGATGTTCTGGCCTATTCATAGCATGGGTCTCCATCTCCGTCTTGCAATCTCATTGTGGTCCAGGTTATGGAATTGCTCCCCAACCTTCAACCTGCAGCCTAGCAAACATTCACTTGGAGGTCCCCTCAGCTACCCTGCATAAGGGGGATAACCTGCCACTTTTCCCAGCAGGCCAGCTTCCGCCTCCCCATTTCAGTAGAGCCTGCTCCTGCTGAGGTGCTCAGGGGGGACCCCTGCGAAGAGAAATCTCCCCTACAGAGCGGAGGTCCTAGAGGTACCTGGGCTCTACCTCCAGGATCCAGGGTGGGGGATGGATGGGGGAGGGCCAGGAAAAAGAAAATAAAAAGTTAATAGTGTAATTCCCCAAGTTTTAAGGGAGCTATTGATGTCTAAGTCAGCAGAGCATTTTCTTTTGAAAACCCCAAAAGTCATATTTTAAAAAGCCTAACCGGGAAAAACTCGCACTTTGATCTAGATGGGATATGAATGAGATCCACGCACTTATCAGGGAGGCATGAGGAGCTATTTTCCAAGCTCCCTCCCTTCCCAAGGGAAGGATGACTCCAACAAGCTGGAATCCAGCCCAGGCTTGCACCCCATCATGCTGGTGCACTTGGGTGGCTCACTGATGCTGCAGGAGCCTCGATTGCCACATCTTTAAACGAGTATAATGATTCCTAGCTGATCTTGGTCTCCAAGAACTCATGAAGGTCCACTGACACTTAGGAAAAGGACGTGTTGTCTGGACTGCCTTCCTCCTCGGTCTCCTTTGCTAATTGCCAGTGTCCCCCTGGCTTCCGGTCCCCACTGCTTGGTTGGGAATTGGGGCTGGGGGCGGGGGTGGGATTTAGGTTGAGGACTTGATGTTTTGTTGCTAAACTCAACTAGCTGCACCTTTCTCCCCCAGACTGGGCAAAGAGTCCGTAGCCGGAATCTGGCAAAAGAGCTAAAAGGGGACTGTGCCTGGGGCCCTGAGCTGGCTCTTCAGCAAAGGGAAAAAGAGAGACTCCCTGGATGGGGAGATGGAGAGGTTTGGGGAGGGTGAGGCCAGAGGCTGGGCCAGAGACTCCCAGGGGAGAAGTGCTTGAGAGAGGCCTGTTGGAGCCTCTTTTGCTCACTGTCACAAAGCCACCATCCTGGTGGAGACCTGAGCACTGCCCTGCTTCCCAGCAACCATGGGTCTGATTCCCAGTTCTGCCAGTGTCATGCTTTTTGCTCCTGGGTAATTTACATCCTGTGTCAGAGCCTCAGTTTCCTCATATATGAAACAGGAACAGGCTGGGACTAGGGTGAGGAAATCCAAGTGCACCCTGGGTATAAGATTTAAGGAGGCACTCGCTTACATGCTCGAGCAAGTGCAAGGTTGACACCTGAGAGCGAGTGCCTCCTTAAAATTGGCCTCCCACTTGTCTTGGCCCTGAATGGAAACTTGGCCATGCCCCTGAGTTTTGTAAAGGTCTGACGGGCCAGTTACTGGCTGCAATTTTGTGTGTGTGTGTGTGTGTGTGTGTGTGTGTGTGTGTAGAGGTTTCCATCCAGGCTCTAGAGCCACATCCTGGCCCTACCACTTTCTAGCTGTGTGACTTGGGCAAGTTACTTAACCTCTCTGATCCTCAGTTTCTTTGCACCTGAACAAGAGGTATTATTAGCTGCTTCTTTGCAGGTTTGTACTGACGTTTAAATAAGCTAATAGAAGTGAAGTGGCCAAGACAGTGCCTGCTGCATAGCGCGATCATAGTTAAAAGTGCCAGCTGTTATTAACACCTGCCGCCTCCTTGGTGAGGGCTGCTGGGAGCCTAGAGTCCTTCCTTGTCCCCTCCCCTCTTCTTGCCACAAGAAGGAGCTTCTACCACTACCCCCTGGGCTTCCTCAAGACCCTTTGCCCACCCTCTCTGGGTGTTATGAATGGGGCTGTGCCCACCTCTCACCCCTCCGAGGCCCAGGAATTGCGGTGAGGACAGCTTTGGGGAAGGTTTCTGGGGCTCCCTCCCAAGCTTCAGGGTCGGCAGAGGAGCCTGTGAGGGAGACTGTCCCCAGCCCGAATCAAGCCCACGTCCACTCACACAGCCTCCCCTGGCCTTTCCCCAAAGCCAAGAGCTGTCTGTAGACCCGGAGAAGAAAACCAAGCTTTATTTATTCACACGTTTGTCCTCATCTGGGCCCGGCTCTGTCTGGCATTGGGGACCCAGAGATGACCCCGGCTCTGCCCCCAGCCTCCAGGAATCCCCAGTCTAGGCCAGAATGTCTCCTGGTGACATGCTGGGGGGAGGGGCATGAGGCTTGCGGGGGGTGCAGGGGTGAGTACAGAAGTAGTGGCATTAGGGACACTTCCCAGAAGTGGTGACCTTTGAGCAGGACCTTGGAAGGGGAGGGGACCTTGGCTGGAGAGAACTTCACCAGGCAAAGGGGTGTGTGTCCCTGGCACAGGGAGTCACCTGCACAAAGGTTTGTGGGCAGGAGAGAGGCTGGGAAATGATGGGGTAGGGAGGCCTGGAGAGCATCCCAGAGACCCTGCAGAGGCAGGTTAGGGCAGGGCCGGCCAGGGTCACGGGGTTAATGGGCAGGGTTGGAGACATGGCCTTTGGGGTATAGGGCCTGCCCCGCCGGGGGCTAAAGCCTGGCTGGGTCCACGTTCCGTCTCTCCTACCCTTCACGATGGAGAAACCATTTTCAAGGTCCCCAGGGCAGGATCTGCCATCATCTGGCCATTTGTGGACATCGTGGGCAGCTCAAGTCCCAAAGAAGTGCTGAGGTCTGGTCTCCCTGTGGGGTCTTTCGGATCACCAAGTAACAAGTGGGAGTGATTCTTTGATATGGTCCCGTTGGAGAAGCCTCAGATGGACTCTGGGCTCAAGAGGAGTCCATTGGAAATAGTGCCAAGTCCCTAAGCAACCAGGTGGCCTAACAGAGATGCTCAGGTCCTGGGAGCTCTCCTGGGGCCTCCTGGGCCCTCCTGAGGGCAGTGCCCAGTTGCCAGGCTCTAGACATGGGTCACTGCGTTTGAACTGGGAGGTGCCTGGAGAGGCGGCCTGGGCCAAGATTCCCGGGACTCTGGCCATGGTTCCTTCCCCCCTTTCTCTGTCGTCTTCAGTAAGAGAGCCTGCTGGCCAAGAGCCACAAAGTTGACTTCCAATCCCAGCTCCACACTTTCCAGCTGTGTGACCTTGGGCAAATGAATGAATTTATTAGAAGAGAAGTTTCACACATCTTTGTTTTTTTCACTCCTCCATCCCCAGAGCTGAAAACAGAGTGTGGCACATAGAAGGTGCTCAATAAATATCCAGAGCTCTTAAAGTCTTAAATGCCTTAATTTTCTCATGTGTGTAAAGTGAGCAAAATAATAGTACTTATCTCAGAGGTTAGCTGTGAGTAGCAAATAGAATATCCATTAAAAATGCTAAGCCTGGTGCACGGAGGCCAGTAGGTACTCAGTCACTATGGGATCGCAGTGTTATCGCCATTGTAATCACCACCACGACCACCTCACCTTTTAGAACCTCCCAAAGCACTTTCAGTCCCATGACCTCTCAGGAGTTTCTCAATACACTAGAGATGGCAGGTGGGCTGCAATGAGGTCCAGAGAGGTCAAGATTCTTCCCCAAGGCCACGCTGCTCCATAGTGGCAGAACAGCCTAGCTCCCTGACCTCCCCTAGCGTGTCCTGGCGCCCATCTAGAGAGGCTGACCTTGACCTGTCCTTTTATATACCATCCCGAGCCCAGTGCAGTGTCGGGTAGAGGAGTCGTCCAGTAGGGCTCCCTGATCGAATGATGAACTAGGTGACTATAGCTTGCTTGTACCACCACTTTATTTGTAGCTGGGACATGGTATAGGAAACTTTATGGCGTAAGGCAGAAGTCAGCAAACTTTCTCTGTAAAGGTCCAAATCATAATTATTTGGGCTTTGTGGGCCACATGGAGTTTCTGCCTCAACCACCAATGCAGGACCAAGTAGCACAAAAACACCCTTAGATGATACATAAGGGAATGGTGTGGCTATTTCCAGTCAAACTTGATTTACAAGACGGGCGATGGCTAGGTTTGGCCCATAAATCACAATTTGCCAATTCTTGCTGAAAGAGGACAAGCCTAAACCAACAGTGAAAACTCGAGTCTGGTTTCAACCTACTGACTCCCTTCCTCTGGGCCTCAGTTTCCCCGTTAGTTCAATGACAGGGTTGAACTAGACCAAGGGTCTCACATTGAACTTCCTACAAGGGCAGGCAAGTGGGACAGAAGTGTGATGTGGCCCGGGGTGGGAGGGGGACAGCTGGAGGCAAGCTCTCTCATCTGGGGCAGCTACGATGTAGCATCCATTGATGGTGGTCAGGTCTCCTGAGAATCTGCGCAAGCAGAATTGTATGTGAACTGCCGAGATCTGTAAGAACTTCTTACTGACATACAACACGCGTACAGGAAAGTGCCTACAGCTTAATTATCCAGCTTGATGAATTTTCTTAAACTGAACACATCCAAGTAACTAACACCCAAATCAGGAACAGAAGGTGACCGGCACACCAAAAGCCTTCTGTGTGCCAACCCCCAGGGAACCGTTTCCTGACTTTGCACAATTTTTAATGTGGCATCTAGTTCTCTCCCTCTTTTTTTTTAAGCTCTGTGTAGGCTAAACGCATCGGCGGGCCACTTCTCAACGGCTGGCTCGGACGTTCCTAGCGCTCAGTGACTTGTTAGTGATGACACTTCCAGGCACGTGAAATCGCAGGCTGGTGCCCAGAGCCGGCCACGCAGAGCAGACAGCAGGTGGGCAGCGCCCCGGGAGTGAGTGGCCAGTGTTTTTGTTCCCCTGAAGGCGTGTGCAGTGAGCAATCAGAGTGACAATGCGGCCCAAGGGGCATCCTAAGTGCCTTCCGAGGAGGGCAGCGGGAGGAGGCCGGGCCGGGCCTGGCCGGCGCACTCGGCTGGCTTATTAAAACGACTTTGATCCCTGGCTGCTTTGATATCCCGGCTCTTATAAAGAATTCACTTTCAGGGGTAAATATAGGTAGTTCAGAGAGATTTTATGACATACCGTACAGGCTCCTCTTCGAGAGACTTATTTAATTACTGCAGTCGGGAGGGCTGGGGGCAGCAGAAATGCTGACGGAGAGTGCCTGGGCCTCCGTGTCATCTGCTGCCCACCAGCGGCACTGCCCGGCTCCGCTCCCACGGTCCCTGCCATTGGAGGCAGGCCTCTTCACCAGGGGTGCCCAGGAAAGGCCTAGGCTGGGGAAGCAGGCAGGGCCCTGCTACCTGCTGTTTAATCCGGGGCATTGGAAGAGGAACCAGGTGGGAGATGCGGGATGCGGGGCAGTGCTGCCCGATGGTCATTGCTTGTCACAGTGAGACCTAGCTTCGAACGAATGCGAGCTCTGCCAGCAACTCACCTGGGGCAAGGGCCGTTCTCAGAGCCTCAGTTTTCTCATTTGTAAAGTGGGAACAAAAGCAGTGCCCACGTCCTAGGGTGGGTGTGAGGGGTTACAGTCATCATGGCAAGGGAGAGACTGACAGTGCTGAGCACACTGTAAGCAGAAAACCCAGCTCCACTGGGACCCAGACCGTGCCCTTTGATGGACCCCGGGCACAGCGTCACTCCTTCCAGGCTGTAGAAGGAGATGCTGTGCTGCTGAGGACCCTGTCCTGAGGGCTCTGATCCCTCCTCTGTCTGGGAGACTTCCCCACCCACACTGGTCCTGCAACACAGGACTACAGAACAAGCAGGACCTGTGTGGGGTAGTAAGTACCCATGGCTAGAGAAGTAAAAAGAGGCTGGGAGGGAGTCCCGGGCTGCATGGAGAATAGACTGGAACAGTGTGCTTCTCACGCTTAATTTCTCAAAATGCAGATTCTGATTCCGCCGATGTGGGGTGGCCAGATTCTGCATTTCTGCAGCATTTCCAAAGCTGCTGGTTGCCAGTCTACTCTGAGAATTGAGGGCCTAGGTGATCCCTGGGGCTTTCCCACCATGCCTTTGCCCCAAAGCACGCTCCTGTTTGGGTCACTCATGGGGTGCTCAATCCAGAATAATTCCCGTTCTGTCAAGTGTTCCAGGATTTGCATCATCCAGAGAGGTGACACATGTAGAGAATTTAAAATAGTATTGAAATTTTAGTAAGCGCTCAATGATGACAATTGAAACTGTTATTCTATTCTGAGGAGACAGACTCAACATATTAGTATCTCTAAAAGCTTCTATGTATTGACCATCTCTGCATATTGGATCCTCTAGGAAAAATCATGAGGATAATAAGGTGTCGGTGTAAAATCTCACAAGAAATAGCTATCATCAGCCCCATTTTATGGATGGGAAAACTGAAACTCAGAGAGACGAGGGGATACATGCAAAGTCCCAGAGCTGATCAGTGACTAGGCAGGGATTGGAAATCAGTTAAGAATGTCAAACCCAAGTATCTTCTGCTACAGCCCCGCCTCAGTGATCTCTCCCATCTGCTATACACACATACACACACACACACACACACATACACATGCACACGTGCACGCACACACACTTCGGGCCTGCCACTGCACTAGGCACATAGAACTCACGTATCCTTCATTACCTCGTAGAGTTGTTATTTTGTTTTCATGCCAAATGTCCCATTAGCTATGCACTCTTGACAGGCAAGAGTCACGTCTTCCTCATGGTTGACTGCCCAGGGTCTAGCGCAGGTGCTGGTATACAGTGGGTGCTCCGCACATGCCTGCTAAATGAAAGAATGCCCAAGACATGAAATGAGCAAATTTACTAACCGTCCTTTGAGAGGGCCAGTGAGTTTGTTGCTTTTCCTGGTAACCAGCTAAATAAGCTCTCCCATCCTTCTTCTTGTGTCTGTAGAAACACTGCCAGGTGACAGACAATGAATCCACCACAGAAAAATGGTGGTTTAAATCTAGAAAATACCCCCTTTTGCTATCATGGCCTGCTAACTAATCCCCTGTTCTCTCCAAACTGCAATCAAAGAAGGATTAGATAAAGACAAGATGTCAAAGCAGAGTAGACTCCAGGATGGAGGACGAGGGGCCTTCTTCATTCCAGAGGCCCTCAGTGCCCTGGCAAAGACCTTACACGTAGTAGGTGCTTAGATGCTCGTGGAATGAATGAGTCAGTACTGGCTCTTTCAAGCAAGAGAATGGAATAACTGTCCCCAGGTCTCTTCACCCCAGTCACACACGCATACACACACACTCACACACACATGTATACGCACACATTCACGAGCCCTTTTGGCATGGGGGAAGGAAGCTGCTTGGAGGTTTAAGGGACCCTGGCATCTATCAGTCTGGGGACAGGAGCCCTTTGCTCTGTTTTTCTCTCCTTCTTCTTCACTCACTCCTCGCCTTGCCCTGGAGCTGAGGCAGTAACTAATATTGTTTCCTGGCCTAAATAGATAATTGCCCTTCTGGCTGGATGAAAGATGTCTCGCGGAGCAGAGTGAAATATCATTAATAAAAGAGACTGATTTACTCAGGAATTCCTCCAGAAGTGAGATTAATAAGCCATCCCCTGGTGTTAGATATAATCTTCAGTTCTCTCCTCACTGCATGACTTATTTTTGCAACAACTGCACTATTCTGTCATTAATCATTAGAGGAGGCCCACAGTTTATCTAGGCTAATGGGCCTGATACACAAACACAACAACTTTTTCCTCCCATTTGACAAGGGAGAAATTCAGGGGGAAAATTAATCAACTGTGTGTTTCTTGTTAAGGAAAGAATCTACCACCTGACCCAGGATTCAAAGCATATACACACCGTGGTGTAAGTGAATATGCCGTATGACTACAGATGGGTGCATATATATGGAGTATGACTGTGAATAGATAGATATGGGGCCTGGCCATGTGATTCTGTGTGTGCTTAAAACTGTATAAGCTGTGTTTGTGTGTGAATGTATACAGGGCACAAATAAATATGTAAGATATCAGAACTTGTGAATATATTGTATGGGATTATGTGCTCAGCTTTACATGTAAACAGGTGACATGAACCTATGTATGTGGAAAGGTGCATGGCATATGCTTGTCTGTGTAAATGTATATGCCCATCTATGATGTCGTGTATGTAACTAACTTATGATGGATAATTTTTAGCATGTGTATCCCAGCTAATGAATGTATGCTTAATAAATGTTTACTAAATAAATAATAATATACTAAATAAATAATAAATAAATAAATAATAAATAAAATAATAAATGTTTACTAAATTGAAAGACAAAAGTCTGTTCAATGTGAAAAAAAAAATCAACAAACTTTTAACTTACCCATTCCTGCTCCTTGGGATTTTCTGTCTGGCTGGCTATCTATCTGTCTACCTATCTATCTATCTATCTATCTATCTATCTATCTATTCATCCATCCATCCATCTATCTATTTCCTGTCTTAGTCTGGGCACCCTAGAAGCAGAATCAAGACAGGGGTTCCCATCAAGTGATTTATGGGGTGGAGGAGAGGCCGGCATTGAGGCAGAGGGTAGTCTCTATAGAAAGTCGCAGCTGCGAGCCGTTAGCATCCAACACTCCCAGCAGCTGGGGATGGGCACAGCTGCCCAGAACAGGGGATCTGGGAGCGGCACCTTAGCATATAAGGTACCTACCTGGTCTAGATTGGAGCTGGACTGGAAGAGCTCTTGACAACCAGGCTCTGGCATTTCTTAGACTCGATTTTGTGGGGAAGGAGGTACTGGTAGGCTTCAGGAGCTCCAAGATCAGACTGGGCTTCAGGACAACAGCCCTGGGGACACTCAGAGGCAGGGCTGTGGTGCTCCAGGAGAGACCTGGGGCATTAATGGAGGCACTGAACCCCCAGGCCTTGCTGCCTCCACCCTGGTCCTTCAGGGGCCTACAGGGCCACAGCGCCCGGTGGGGTCCCAAGCCCGTAGGCACAGAGCCCACGGCTGCCCTGCCATCCCCTCCCCGAGCACGCGGGCGGTTCTAGCCACTGTCAATGACAGCATTCAGCCAGATGGGTTCCTGTCCCTCGGCCAGAGAAACGTCTGATCCCAGTGGGAAGGTGAGAGGCCGCTGGGTGCTTATTTATAAACCAAGCTCCCTGTCCTTGTGGCAGGCAGTGAGGCAGCGCCCACGTGGGCAGCCAGCCCTGAGCCTGAGCTCTGACAGAGCCCACGCTTGTCTGGGCGGCGGAGAGCCGCCAGCCTGGCCCCCGTCTCGGGCGGAACCGGGCAGCAGCCCGCAGCTTGGGTTCCATCCTTGCCCCCTCCCCGGGCCACGGAGGAGTCGGGTGGTTACACAGGCATTTCTGATGTTGTCTCATGAAACCCGAGTGCTGAATCCTGAATTATAGCCACGCTCCACTTGGTGACTCGAAGGAATGTGAAATGGGGCGATTCTGGCTGCCCTTGCCAATTGTAGTTCAGAGAATGTGGTATTTGTAGATGGAATTAGAGGCGGCTTTCATGTTAACAAACTGAAATGAGCAGGGTTTGGTTTTGCAAAATAAACTCCTCTCGGCCTGAGCTGCCTGGTGGTGGCCCAGGCTGTAGACACCCCATCTGACTCACGCGGGCCCTGACACCCAGGCACACACTCTCACAGCCACGCCATGTACGCCACGGCCACACAGGCGTGCATCGGGAGAGAGGCAGCTCTGTCCCAGCGGTTTAGAGCTCAGAGCCAGGCTGGGTTCAAAGCCCAGCTCCACCACTTAATGAATGAGCCGAATGACCTTGGCCAAGTCCATGGCACGAAAATGTCTTGACACTTCCCTAAAATGTGCTTACATTCCTTTTCAACAAAGGGCGAGTCCCGCCTTGAACTTGGACCTTGAACAGCCACGGTAGCTAGAATGGAAAACTGCCTTCTCTGTTCACTGTGCTCGTTTTCATCATTATCTACTTTTTATGCCAAATGACCTTGATTTTTCCATTTCTGGTAGCAATCAAAGGTTTCTTTTAAAAGTAAACTTAAGTTCACAAATGAGTCAATTTAATGAAAAAAATATTATAACAAGGGATGGTCAAAGGAGTCTGTGGACTGGGGGAGCACGAGTGAAAGAGCTCTTCCAATGACTGCAGTGTGGAAAAGGCTTCATTTAGCTTTACTGCTTCTGCAGACCTGGGCGACCTGACCCCCTAGCCCTCTCTGTGGGAGTCTGGGCGCTGGGGCAGGCTTAAACGGATCCTGCCAGGAGAGTCAGTGAGGCCGGGACCTGCCCATGGCCTTTGCAGGGTGGGGAGCCCCTTCCCTGCACACTCCGGATTGGAGTCGCTCTCTAAACGGCCATCACAGTCTCCAGCCCTCAGCTGGAGCTCTAGAAATTCAATAAGACAGCTAGCTGGACGGGAGCGCTGTTTCAAGGGTCCAAATGGATACAGGGTGCTATAGTACCTTCCTCAAGTGAGACTCCAAATGTGGAAGGAGAGAAAGGGAAACACAGAGGGAGGGACCCTGTACACACACACACACACACACATACATGCACACACATGCATGCACGAGCAAAACACACACACGTACGTGCAAACACACACACGACACACATATATACAAGACACATTCATGCAAACACACATGCGTGCAAACACCCACATGCAAACAACACACATGCCTGCGAGCACAGACAAATATACACATGAACATGCACGTGCAAACACACACAAACCACTCACACAACTGCTTCCTCCCGCTGAGGACAAGATCCTGGGGGAGGCCAGTGCAGTGAAGAGACCAGCTCTTCCGGAGGCCTGCTCGCCTCTGGCCCCAGGTGCTCTTCCCTCCTCCCAGAATGGAAGTCATGAGTAACTCCACACAGCGCCTGACAGAAAAGGTATTTGCTCCATCCTGGCCTAATTACAAGGGCCATCCTGGGCCTGGCCTGGCCAGCTCAGCCTCTCCCTGCTCCCCTGCCCATCTACTTTCCTGTGTGCTGGGGAATCTCTGGCCAGCCCGTTTCCCGGACATGGTGTCCATTAGGCCTCAATTACCTGGCAGGGCCATGGCCTTTGAAGTGGTTGCAGAGACCGCTGGGAGGCCATTTTTCTCTCACCTGTCACCACTTATTTTCCTGGGCTCCTGGCCTGTGGCCTGCCATTTTTAACTAATGGGGATTAAATAATCCAGCTGTAATACAAATGCCCACTCCTGGCCCTGGGTCCACCTTGGAGTCATTAAGACCTCAGATGGAGCTGGCAGGCGCTCCCTCTGGAAGGGGTAAGGAGAGGCCGGGCAGCACATTCTGGATTTTTTTTATTGCCTCCTCCTTATAGCTATTATCCACAAACACAACCGCTAATGAGAGGGCTGAGGAATTTGGGAGAGGAAAGGTTTCATTTGGGCTAGAGAAGGAAGCCATCGTCTGCCCTGAAATAGCAATGCCATGTCTGAGAGCGCCTCTCCCGCAGCACCCCACAACCCAGGGCATGAGCCGTGAAACTGTGGGCAGAAGGGGGCGGGAAAGAGACCTGCAAGCTGGGTTTCTAGTACCTGAAAAGAAAGGGATGCCCACGTCTCACTCGTGGGCTTGGCAATATTTACCGCACACAGCCAAGTGCCCGGGTCTGCATTAGGGCTGTGGAGGGACTGTATAATTTATCACACAAACCAAGACAGCTCGGAGAGCGAAAGGGAGAAGCTGTAACAGTTTCTCCAGGACAACAGGCATAAACCAGGAATGTCCTGGGCCGGGACTAGGGTGAAACATGCGAGGCACTCATCTCGGCTGCAAAATTTAAGGCTATGCCCAAATACTCAGTCCTCAAGATAAATATTTTAACAAGCTGTTTTAAAAAAATCGAACTCAAGTCCAAAAAAAATTCCAGGCACATGAACAGATGCTCAACATTGCTAATTATTAGAGAAATGCACATTAAAACCACAATGAGATTACACCTCACACCTGTCAGAACAACTATCATCAAAAAGAACACAAATAACAAATGTTGGTGAGGATGTGAAGAAAAGGGAACCCTCGTACAGCCTTGGTGGGAAGATAAATTGGTGAAGCCACCGTGCAAAACAGTATGGAGGTTTCTTAAAAACTAAAACTAGAACTACCATATGACCCAGCAATTCTACTCCTGGATATATATCAGGAAAAAAAGTGAAAACACTAATTTGAAAAGATACTCATGCACCAATGTTCACAGCAGCATTATTTACAATAGCCAAGATATGGAAGCAACTTAAGTGTCCATCAACAGATGAATAGATAAAGAAGATGTGGTATACACACACAATGAAATATTACTCAGCCATGAAAAAGAATGAAATTTTGCCATTTGCAACAACATGGGTGGACTTGAAGGGCATTATGCTAAGTGAAATAAGTCAGACAGGGAAAGACAAATGCTGTATGATATCACACGTGGAATCTAAAAAATAAAACAAACTAGTAAATATAACAAAAAAGAAACAGGCTCACATATATAGAGAACATTAACTAGTGGTTACCAGTGGGGAGGGCGGTGGGGAAAAGGGCAAGATAGGGGTAGGGGATAAAGAGGTACAAAGTACAATGTACAAAATAAATAAACTGCAAGGATATATTGTACAACACAGGGAATACAGCCAATATTTTGTAATAACTGTAAATGGAATATAACCTTTAAATCTGTGAATCACTATGTTGTACACCTGAAACTTATATAATAGTGTACATCAACTATACCTCAAATAATAAATAAATAGAAGAATTTAATTCCAAGCAACTTAAAAAAGAAAGAAAAGAAAAGAAAAAAAGTTAATGGGTTAAACACTCTAATTAAAAGGCAGAGATTGTTAATGAGAATAAAGGTCATTGTAAGACCAGAGAAGCCATACGGTTGAATGTAGGCCTGATGTTTACCTCGTAGGGGCTGATGCAGCTTACTGGTGGTTAGAAATACTTCCATACCAGTTGCTAACTAGGCCTGAGTGCTCACTTCATCCTAAACCCTAGCCCTTCCCTATGAAGCCCCACCTCTACCACCCAGCATCTCAATGCTACTTGCCTAGCACAGGACAAGGATCCTGGGGCCCTACTCCAGCACGGAGGCCATGGTCCATTCTATTCTGACGTTTCCACTGCTGCACCAGTTGGCAATCTTTTGAATATCACCCCTGGCTGAATGTCAGAATTTGAAATCAGGGGTTACAAATGCCTCACCCCTGGTCTTGCCAGCCTCAGCATGTGATTCATTTCAGTATTTTGTTTCTTGCGCGCATTAAAAAGAGTATCCTGATTCGCACCGAAAAATAGTTTCAAACGATAAGAGTTTTATTTATTTTTTGTCCACAATCCAACTTGCAATCTCAGAATATACTTCACTTTAACAAAGGCATGAGGAGAGATTTTATTCCAAGGTGTTCCCCCCACCAAATATTAAATTGGCCATATACAGTAATGTAGCAATGATCTCCAGCAGATTTAAATTGGGGAACAGACCTTGACATGTCTTTTGATGTTTTAAGTTTTCTGTAATATTGTTTTTATTATAGCTTTTTAGATACTTAAATCTATATAAAAATTTAAAACTGTCATTAAACGTTTGAAACGCTAAGGGCTGTATAGAATTTACTTTAAACTCTGCCTGCCTGTCCCCGCTCTATGTGTGGGTGCGTCTGTGTGTGTGTACACATGTGCGTGTACACGTGTGAGTGTGCTGTAGGTGTGTGTACGTGTGTGTGCTGTGTGTGAACCAGCACTCTTTCACAAGCATTATCTCCTGGGTGTTCACTAGTATCTGATGGAGGAAGGAGAGAGGACGGCTCTGTTTCCCGGCCTCTGCCTCTGCCTGGGGGCTTCATCTGCTCAGCCTGGAGGATGGCCCGTCCCCCGCCACGCCCACCGGTCGCACCCAATTCCCATCCCGCCTGGCGACGCTGGTGGCTCCCTGTGTCTGAGTGCAGAAAGGTCAGTGATGGGGTTTTAGAGACACTCATGATTACATCCTGGATGACCTCGGAGACGGGCCATTTGGGGGCTGACACCTTTCTAAACATAGCACGGGGGAAGGGCTGACATCCCGTTCGTCACCAAAGCCACTTACCCACCCAGACAGGCCCACACGCCAACAGGAGCCACTTATAGACACCTTCAAAAGGGCCCAGAGTGGGTGCAGTGCCCAGGGGAAGGGAGGGTGTGACGCTGTGGCCTGAGGCCTCTTGACCAGAGAAGAATCTCTGGAGCGTGACATTTAGAGAGGCCGAGGGACCTGCGTTCAAATTCTACCTCTGCCCCTGCCCGTGTGGGATCTCGTCACTGCTCTGAGCTTCCTTTGTCCCATTGGCAAGACCGGGATATCGTTGCCCTGACTGTTCCTAAGAAGCAGAGCTCGCTGCTGGGGCTGAGGCCTGGAACTGACCCCCCGCCCCACCTTTGGCCTCTCCGGCTCAGAAGCTGGGGAGAGGGTCTTGGCCGGGGCAGGGGTAGCTGTGGGCATGCGGGTGTGCATAGATGTCCCGATTCAACACCATACGCGCTGTGTGTCTTTGGGTGAACCGCTCTCCCTTTCTGAGCCTAATTTCTCTGAGCTGCCCCCTGTCCTTCCAGACCTATTGTCAGTCCTTCTTGAGCCACTGGTCTTTAACATCTGCATAAAACAGACTTCATGGCAAGTTGGGCTGGTCTTCATCGTGGTCTAATTGCCCCAGAGCCGGCCCAGCCCTGGGTCCCCACGAGGGCTTGGGAGCCTCCAGTAATGCAGAAAAGGCCCAGTTCCCTTCCTCTTGGCACACAATCTCATTTTTACCAGGGGCCCAGTAGCTTCCATGCTGCCCTCAGGCTTCTGTCAATGCAAATTAATTCACTCCAAGGTGGCAGAGACTAAATGTGTCTCCAGACTCATGGCTTTTTCAAAGAGGGGCTGAAAAGGGCCATGCTTAACCCAGCAGCATGACTGGGCGTGAGTGGCACCTTAGAGGTCCATGGGGAAGATGTCTAAAAGCAGAAGCTCCTAAAGTCATAGGTCAGCGCTAACAGCCGTGTCCCCCACGGGGCCCAGGTCAATAGGATTCTTCAGGCCTTCCTGTCTTGTTTGTCCCGGTACCACTGGGTGGCAGGAGAGATGGGTTCCAGGGGATTGGATGCAGGCGGACCTCCATCCTCAGGCAAGTCCTGCTGGGGTGGGGGTGCTGCTCTGGGTGAGCGCTGGAACTTCATGGGAGCTTTTGGTCGTAAGCAGCCCCTCTGCCCATGGGCTCAACTTCCCAGGACATTGTGCCCTGTGGCAAAGGACACCCCAGGGGGTGGTGCGCCCGGCTTTGAAGTCAGAGAGGCCTGCGCTTGCATTCTGTCTCTGCCCCAAGTGAGTGTGCAACCTTGGGTAAGCGTTCCCCTTTCTGGGCCTCAGTTTCCTCATCTGGAAAATGAAGCCAATGTGTCCTCCTGCATGGGCTTGTGCGGAGGCTTCCAGGAGCTGAGCCATGGCAGGCTCCAAGCGCAGAGCCTGGGGCAGGATCCAGCTCTCCACAGACGGAGGCGTCGGAGGTGCTGGTGACCGTGGGGAAGAGGAGGAAAAGGAAAAGGACCACGTTAGAGATGGTGATGGCTCGGGAAGCAGGCCGTAGCTCTGACAGCGGGAGCTAGGGGTGCTGCAAGCTCCTCTCCCTGCCAGCGACGCTCTTTGCCATCAGCGACATCTGGCTCTCTGCCCTGGATGTGTATTAGGAGTGATTACGTGTCCCTTTAAATTCTGGGAGCTGTCGCTAACGGGTGCCGAGGTTTATCTGCACAGTTTATTTCAGCTCCCTTGCAGCCCCTGCCCTTCTCTCCTGAGAGGGGCAGGGGAGGAGAGACACCTGCTCAGTGTGTTTAATTTCCATGAAAAGCGTGCTTCCTGAGAAGGAAGCCCTTTGAAGTGCTCCGGGTTGCCTGGAAATGAGTCCCAAGTGACAGCCCCGACCCCAGACATGGGGCTCCCCCTTTCTGGAGATGGAGAGGAAGAGGAGCCCTTTCTAAAGGGAGATTCAAATTGGTTAGAAATTAAGGTGTAGGAGAAAAATGATGATGAGCCCGACCTGGGGGTGAGGACAGAGTGGGGCTTTGGGCGGGGTCTGGCCGGCCTGGGCTCCTGTCACATGATAGTCACATTCTGGTTGAGTTTCGGGGCACATTTCCTAACCTCTGGATAAAAAGGAAGAGCTGAGCCCCGTCCCCGAAACACACACACACAGCCAGGAGGATTAAATGTGCTAGAAAATGTTGGATTCGAATTGCAGAGGTTGATGATATCACAACCACCCAGAACATTTGTGGAGCCAGGGCCAAGAAGCCCCCCTTTTAATATTCCTCCCCCAACTGCATGGCTCACTGTGTGGGCCCCTCACAGAGGTGTGTGGACCCTCCAGCCCAGCCACACAGCCCTGTCCACACACTGCCACCCCTCGGAACCAGGGACATACATGTCGGCTGCGTAGCTCACTTTTGGGGGATTGGACTCACTGAAAAGACCCACAGAGCCCCTGGAAGGACGATTTGGGCAAGAATTCACGAGTCCCAGGTACCCAGAGCATCACCTAGAAACGGGAATGCAGGCTCTGAGCGGGCAGCCCCCTTTAACCCTTGACCCTTGCCTCTGAAGACACCTCACCTTGTGGTGTGAGGCGTGGCTGCAGGAGGGACAGAGCTGGGCTTCTCCTGCCAGGTCTCCATGGAGTACTGACATCAGAAGCTGGGGAGGATGGGAATAAACAGCGGCCGTCAGCCACTACCCGTGGGGGCAGAAGTGGGCACAGCTATTTTGGAGGGCAATTTGGTGGTGGCTGCTGAAATTTCAAATGCACGTAGATCCTATGACCCAGAAATTACACCTCTTCGTGGCGACCCCAGGAAAAAACACCACTGCGTCCAAAGAGGTGTGTGCAGAGGTCACAACATGACGTATAAAAGTCACACTAGGTGAAGTAAGTCAGAGAGAGAAAGACAACTAGCATATGATATCGCTTATATGCAGAATCTTACAAAATGATAGAAATGAACTTATTTACAAAACAGAAACAGACTCACAGACTTAGAGAACAAACTTATGGTTACCGGGGGGGGGGGGGGGGGAGGGACAGATTGGGAGTTTGACATGTACACGCTGCTATATTTAAAATAAAATGCTTTTCCATGAAAAAAAAGAAAAGAAAAAATAAAAATAGGTATAAGGATTCTTTTGGGGAGCATAAAAAAGTTCTAAAATTGGTTGTGGTGTTGGTTGCACAACTCAGTGAATATTCTAAAAGACGTTCAACAGTACACTTTAAATGTATGAATTGTACAATATGTGTTGTACCTCAATGAAGTTTTTTAAAAGAACTATAAAAAAAAGTTGAAAAACTGGAAACAACCTAAATGTCCATCAGGAGGGGAATGTTTAATTAAACCACAGAGTGGCCACACAAGGAACACTGTGCAGCCATGAAAAAGAATAATGCTAAGTCTGTACGTTCTCACAAGGGAGAGTCGTGAAGGTGTGTTCTTGGTCAGAAAGAAGCATGGTATTTTGAGCCGATTTATAGCAAATCAAAACATAACACCACCATATATGTCTACGAGTATATGCACATGTATGTAAACACACAGAAACATGTCTGGAAAAATTCACAACGTGATACCAGAGATTATCTCTGGGGAATGGATTAGGGGACTAGGATGGGATTAAGTTCAAAGGAAATTTAATCTGTAATGTGTGAATATCTGCATATAGTTATGTGTTCCTTGTGTCACTAAAATTTAATCTACATTTTAGCTGAGTGGACACTCGATTGAAATCCATCTATGTTTCCTTTCCTTTCATCTTTAGGGCACGTGACAGTCTCCAAAGCATTTCTCACCCAGAGTTTGTAAATCAGCAGAGCCAAGAGAACCCCGTTTCACAGATGGGAAAAACAAGGTTCGTTACAGGGACTAATCAAAAATCTCCAAACCCCTCCTAGTGAGGACTCTACCTAGGAGCATTAAGAGGGTGGCACATAAGGAAAATGTCTAATTTCTTTAATGAGATAGAAAAAAAAAGAAACCCGTATTCACCTTATCATTATTCCTTAGCTGATGAAATGTGGTCACCTGAGTGTCCTGCTCCTGCTGTGGCCTCTGCCTGGAACCCCTGCCTCACTCTACTTGTGTTCATTCTTCCCAGCATAGCTGCATCTCACCTCTTCCAGGAAGCCATCCCTGACTGCCCCAGCCCTATCTACCTCTCCTTCCTCTGCTTCTGCGTCTGCGAGAATAGCACCATGTATCCACAGGAACACTTATTGTGCACCTTCTATATGCTAGCGGCATAAAACATTTTTTAAATGCACATGAAATATTAAGGAAACAACTAAATGTTAAATCATATGGCACCGGGAGTAAATTATTCCAAGTTTAATTATTTGGAAACCTCATTAGTCCAAAATACAACTCTAGAATATTGTTGCTTTATCCATACATTTTTACTTAAAGAAGAGTCCCACGAGGTCCTACTGAGGGCTTAATGACTCTTACGTGACAAATTATTCTAACAATCACAGTGATGTGGTTTCCAGATCTGAAGAAGGAACACAAATTAGAACGGGGAGAGAAATGGCGTTTCAGCAGTTGTACATCAGGAAACAGGAATGACATCCCCACATCCCGACAGGAAAATGAGAGAGAAACGCTAAAAAGCAGACAGGAGACTTGAAAAACCAGAGCCCCTTGGGACATTCAGTGCAAGGGCAGACAGTCCTCCACACTTGGGTGGGTCTCGAGCACATTCTCGATGTATTGAAACACAGAAAAATAATGACATAGTTTAAGTCATCCATAAAAGTTAAATAATGTTCAGAGCTCTCTAAGAAAATAGGGATATACATGATTTATTTTAGAAAATTTTCCCCTGGAAAAAATTTAAATAAGAAAAAGTTGTATCTAGAAAGGGCAGCCTTCAATTGTCTAAAAATTCAAATATGTGAAAAAGCTTTGTTGCCTCATGATTCTGGGTAGCTGAGGTGTGACAGGTTACAGCTGATTGTCCCGAGAGTGCTAGTCTCAGTTTCCATGATCCACGGAAGATGCATGTTCTGTGACCACACCATTGTGGCCCTAGCATGAGGCTTGGCTCGGCAGACGAAAATGCCCACCGGATCACAGGCTTACAACTCAGAACTGACTTTGCACTCCAGACTCCTGCCCAGCTCTGTACCTGGCATGCAGCTCTGGCTCTAAGACTCTGGTGGCATAAGAGTGAGCTGGAAAAAAGCATCTGAAACAGATGACGATAAACCAGAGGGGTGGGCATCTGTGGTCTAAATTAAACAACGCCTGAGAGGAGGTGGGAGGCGGATACATAGACATGAAAGA
This sequence comes from Leucopleurus acutus, assembly GCF_964270905.1. Classification (NCBI taxonomy): domain Eukaryota; kingdom Metazoa; phylum Chordata; class Mammalia; order Artiodactyla; family Delphinidae; genus Leucopleurus; species Leucopleurus acutus. The sequence goes on from NC_139162.1 coordinate 29,740,940, forward strand.
GACGGAGTGGCTGATTTATGGATTAAGCAACAATGTTCTAGAGTTGTATTTTGGACTAATGAGGTTTCCAAATAATTAAACTTTGAATCACTTACTCCCAGTGCCTTACAATTTAACATTTAGTTGTTTCCAGGACTTTGTGTGTCAGAAAGCCTCAAGCTCCCTGAGAAAATCAAGAGGTTCAACGTGGTGAAGAGGGTTCATTTGATTTGCAGACTGCAATCATCTGCTAATGTCTGTTGGGGTAAGAAGATTCAGAAGCCAGGTCCAGACTCAGTGAGAAAGACTGCTGTGAGTGATTGGCTTTCCATCATTGATGTCTGCCACGAGCAGAAGGAGAGAGGGGCAGCGAGCATGATAAAGATTTGCTATCCTTGATCTAGTCTAATGCCTTTATTAAATAAATGGGATGGTGGGTGGTCTAGAGAAAAGAGTGATTTGCCTGGAGTCACCCAGCAAGAAGCAAGGAGATGGTTTAGAACTGTGCTGTCCAATATAGTGGCCACTAGCCACATGTGGCTACTTAGAACTTGGGATGCAATTGGTCCGAGTTAAGCCGTATAATTATAAAATACACATCGCATTTTGAAGACTTAATAGGAAATATCTCATTAACATTTTTATATTGATTGCATGCTGAAATGATAACGTTTTGGACATACTGAGTTGAATAAACTCTATTAATAAATTAATGTCACCTGTTTCATTTTACTTTCTTAAAATGTGGCTACTAGAGAATTGTAAATTCGTGGCTCCCATTACATTTCTATTAAACAGCGCTGTTTTAGAACAAAGCGGAGGCTGTCTGCCAGGCAGAGGGGAGTCAGCTATGGGGGACTAATTATCCTAATCTAGGAGGTCGTCCTGGGGGCGGGTAAGATCCAGAAATGTTTTGGTAAGTCCTGGTATGCAGTCCAATTTTGTCTTCTTAAGATTATTAAAATATTGGAACAAATTGATACACCACCTTAGAAGTTAGTCACTTCCGTGTCCCTACCCCGTACTGTCCCACGTTTTATGGTACTTTCTATGTCCCGGGCATATGTGCTTACCTACCTCCGTATCATCTCATCTCACCCAAAGGAGGATGGCATCTCACTAGCTCCATCCTACAGCTGCAGCAGTTGGGGCTTCAAGATGCCAGGGACCTTGCCCAAGCTAACAAAAGCTAGGCAGTGACAGAGAGTCAGTGCTCTTTCCTCCATGGGGGTGCAAGGGAGAGGGAACTCCTCAGCTGGTGCCTATTTTTAGGGCCAGGCGAAGCCAAAGAATTGCATTCGTTCTCCTGAAAAGCTCTAAATGGAATGCAGCCTCGCAATAAACCATAATCAAAACCTGACTTTGCAAAGCAGGGAGGGAAAGAGCCCCCTCCTGTTAGTCCTTCATTCAAATTTCCCTTGGGAGGAAGCTGGGGCATGGCTGGGCTCACATCTGGTGGGTGACGCTGCAGGGCACAAGCCCTGGGTGGCCATCCATGGGCAGATCGTGACTCTCTCCAGGACTCAGTGTCCCCGTCTCTGCCATAAGGAGGGTTGAGGTGATTTCATTTAACCCCTCCAGCCTCTCCAATTCCAGAAAATCTGCTCTGCTTCAAGACTGGTGACTCAGGGACACATGATGGGCTCAGCTCTAAGGAGAGTGGAATGGAGACAGAAGAAATCTAAGGATAGGGTTAGTGACAAGGCTTAGCTTTCCCAGCTCTGGGGCAGCATGGTTCTCAGGACTGTTGTGCAGGTTGTTCACTGCACCAGAGCATCCCTAAACAAAGCAAACAGGAGAAGAACTCTACTCCATCCTCCGAGCCGAGTTCCTGGTGCGGGAACCACATCTGCCCTGACGAAGTTGCACCCATACTAATGAGCACAAAATCACTGTATGGGCAAGCGAGGGGTCCTGGTGTTGCCCTCCCACTGCGCACTCACTCCCAAAATGACTCCACCCACCTTTTCTTGTCAATACCTTAACGATCAACACGGAGGTAGTGCCCACTCATGAAATTGGTACATCTTATGGCCTGAGGCTGGAGAGAGTGTAAGCGCCAGCCATGATCTTGGAGTCAAACACAGACAAGGGTACAGAGGCTGGGTGCAAAGGGCGCCTTCAGGTGGGTGCATGGAAGCCAAGAGACCAGGCCAGCGACCCAGGGACCATCTCTGGCCCTGGGCTTGGACAGCCTCACGGTCCAGGAGCCACTCCACCACCAGCTCCTCATATAGCTTTGGACAAGTCACTTTCTCTTCCTGAGCCTCAGTTTTCTCATCTATCAAATGGGGGTGATTCTCCCAGGACCCCACTGAGGGTCGGTGGAAAGGTGGATATGGAAGCACCTGGTGGGCCACAGGATCCAGCCATGGCCGACTGACAGGTGCAGTTCAGGGCGTGCAGGACCTCAGCTTCCCCTGGGGCCTCCCTGGGTGACTCAGCCCACACTGTCCCTGGCCTTGCACACACAGGCTACCCTATTCTTTGTCCTCAGGACCTTCCCAGTCCACATAAGCCCGGCAGAGCTGCCCACCTGCAAAGCTCATCTTGAGGATAATGGACGATGGGGCGCAGGGTTGGGGTAAGGAGACACACTCCTCAGATAGTCACAGAAATTGTCAGCCCCGTCTTCAGAGAACCCGAGGGCCTCTCTCCCCACCCGCTGCGGTCCAGCTGCAGGGGGGCAGTTTGAGAAGGCTGAGACTTGGTCCTTGCTGTTTGGGAGCTGTTCCAGCTGAGGGGACAGAGAACAGGCCCCCAAACCCTGATGCAAAGTCACGGACACATCCACAGAACTGGGGCATGACTTTCACGGGTGCCGAGCCCTTGGTCCACTCCAGGGATGCCTCTGTCTGCACTGCTGGGGCTGACGAGAGGTAATATACCCACCCAGCCCCAACTCTGAGGCCCAGGAGGGCCTCAGCTCCCAAATTCAAGGCCAAGACCGGGCAAGTGCTGTCCTGGGTATTAATCAGCTACCATCTGAGGCGTTCGGATCATTCAAGGTGACGGCTGACCCAGCCACTTTCTGTAATTGGGATCAAGTGCCCTCTTGGTGTCTGAAGAGGAGGCTCTGGGGCATAAAAGGCCCTCCAAGGTCTGGCCTCTCAACTCTCCAGGAGGATAGGGGGGCCTAGGCCATCCCCACTTACCAGCCCCCTTCCCCACTGCAGCCCACTGTGGTCTCCCTGCCCTTGCTGCCAGCCCACAGGCTGAGGAGGCGGGAGCTAGGGGCCCACTTCTCCCCGGCACAAGTACAAAGCAGTCCTTTCGCTTCCTCAGGCCTCCCCTTCTGCCTCTGGCACCCTTGGCCCAGATACCGGCTTGAGTCAGACAGATGCGGAGTCCTATCCTAGCTCTGCCACTTATTGGCTAGAAGCAAGTCCCAAGGCTTCCTGAGCCTCGGTTTTCATGTCTACAACACGGGCATCTTCTTATCACCCAGCCAGTGTAGCGAAGAGGGCTAAAAGAGATGATGCGTATCTGTTGTATGTCTGCCATTAATGCTCAATACTATTGCCCCACCCCACATCCCCTCCCTGCATAAAATGGGGGAGAAGAATGCCAACATGCCCAACTCACTAATTTAGCAATGGGTGTTCACGTTCTCTGTTAGCTCTAAAGTGCTATGCAAATATTTATTGTTATTACATCGGTAATGAAAATTGACATTAATAACAATAGCCAACAACCTATGAGAGTTTAACTATGTGTGGCCAGCTAAACAGACACCTGTGCTAAATAGATTCCTTTCCTTTCATTGTCTACTTGAATCCTAACATCAACTCAACCCAGTGGGTACAACTGCCATCCCACTTTACAGATGGGAAAACTGAGCCACAGACAGGTTGAGGAGGCTGTTCAAGATCACGGAGGACGGATCAGCCCAGATTTGAAGTCGAGTCTGACTCCCTCCAGAGCCTGCATTCTTGAAGGCTGAACCCTGCTGCCCTCATTAGCAGTGCACTGTCTTTTACTGAGGCCCCCAGGACCCAGCCTCCTGCTAAGGGCTCCCACCTAGATAAAGACAGGCCCTGCCCCTAAGGCCCTGGTTTAGCCCAGCTGCCATCTACTGTCCGCCCCACGATGTCTATCTCGGAGCCTGTGCACGAAGGTGTTGGCAGAGGGCGAGAGGGCCAGTCCTGGGAGGGCTGCTGCGATCCTGGCTCCCTTCCTTCCCCCACCGCATCCACTGATCTCAGCAAGGACTCTGGCAGCCCATCCTTAGGCCGAGAAGCCAAGCATGGCCCCTGCCTCCCACCCTCCCACCATCCCATTAGGTTGTGTCGAGTCACACTGTATAGAAAGAAGTTTGGGGGAACCTGTCTTTTTCCCATGAGTACCACTCCACCTCTGCCTAGCATCTGCTGTGCCTGGAAGGACTCAGAGACTTTTAGCATTTTACAGAAGCGGAAAACTTTGTGGGGAAAAAAAAAAGTCATGTGGGTGAGAAAGCCCAGGGCATTTTTGGGAACTGGTGAAGACTGGAGGGGGATGTGAGAGGAGCTGAGGCTGGGACCTAACAGCTCAGAATGCTAAAAGCCTCGCAGGCTGCACGAAGCCATCTAGACCTCATTCCGTACAGGAGGCACGGAAAGTTGGGGATCAGGAGACTGAGACACTCGGCGGTAACTTAGGAAAACAACTTGGGCTGCGGGAATGAGGATTCACTCATTCGTTGCACAAACACTTACTGAGCACCTACTATGTTCCAGATACTGTTCCAGGCTCTGGGGACTGATTGGTGAATAGGATTGACAAGGTCCTTGCCCTGGGGGGCTTACACTCTAGGGGAAAACACAGCCAGCACTGGAAAAGCTGGGAGAGTGGGGAAGGGGGCTCTTGGAGGATTTCAATTCTCTTTCGGATCCCCTTGTTCCTCGTCTCCGGATCAAGCAAGGCCACCCTCCATCAGGTTCTATGGATCGCAGACATGGCCCCTGAAAGAGGTTCTTCTGCCTAAGCACCTCCCAGAGACTCTGAGCCGTAGTCAATGCCCAGCCCCTCTGTAGGAACTCTGATCCCTTTCCTATGCTCCCAGGCTCCCCTGCTAATCTGCTAGGCCCTTGCTTGTCTGTGCTTGGCTCCTACTTGCCAGCGTCTTTTTTTTAATTGTGGTAAACACACAGAACATAAAATTTACCATTGTAACCATTCGTAAGTGTACAATTCAGTAGTGTTAAGTATATTCACATTGTCTCCAGAACATCTTCACACTCTTTCAAAAACCACTCTCCATTTCTCCCTCCCCCCACCCCCAGCTCCTGGAAACCACGATTCTACTGTCCCTAGGAATTTGACTACTCTTGATATCTCATATAAGTGAAATCATACGGCATTTGTCTTTTTGTGACGGGCTTATTTCGCTTAGCATAAGCGAAATCATCCATGTTGTAGCAGGTGTCAGAATTGCCTTCCTTTTTAAGGATGGATTTTGTCATCCATTCATCAACAGTTGGGTTGTTTCCACATTTTGGCTATTGTGAATAATGCTGCTTTGAACACGGTGTACCTATATCTCTTTGGGCCCCTGTGATTCTTTTGGATATATATCCAGAAGTGGAATTACTGGACCATATGGTAATGCCATTTTTAATTTTTTGAGGAATCCTTGCCAGCATCCGAAGTTATTAATCAGTATAAAAGCATAGGCACTTTACCATCTTCAAGCACAGGTAACAGGTTAAAAATCTGCCTTTCCTATGGACTATTCAGATGGGTCAGACACATCTCAGGAGACAGCTTTCTAGGCCAAAGCCCACAGGAATAGCTGGTGTACAAATGGTTATGATCTAGGCTTACTGACCAGTGACAAAGTAATCACTTGTCTGTTGCTTTAGGCAGCATTGATTGGCGATGTCAGTATCTGAAGACTGCGAGGAAGCTTCCCATGGAATTCAAATACAGTAGGATGAGCTTACACACCTCTTCAGTGGCATTAAGAACCCACTACAAGGAAAATGGTTTTAATGAGGAGCAAACAAATAACACACGATTAGCTTTGTCAATATCATGGTAGCCAATGTTTCTCCACCTTGGCACTACTGACATTTGGGGCCAGATAATTCTCTACTGGGGCTGCCCTCTGCTTTGGAGGATGGATAACAGCATCCCTGGCCTCTACCCACTAGATCCCTGCAGTACCTTCCTTTCATTGCGACAGCCAAAAATGTCTCCCATCATCTCAAATGTCCCCTGGGTGGTGGTGGGGGGGTGGGATGCAGAATCGCCCCTTGTTGAGAACCACTGGTGTAGCCAGAGCGCCACTCGTCGTGTGTCGCGGTGGCCACTGCTGTTATTTAGACTGTGATGGTCTGGTGACAGTAAAACCGTATACATTTGAACTAAAGCCAACTTGGGCTCACGGGGTCAAGAATGTTTACGGAAAGAAGGGCTCAGAGAGGACTGCTTGGTCCGGGGCGTCCTCTGCTGAAGTTTCCTCTTGTGCTGCATTTGGAAATGAACTTGTAGACCAGAGCCTGCACACAAGACTGCAGGGGGCAGATGTGGCCTTCTGAACAAAACCAGCTTTCCAGGGGCTCTGCACGCAGATTGCCGCTGCCGTGTGCTAATTATAAATAATTATGAATTATTCTTTGATGCTCATGAAAGCGGGTCTTAGGTACAGCCTGTGTTGCTCCCTATGGCATTTGAGAGGAGTGAGCCTGGATTTGGGGGCCATTTTAAAGAAGGAGGGCCATTTCCATACCCATGACAGAGTCGACTGCATCTCGGGGCGGGGGCTGTCTTGGAGGAGGGATGCAGAGAGGTGTGGCATTGCTCCATCCGTGCTGGACTGCCGACCCGGGGCAGGAAGCTCCAGGTGAGGTGGGCAAGGAGACCCTCTCAACTCCCCCACGGATCCATCCTCCACCGGCCAAGTCAGGCTTCAGCACTTGTGCTAGGTGGAGAGGGGCAGAGTTCTCAGAGGATCCGGGGTATCCCCATCGCTGGCCTCTGTTTTTCAACATTAAGAAGTCCATACAGCTGTTCAAACGAATTCCCTGAGGTTTCCCTCCATCAGGTTCCAGGTTTGCCGTTAGGCCCAGACTGTCCGTACTGTGCAGCCCACTGCGGTGTCCACACCTTCGCCTGGGCCCTGTACCACAGAATCATCGCCAGAGTCAGGTGCTCAGGGCTGGACCACCATCCCCTGAGGGTAGCACTGCCTCGGGCATTTGTCACATAACAGACACGTTCCCAGCTGGGGGAGTGCATGCAGAGTCCTTTTCACATTCACTTCAGCAACCAGCTGGATGGGCCAGAAATAGGTTTCCAGTCAGATTAAGCCGCTATTTATGAAGTTATCGGGAGAGGCTGGGCACTCTCCCCCATGGACACGGAACAGAGGAGAAGGGGCATTGGAGCTGGGAAGGCCTGAGTTGAACTCCAAGAAGCCATTTGTTAAGGTTCTACATAGCATAAGTTTCTACATAGCATAGTCTGTGGAGAGCACAGGCTCTGTCCCCTTGGGGCCTGTGTTCGAAACTCAGCACAGACACTGTGTGATGTTGGGCAGGTCACGTCACCCTCTACAACTCAGAATCTTCACCTATCCAGGGGGCTGATAATAGACCCTATCCCAGAGCATCCTTGTGCCGAGTGAGTTTACGCATGGAAAGCACTAGAACACTCCCTGGCATTTGAGAAGCCCAGCGTGAGCCTTTCTCATTGCAGTGTAGTCTCCAGCAAGTCACTTGAAATCTATCTGAGCCTCAGTTTCCCACTGCATAAGAGAGAAACCATAATGCCTCCTGAAGAGGGAAAACTAAACAAGAACGCACATCTGACATGCCGGGCACAGAGCAGGTGTACCATAATTGGTAGCAGTTATCTTTATGTGATGGACAAAACCATGTCCCTAGCCTCTAATTCCTCTGCCTTCTCGCTGTATTGTTTTCTCTCCCTCTTCTGTGTTGGAGGAGCTGAGGGATGTTCTCAGCTCATAATTACTCCTTTCAATAAAAGGGTCTGTGCGTAGAAAGGCTATTTGTCAGATCAGAACATTGAGTGAGCTCAGAGGTGGTGGCCACTTCCCATCCTCTCCTTGGCATTTACCTATCTGGCGACAATTTCCGCTGAAAGTAATTATGGCCACTGAGCGGATAATTAGAGAAGGGCTCCATCTTCCTCTCCCAGCTATGAAAATGTCACAGCTGGTTTCTCATCTCTGAGTGCAGTGAATTCTCAGGAGGCAATCAAGCCCACTGCTGGGGTAGAGATAATGCCTTCTCATCAATGCCCAGCTACTCCCCCTGGCGGCATGGCTCTGTCCCCAACTTGCTGGGTGACCCTGGGCCAGTGCTTAACCCCCCTGGGATTCAGCTTCCTTAGAGGAGGACTGAGATCCCCAACACCATGTTAGGACCTGTAGAAGCCAAAACAAAGCACAGGGCATGGCCCTTCCGGTATCATTCAGAAGAGGGTGAACTGGCCTGCAATTCAAGGGATGTGGGTTCTCATCCAGGCCGTGTGACCTCAGACAAGCCACCCCACCTGCCCAGCACTTGTATTGCACGTCTGTAAAATAGGCATTACACACATGAATCAGTTGTTTGTGTTCCTAGCTATTTATACTCTGCCTGCTTCCAAAAAGGATTTGAGACAGCTTGTAATCAGATGCTGTGAAAATAGACATGGAAAATCAAAGACCTTGAGGAAGGTGGGGGAAGAGGCAAATAGACCAGCCACATGGACCAACATAGCTTCTGTGGTTAATCTGACCCTTTTTGCCTTGGATCCCAGGAAGCTCAGGACTAAATTTGTTATTCCAGAGTTACACAATCCACTGTTCAAAGAAAATCCACTGTTACCAGTTGTTGAAGGGAGACAACCTTTTTCCAGAAGTAAATTCTGAAAATCATCAACAAAGATACCAAACCTCAGAAAACTCTCTATAAATATTAGTCTTTACATTGATTCACTCAGTAACTTTATTGAACAAGATGCCAGGTGTGGAGAATGTTGGGGATACGAGATGAACAAAGCTAACAAAGTCGCTGCCCTCGTGAAGTATATTTTAGTGAAGGAAAACACACAACATATAATAAACAACACCAAGTGCATAAACAAGAAGAGAGGAGATAATAAATGCAGCTCCAAAAAATGATAGGGTGAGGGCTGGTGACCTTGGAAAGTCAAGAAAGCATCTTTGTGGAAATAACATTTGAGCTAAGAGCTCAATGGCAAGAAAACAGAAGCTTTGACAACATTTGAGGAGAGACAATATTCCAAGCAGAGGGAATAGCATGTGCAAATGTCCTGGGGGCAGGGGGGGAGAACTCAGCACTTGGAGGAAATGAAAGAAGAGGGGCAAAGCATAAGATGAGGAAGAGAGGGATAGGAGATGAGAGATGAAAAGTTAGATCATGGAAGTTGGAGGTTCTCACGCGGAGCTAAGCCTTAGAATCACCTGGGGAGCTCTTGCAAATACACTACACTCTGGTCCCATCCCTCAAGATTCTAATATAATTGGTCTAGGGTGGGCCCCACACCATAATTTGTTTCAAAGCTCCCCAAGTGATTCTACAGAACACCAGCGTGAGAACCAGTGGTGTGGGGCCTCGTGGACTGTCTTAAGAAGTCTACTCACTATGATGGGAATCCACAGGAGGATTTAAAAGTCTTCTCTGCTGTTGGGTGGAGTATGAATCTAAATAGAGTAAGAGTGGAAGGAGGGAGCCTAGGCTATGTTGGGCCCTGGGAAAATATTTTTTCAGGGCCTCTGTCTATATAAATAATTTGAGTCACCCTGAATCAGTGAGTCAGCACCATTCAGGTGACCAGAACTCATAGGATCCTGTGAAAGAAATAGTACACGGTCTAGTGTGAAGGACCTGCTTACCAGACTGCCCTCCTGGAACTATGGTGAGGCCACAGGCCCTGGGATGACCCCACAGGTATGTGTTCTGGAGCTCCTTGGGGCATCTGGTCTACCCAACGTATGTGTTGGGTTGGGATAGGGGGTTAGAGAGCACAGAGAAGGAGAGGGTTGGGGACCATAGCCTAAACAAGTCCCCGTCTGGACTGAGGGTGCCCAGTGGCACTGCTGGCCCCAACTGGCTCCAGGCATTAGAAGGGGACTAAGACTTACAAACTTTCAAGAAAATGACTCCAAAGCCCAGGACCCACTGAGGTCCAGCCCCCAGACCAAATCTAAGGATGGCACTGGGAGAGAACACAGGTAGTGGAGGTGACAGGTGATGGCAGCCTGGGCAAAAGTAGTAGCAGAGTACAGGGAAAAGTAGACTGCTCCAGGAATCCAGTATACACTGACTGGGGGGCAGAGCTGTTCTTATGAACAGAATTTATGACAATGATAGTCATCAAGGCAGCTGACAAATATCGGGTCTCCTTGTTTGAAGGCACATGGTAGAATCACACTTCTTTGCCCACCTGAACTTTCGTGTGGTCATGTGAGTCGCTCTGGCCAATGAAGTGTGAGAGGAAGTGACGTGGCGCTTTGACAGAAGTTCTGAGATAGCTCACAGCCCACCACGCTTTCCTCTCTACCTCTGCAAGACGGAGTCTCCACGACCAAGTCCCCAGGGTGGCTGTGCTGAACAGACATCCCCCACCCCACAGTGGGCATGCCACACGAGTGAACATGTGGCTTTGCTGTTGGAAGCCTCTGAGATGAGGGGCTGGGGAGGTATTTGTTATGGCAGCAAAACCGAGCTTGTCCTGACTGATGCAGTGGCTCTTGATTGGCCAAGGCTGAGGTTTCACCCACGCTTTCCTCTTGTCCTCGGCCCACTGGGAGGGGGGCCCTTCCCAGCCTTATCCACTTGGCAGGACCCTAGGCAGCCATTTTCTGGGCCTTTGGAAGCCTCTGGAATAAAAACAGGCTGAAAGAGAATGTATGCGTGGCCCCTACCCCGCAGGCTGTCCAGCCGGGGCTCTGGCGCCTCCACCCCGGCTGTGGGCTCATTAGATGAAAGTACTATCACCTGTCAGACAAACTGCTAGAACTGTGATAAATTAATGATCAAATGATACAGTCAGCGCAGCTACTATACGGCCTTGGCTAGTTACAAGCCGGCCGGGTGCTTAAAAAATGCAGCCGGCATTAAAAAAAAATCAGGCATTAAAGGAAAACGTCACCTGGCTTTTCAGAAAGGATCTGTTTTAAAATGGCCACAGACGGCTTGGTTTCAGGGTCTTTATTTGATTCCTGTTCTTTGTATTTTGTTTTATTGTTCACAAGGAAGGAAGGGGTGGTGGAGTGGGGAGGGGGCGGAAGGAAGGTTGGAATTTCTGACAATTTTCACCAGCCTCCAGCCCTTCGGAGCATCTGACATGGGACTCAGCCCCTCTTGACAAACACAGGGAGGTTCTTCCCAGGGCCTGGCTGGATTGAGTATCTGAGCAGTAATTACTATACAAATACAATAGTTACACGTCTTTTGTTCTAGGATCTTTGCTTTCTTATTTCATGTACTCATCCTGATAGCTCTACTAAGTCCCCATTTGTCAGATAAAAAAACTGATACTCAAGAAGTTACCATGGTTAACAGTCTTCTGAGTGCTAACCATGTATACCCAAGGCACCTTCCACCTCTTGTTTTATGAGCTTAATTTATTCTTTTTAATAGAAAATCTCATTACCTGAACATGATACCACCACTGCCACTTTACACGCACCATCTCATTCAACTGCCATCGTGGACCTGGGTGGATACTAACATGACCTCCACTTTAAAGAAGGAAGAGAGGATCAGAGAGGTTAAGCCACTCGCTCATAGTCACACAGCCAATAAGTGGTAAAGGGAGGACCTCCACAGTTGCTTCTGGCTCCTGGGACACTGAAATCTCATCTCTGGGGGCTTATGGGAGCAATTTCCAAAAAGAAACAGGAAAAAGAGTTCTCTTGACTTAAAACCCAGGCCCAAACCTGGACTCCTAATCATGGCGGATACACATTCCGTAAATGTATAGGTTTCCTCTGTGTGTCAGCCCCACCTGGTCCTTCCACCTCCCGTTTTATGAGCTTAATTTATTCTTTTTAATATAAAATCTCATTACCTGAACATGATACCACCACTTCCACTTTATCTTTGATATAAGAACAGAGAGAAACCTAAATCAAACCTTTAAATAAAGTCTATAATCATGCAGCACTTTCACTTGCTTTTCAAATTTCTAAACAAAATTAAGTCGAAATAACTCAAGGAGAGGAGTGTGGAAAGGGAAGGGGAACTAGGGAGGGGAAGACCCCCACGCATGGCTTTGCTGGGCAGCCACCAGGGACGTGATTACTCAGAGAAGGAGAACAGCTTCTGCTTGATGCTTGGTTCCTGCTGTTCTTTGGCTCCCCAGCCCAGGTTTGGAGAAGGAATCAAATGAAGTCTGCCCAAACCTGTGTTTGCCAGGGATTGATCTCAAAAAGCCATTTGCCTCACCTTGATATATATTTCAAGGCATTTGCTATCCGGCGTTAATTTTCATAAAGTGAAAATTGATGAGCAGTTTAAAGAAACACAGTCAAGGGTTTTATTCCCCAGGAGCCAGGGGTGGGCAAGTTGAGGCCACGGGGGATCTTGGCAGCTGAGGGCGGCACGGGTTCCTGGGAGAAGAAGCTCTTTCCTGGCCTCCAGAAGCATGGGTTCAGACCAGGAGCTTGGCTGGATACCAGCAGAGAAAGAGAACCGTGGGCAAGGCATGTCATTACTCTAGGCTCCCCTCAGTTTCCCCATCTGTGAAATGGGGATGAACACTCCCCACTTCACAGAGCTGTGCACATAAAATTAAAATAAACTATGGGAAAGTGTCCAGCTTTGTGTCCACAGACAGGGTAAGTGATACCCATTGTCAAATCTGAGCATGAAGAGCTGGACCCCTTCTTTCCTTTCTTCAACACATCACTTATCTTGGGATCTGGCCAAAGTCTCTCCTCTTCCAGGAAGACTTCCTTGATTTTTGATAATGGATCTGAAGTATCCATGGTTTCACTTTCTTTAGACCTCAGGTAAATAGCACACATCATTGCAGCGTGAAGGGAGCAAGCAGGCTCTGGTGTCAGCCTTGCCTGAGTCCAAACTCTGGATCTGCACATCCTCACCTGTGACCTTGAGAAAGTCACTTGACCTCTGGGACCTCAGTTTGTTTTCTGTAAAGTGAAAAAATTCCCCAGAATCCTGCTTCATCGTTGTTGCTTACATTCAGTGTATTAATTGCTGTTAAGGAGCTTAGAAAAATGCCTGATACATAACAAATCTCAATAAGGGATAACTAATATTATCAATATTATTCCTGTCATCTCTCAAAGCAGCTTAGATGTCTAAGGCTCTGTGTGTGTGTGTGTGTGTGTGTATGAATCTTATGTAGGTGATGTTTTTATTGAAGTTTATTCTACAAACAGAAATACGAACATACCAGAAATCCAAAGATTTTCACAAAGCAAACACACTTGGTAACCAGCTTCTAGATCAAGTTGCAGAATACCACCAGCCCCTTGGAAGAGCCCCTTGTGCCTCTCCTGGGAAGCAGCAGTCTCCTGGAGGAAGAGCTGGAATAGATAGAATCCCAATAGATGCCAGTAGTATAGCCAATCTTAGAACAAATTCTTGAACCCGTGGGGTAGATGGACAAGGGAGAGAGTGGCTGCGATGAAAGCCCTCACCGCTATTCTATTTGGAACAGACCCCACCCCTATCTCCAACTAGCTGTTAGACTAATCCCTTCCTCCCTCCAGGCCTCAATTTCCCCTTCTACACAAAGAGGCATTTGGTTGAGATACCCTCTTAGAGCTCTAAGGATGAATTCAGTCATTTATTGACTTAAATATTTGAGCACCTACTAGGTGCCAGGCTCTGTCCTAGGTACTTGAGATCCAGCAGTAAACGAAATAGATACCCATCCCTGTCCACAAGAATTCTACATTGTAGCAGGATGGAGTGAACCATAAATACCAGACATCATAAGTAATTACATGTGATTCTAGGAGAGTGCCCCAGCTAGAAGATAAAGGGTAGCCACCTGCCACAATTGTCTTGCTTCTCCAGTCCCCCTGGGTCTGTGTCAGAGCCAGGCCACAAGTGGCTACAACACGGACTTTTCTGAACTGTGTTCCCTGAAGTGTGAGCCTATCCCTAAGGGGATGAAGGGACCGGGACATCATTTTTTCCAATTTGTCCAAATTAGGACAAAAGATTTCAGACACACAAAAGGATCGTAATAGAAATGAACAACCCCCAGCTTATGAGATGGAGTTGGAGCTCTTTGTACCCCTCTCTGATTGCATGGAGGTATGAATTCTCCTCATAAGGAGCTCTGCCCCACCACTTATGCTCTGTGGATTTGAAGGAACCAGTCCCCACACACCTGCCATTTTCCTGAAAATGAGCACATTGCCTTAGGGATCCCCTGCTTTCTGCCCAGAGAAAGATCTCATCAAATGCACTGAGACCTTGGAGAACATTCTCTCTGCAGAATGAACCTCCCGCTGCCTCTCTCTCCCTAGGTAGGAAGTGAAAACAGGCTGAGCTGGGCAGATGCAGGCCTTCGCTGGAACTCAGTCTGGGTGGAAGAGGCGATAAGAGGCTGGTGGGTGGTGGTGGAAGTGAGTCAGGAGAGACCAGGAAAAGGCTGATCTTAAATACCTGCAGGAGGGGGCAGCAGAGAGAAATGGTCCTTGAGGAATAGCATCAGGGGTGATATCTCAATTATTTAACTTGAGTGCGTTGCATGGGTCCCAACAGGCCTTCTGGAGCACATCCTGGGTGGCCCATACTGGGTCAGGTTTTTCCCTTTACCTGCTGGATTGTGGGAAATCCAGGCATCGTAAGGAGGGCCTGGAGCCGCAGGGTGGGAAGGCACTCAGGGACTTGCTATAGCAGTTATTTGACAACAGGTTGAATATATTTTAATATTTTTACAACCAATGTGACTTGTCCTAGAACGGCAGAGATGTGGGCTTTGACTGTAAAGAGCCTTGGGAAAGAATGCTAACGTAGGGCTCATACTCAAGTGCAGAAATGTCTATTCCATCTTGAGTTTTGAGGGTCCAGCTTTATCCTGAGCACAGGAAAAAGACAGTTTTCTGACATCAGTAGCCATTTCAGGGGTCCAACGGGCATGGGTTATACCAGCTAGCTGCCTATAATCTACAAACTGATTTGCTGGAAACATAGAATGTTTTCTTTAAAAATTGTCCCTAGTTGTCCACATTTCCAAACGGGGAAATTTCACGTAAAAATCTGAACTTCCAGTTTCTCTTAACAGATCAGAAGAGGGGGCCATTGTCGGCCCAGCACCAGCTCTACATAGTGCCTGGAGCAGGGTGGGGCTGCTCTCCCAGATGGTATGTGCCCTCCAGGTTGCCCAAGTCCCTCTATAGCCCACTTCACTTGCTTATGTTTCCTTCCTGGCCCTGAGTTTGTCATCCCTGAGAAAATGGAAAAAGCAGAGGATTTGAAGCCAGAAGACCTGGGTTAATGTCTTACTCCTGTCTTCTCGAGCTCATCTAAACTCTTGGAACCTCAGTTACTCCATCTGTCAAATATGGGTCATAATAATTTCTTCTTCACAAGCGTTTGTGAGGATCAGATAAACTGTACAAATCACTGAGAGGCAGGACCACACAGAGATAAAGGGCAGAGGCATCTGAATCCAACTGTGTTTAAATGCTGGATTTGTCGCTGCCAGGCTGTATGACCCTGGACCTACCCTTTAACCTTCCTGTCCCTCATTTTTCTCATCTGTAAAATGGATACGATAAGAAGTCAGCCTGACAGGCTGTTGTGAGGATTCTGTGGATTGACACACGTGGAGGGCTTAGTCTGCTGCCACAACATATGTGCTCAATAAATGTACATCATCATCATTATTATTACAATTACTCTTACTATTATATGACTTGCTCTTTTTGTGCAGCTAAAACTTACACCCCTGGATCCGGGAAGGTGCTCTGTCTGCAGAATACCACAAGAGCAATCTCCTTTCACCCAGAATATTATCCCAAGGGAGGATAAATTGTAAGTTGGAAAATTATTATTTAAAATAACTTTGATATCAGTAAAATAAAAAACCAGTCAATGATAATTATTGTGTTCAATGGGACTCTTTGAGGGTACTTTTTATACATTTCCCGAAATGCTTCAGGAATCAGAAAACCCAATGGTATAATTGCTCGCCACTCATCCTTTAAGCATCTTCCTAGGATATCTTTCTGTTGTGAGCAGACCACAGAGCTATATATTGGCGACAAAAGAAAAAGGCTTGAACCATCAACTTTGGTGGGTGCAGAGCTGTGCTGGAAAGCTCTTAGACTGTGCTCAGAACCACTCTTTTGTCCTGAGGCAGTGACACGACCATGTTCCTTGCATTTTGCAACAAAAGCGGGCTCCCTCCCCTGTCCAGAAGCAATCTGGGAAGAAGTCATCTTTTTTTTTTTTTTTTTTTTAATAAATACATTTATTTATTTTTGGCTGCGCTGGGTCTTCGTTGCGGTGCGCGGGTTTTTCTCTAGTTGCGGCAAGCAGGGGCTACTATTCATTGTGGTGTGCGGGCTTCTCATTGCTGTGGCTTCTCTTGTTGCGGGGCATGGGCTCTAGGCGCGCAGGCTTCAGTAGCTGTGACACATGGACTTCAGTAGTTGTGGCTCACGGGCTCTAGAGCTCAGGCTCAGTAGTTGGGGCGCACGGGATTAGTTGCCTCGCGGCATGTGGGATCTTCCCCGCCCAGGGCTCGAACCCGTGTCTCCTGCATTGTCAGGTGAGTTCTTAAGCACTGTGCCACCAGGGAAGTCCTGGGGAGAAGTCATCTTAATGGCCCATCTCCGACGGGAATAAAATGAACAGGATGACAAATGCAGGTCAGGCAGCCTAGGAATTTGCCAAGGATGGAAACCAGTCAAATGCTTCCCTCCGTGATGAAAGTCTGTTCCCCCAATGTATCACGCCTCCTCCCTCGCCTGTGCCCCTTTTCCCAGCAGGCTGCGCCCACGGTGGGTGCTTTTGAAGTCCAGCCAGCGGCCTCTCGTCTCCGCGCTTACAGCTAAACACGCCAGCCCCGGAAGCATGAGCCATTATCATTTTTGCTCTGGGAGAGAAAAGCAAAGATCTAAAACAGCTCTAGGAGATCCAAACAGGGAATATTTAAAATACCAAAGGAACGGGAAATGGGGTCGGGGGTATTTCTTTACTTTTGCCCCCTTTGCCCAGCAGCAGGAAGACTGTTCTGAGCGCTCCGGGGGGAAGGAAGGGTCGAGGAAGCAGGGACGGTGTTGGGAACCAAGGTGCTGCTGGCAGGAAGCAGGATTTAGAAGGTGGTAAAGAGCAGCGAGTTCAGAAAAGTCCCCTCCTGCCAAAACCAAAATCACTGAGGTCACATGCACAGACTCATGTGTATGCACTGGGCATCTTGTTACAACGCAGATTCTGATTCAGTAGGTCAGGGGTGGGGCCCAAGTCTCTGCATCGCCAACAAACTCCCAGGTGCTGCTGGCCTGAGGACCACACTCTGAGTGACAAGGTTAGAGGGCTGGTTTTGAAGCTGGAGTTGCACAATTTTTACTTCGACTGTGCCTGTATTTGGAGAGACCTTGGGGTATCTGATTATCAAGGGGCTACAATCCATCATGACTTCCCTTTGCTTTCAGAATCAAGTTCAAGCTTCTTCCCAAGACTTGCAGAGCCTGCAGCATCCATCCCAGACCCATCCATGGCTTACTGCCCCCAGGCCCATGTCCTGTCCATCTCAACCCTACAGTCCAGAAACCAACCATCTGAACTGCTAGCAATGCCTGAACACCCCCATGCTCTGGCACTTCCGGGTCTTTGCACATGCTGTTCCCCCTGCATGGAACCTCAATGCCCATCTCTCTCTGTATGGTGAACCTCTCTGCATCCAGGTTTCAATTCAGATGACTCTTCCTCCAGGAAGCCTTCCCTGACTGTAGTGGTTAATTTTACATGTCAACTGGACTGGACCATGGAGGGTCCAGATATTTGGTCAAGTATTACAGTATTCTGGGTATGTCCATGAGGGTGTTTCTGGATGAGATTAACATTTGAATCGGTGGGATCAAGCAGATTGCCCTCCTCGATGTGGGTGGGCCTCACCCTATCTGTAGAAGGCCTGAATAGAACAAAAAGGCTGACACTGCTGAGAGTAAGGGACAACTACCCGTGCCTGACTGCATTCCAGCTAGAACAGTGATTTTTTTTCCTGCATCTGAACTTGAACTGAAACATTGTTCTTCCTGGGTCTGTAGCCTGTCAGCTTTCAGACTGGAGCTATACCATAGGCTCTCCTGGGTTTTTAGCTTGCTGACTGCAGATCTTGGAACTTGTTAGACCCCATAATCACATGAGCCAGTTTCATATTATAATAATAATAATAGTAATAATAAATTCTATTGGTTTCTATTGGTTCTGTTTCTCTGGAGAAACTTGACTAATGCACTGACCCACCCAGGATTTTCTCTCTCATTTCTGCTGTTCTTGTATTTTCAACTTATACCAGGGATTTCATCTTATACCAGTAAAAATACCATAGCTGTACTTTAGAGTTGTACCATCCAATAAGATAGTCACTAGCCCTATGAGGCTGTTGAGAACTTGAAATAAGGAAGTGTGAACTGAGATCTGCTGTAAGTGTAAAATACACACCAGAATTTGAAGACAGTATGAAAAAAGAATTTAAAATCTTATTAGTGATTTATTGTATCCATTATCTGTTGAAATCATAATTGTGATACATTAGATTAAATAAAATACATTATTAAAATTAATTTTCCCTGCTTTTTTCCTCTCTAATGTAAAAATAGAAAAAAATATTAATATTTTAATGTAAAAATATAAAGTTGTGTCTACACCTTATGTTTATATTTCTATTAGATTGTGCTGCTCCAGAGCAAGGCCCAGTCAAAAGTCTAGATCCAACCAAGCTAGAAATGCTGAAAGTTACCAGAGCCTTCCAGGCTCCAGAATTCAAATTCCCACAAGGTGGTTTCATAAGAAAGTATATGTTAGGGCACTAGAGCAGAAATGAGTAAATTACAACCAAGGGGCCAAATCCAGCCTGCCACTGGCTTTTGTAAATAAAGTTTTATTGGAACAGAACCATGCTTATTCATTCACATATCGTCTAAGGTTGCTTTCACGCTACAATGGTAGAGTCGAGTAGTTGCAACAGAGACTGTCTGGCCTGCACAGCTTAAAATATTTACCATCTGGCCCTTTATAAGAAAGTTTGCCAAGCCCTGGTCTAAGGCAAGAAGGTGGATACTGTAGCTCCGGCGGACAGAGAGGCCAGTGATTGGGTGCCGGCTCCACGGCTCATTAGCTGGACGTTCTGGGCATGTTACTGCGGACCTCTGAGCCTCAGTGTAGTCTGTAAAATGGGAGAGTTATAATAGTTACTTCATGGGTTGCTCTGAGAAGTGAGAGGATGCAGCTAAAGGGGCTGGTACCTAAATCGTAATAGTAATTTATATGTCTATATGTCTCTGTTTGTTTGTTTTGCTGAGTTAGGGGCCCTGCTCTGTGCCTCCACAGGCCCCTGCAGTGCTCTCTCTATATAAGATATTTTTCTGCTCCCTGGGTGTCTCCTTACCTGGACCATGACTTCTCTAAGGGAAGAAGAGTCTTTTTCTTGCTTTTGGTAGTTGCAAAACCAGTGCCAGGAAGTGCTGGCTGGCTCCCTCTGGTCTGGCCCTCACTCCTCTTGGCTCTATGGACAGCTGAGGGGACACTTCTCTGAGGAAACTGAGTGAGAATGTGGCCTTCCCACACTGAATTCTCCTCAGTGCTCTCCCCATTTGGGTCTGGGGGCTATGGAACCCTGAGGGGCTGGAGGCGGCAGCCTCTCCTTGCGGTGTTTCGCCCGACCCGTCTTGTCCAGTAGTTTCCACCCTGGTTCCTTATGGGGTGCCTCTGAGTCATTGAGGGACCCAGAGCGGGCGTCCAGATGGGATGGAAGCCTATTTTTATCCCCTATTGATCTCTCTTGCTCAGAAACCATCATTATCCTGGTGTAAAGTGGCCGCTCCCAATGCAGGAGACTCTTGGTGTCTCTGGCCAATGGACACCCAGCAAATTGCTCCAAGCCACACCGGCCAGGGAAACCAAAATAACGTCATGAGACAGCCGTCCAGCCAGGCCCTGCTGGGGCTCTCGGAAAACGGCTAACTTTGACCCTTTCTAACATTATCCACAGCTTGTCTTGTCTTTTCGGAAACAAAGATGAAGCTAGTCTCTAATTGACCTGCTGTCTGCAGTTCTTGACTGTGCCTGCCAGCTGGGCAGAGGTGAGGGGCCTTTGCCAGGGTCCAGCCCGGCAGTGACCATCCTCATGGAGCCATTGGTGGCCCAGGGCTCCGGGCTCACAGAGGAGTCACAGGGACCTCGTACACCGAAGGGCAGCTGCGGCCGAGGAAGAGGGTGATGTCTGGTCCTCATCCAAGGTAAAGCCAAACTCCCATCCAATAGCCCAGAAATCAGTCCCTGCTCCTCTGAGGGCAAGACGAACAAGCTTACCCCTTACGCACCCAGAACTGCCCTGTGGTATAGGAGTCAGCAAGGGGGATACAGTGATGCAGGGGGCACGGTCTTGGTAGCTGGACCGAGTGAGTCCTGTCCCATGGTTTGCCGGGAAATGTTTGACAACCGACTTCCGGGGTAAGGGCAGTAACCTTTATCTGTGGCCTTATTTGCTGATTCTCGCATGGCCGATTTCAAGGCGCCAACGTGAGTAAACGCAGAGTTGGGAAAAGACGCACACGATCGGCTCTCCCGAGCCATTCCACACCAGCTCCAGCTCACCAAGGGCTCCAGCTCTCCCCTGGTTGCTCTGTGGCCTCAGACAAGTTACTTAACCCCTCAGTTTAACTGTGCCTCAGTTTCCTCAAGTGTGAAACAGGACTCATAATAGTACCTACTTCTTAAGATGATCGTAAGATGTAAATGATAAATGACTGGAAAAACTCCATGCTGGGCCTGGTGCATCGTAAGCACTCAGTAAATGCTGGAAGTAATTGCGGCCCCTGGGATTATTGCCATTAAGTTCATAACTGAGTTGGCAGGGAAGCACTCACGTACGTACACGCTCTGTCACTTAGAGATGGGTGTAAGATAGTGCATCACGGGGCTTCCCCGATGGCGCAGTGCTTAAGAATCCGCCTGCCAGTGCAGGGGACACGGGTTCAAGCCCTGGTCCGGGAAGATCCCACATGCCGCGGAGCAACTAAGCCCGTGCGCCACAACTACCACGCCTGCACCCTAGAGCCCGCGAGCCACAACTTCTGAAGCCCACGCACCTAGAGCCCGTGCTCCGCAACAAGAGAAGCCACCGCAATGAGAAACCCGCGCACCGCAATGAAGAGTAGCCCCCGCTCGCCACAACTAGAGAAAAACCTGTGCACAGCGACGAAGACCCAACGCAGCCAAAAAAAAAAAAAAAAAAAGGTAGTGCACCACTAACTTGTGAAGGGCCAGGCAAGGAGAGATGAGCCTCGCGCGGAGCAGTCCCAGCAGGCTTCCTGGGGAGGCAGGATCCGGATCCGCAGGAGGTGAGCGAAGAGGAGAGCAGTGAGTGGAAGATTGGGGGCCAGAGAGAGGACACGCAGAGAGAGGAACGCGTGAGGGCTCAGTCAAGGGGACGAGAGTTCACTTAGAGAGCGGGCCCAAACCCACTCAGTGTGGGCCGGCTGGCGCATGCGGGCTGAACCTCCCGGGGCTCCCAACAACCGGGGCCAGGGCGGAAGTCCAGGCCACGGGGATGCTGGAGCAGGGCACCTGGACCCCACTGGGTTCCCCTGGCAGGCCGTGACCTAGAGAATTGGCCTGAGCAGCGGGTCCCGTACCCCCGGACGCGCAGAGTTTGCAGCTGTGCCTCCCTCCACGCCCGCCGCCCGCTCCCAGCCCGGCGGCCCCGACGCGGGTAAGGGCGGGTAATAATCAGCCAGTGTGTACAAAGGCCGGGCTTGTTTTCTCATTCGGGTGGGGTGGCTGGGTAGCTGTGTTTGCGCCGGGAATTGGCGTAGGGCCTCTGTCCAGCCAGCGCTGTCTCTGCTTTGTTAACATTCCTCACTAACTGCGGCTCCTCCGGGGCTGGAGCCCGGGGCAGAAGGCGGCACCTCGGCCCGCGGGGCGGCCCCGCTCCCGGCCCCGCAGACCCCTGGGAAACCTTGGCCCGGCTTCCTTCTCGCCACGGCCCCCAGGGACAGGCCCAGAAATAGCCCAGCTCACCTGGCAGGTGCAAGACCCACATCTCAGGCAATTGCCTTAAACACGGGGCCTCCCCCGCCACCCCAGGTGGGTTGAGAACGCTCCTTAGGTGTTCCTTTCTATGGCGGCCTTCTCTCTCTGCAGGGCCCGAGGGGCTAATTACACAGCTGGGCCCTCCCCACCTTGCACAGCCCCCAGGACAAATGCTACCTGGGTCCTCCCTCGGTTCTTCGAGCCCACTCCCACCCAGCACTTACACGGCCGACAAATGAATGTTTTGGCCTGTCCTCGGTTCACATAAATAGCCACAAATTCCTATAATTAACTACAGTAAGCTAGGCTGGGATTAAAACAAAGATGGGCTTGTTTACTGGGATGTCCTGAAACAAGCAATTTTCAACATTACAGTGACAACTACTGTCTCTGTCTTTGTTAAGCAAGGCATGGGGTAAGGAGGCGGGGGCGGGCATGAATGGTGAGGGGCCCCAGATGGGAGCCGGGAAGGCGTAGGGATGATCGCTTCTCATGTTTCAGCCAAAACTCCTTTGTCCATGGGTCATCGGACCCCCGAGGCCCCAAGACCCACTCAGCGTCTAGTGGAGACAGTGGAGTCAGGCATAGCCAAAGAGACACCCTCTCCTCTTCCCAGACGTTGGGGTTCAAGTGTCCCCCGAAGAGCTCCCTCCCTCACTCCTGGCAAAAGTGTCTCCCACTCACCCAGTAAAATTCCCGAAATTTCCACCGTTAGGTGTTAAAGTGGGATAGGACTCTGGAAACTGTCTGGCCCAAGCCCGCCTCTTCCAGGTAGGGAAAATGAGCCCCAGGAGGCTGTCGTAGCTAGCCACTCATGGTAATGGTCTAGCAGGACTTGGCCCCAACTTTTCTCGTCGCAATCTACAAGGGTCAGCAAACTAGGGCCCACGGGCCAGTCCTACTCAATGTCTGTTTTGTTTTGTTTTGTTTTTTAACAGCCTGAGAGCTAAGAAGAGTTTTTACATTTTCCAATAGTTGAAAAAAATTAAAAGAAGAAAACGACAAAGCATGTGAATATTCCATGAAATCTAAGTGTCTATGAAAAAGAAGTTTTGCTGGAACACAGCCTCTCATCCATTTACAGGTTGTCTATGGCCTCTCTCAAGGTACATGAGGTGAGTAGTTGCCCTCGACTCTATGGCCTACAAAGCTGAAAAGATTTCCTATCAGACCCCTCACAGGAGAAGTTTGCTGGTCCCTGTGCTAGTATATTTCTCGCTACTCTATTGCTTTAGTTAAGATAAAAAGGCAGAATTTTTTCTCCAAAAGTTTGTCTTCTACTCGGGACTCTTTTTTCAAACAAAATCTTGGGCACACCTTTGGTGTAGAATGCTTATCTCAAAAGGGGGTCTGTTCTGTTTAGTTGGGTGGGAGTGGGGTAAAGCCCTGAGGAGACTTTGTGGGCTCCCCGAGCAGGTGGAAGAGTGTCTGAGCCCCCAAGTAAAAATAGCATCTCTTGCTAAGGCCTCCCTGTCACCCCGGAGCTGCAGGGGTGTCCACATGTTACAGTCGTCAGCGGACGAGCCAGGTCTCTGGGCAGATCCACTCTGAGAGAGGAATTTTAAGGAGACTTTTCTGATGGGATTGCCTTACTAGGCATGGGATGGGCAAATGAATTTAACATTCAGTGACTATTTCCTGAGCTCCTCCTCTGTACCAGGCACTGTGCTAAACTCTGAGAATCCCGAGATGAACATCAGGCAAAGTCCCTGCCCTCCCAGAGCTGACGTTCTAGTAGGAAAGACAGAGCGTGAAGACATTAATTAATTAATGCCAAGTAGTTACTCACTATAAGGAAGAAAAATCGAGTAAGGGCTTAGAGAGAGATGAGATAGTAATACGAAATAAAGGAAAGAAGGAAGGACTCTGACAGGGTAAATTTGAGCAGGGAATGAATGACTGAATGATCAAAAAAAAAAGAAGAAGAAGAAGAAGAAGAAAGAAAGGGTAGAGAAAAATCCAGACTTTGGAGAAGGCTGGGGCAGGCTGGCCTGCATAGGTCACTAGAGCGAAACCTCAGGGACCCTTAGAGAGCGGCAGGTTGGACATTGAAAGATGACCTTGTAAACTTGGAGATTTGAGCTGGGAGAGGGGTTGCGGCGGGGGGTGGTCCCCCTGCAGACACAACCTTAAAACCCTGTGTCCCATCACTTGTGATCCTAGTTAGACCACTGCAAAAGAACCCAAACCACTGGCAAGACCAGGTATCAAAGGCACAAAGCAATCAATGGAGAATACCCTGGAATCCAGGTCCCTTGACCCCCAGAGAGGTCTTTCTGGGAAGGGTGGGCTGCTGGGGGTCACGGGCAGTGATTCCAGTTCACGCCCTGCTCACAATGTCACGTGTCTGCAGTCTGTGCTCTTGAACTCCCCAGTGTCCAACCATTTATACGTGAATTTGTTGATCCTGATGGGCTGCCATAAAGGCAGCTCGGTGCGTGGCATGGTGACAAAGCTCTTAAAAGAGTCAAGAGTGTGTTTACTGGCCACCCAGCGGTGATGAGGGCTCCTGCCAGCTCTGTCTCTGGGCCAAGGGGCCAAGTAGCTGCAAACACATTAGTCTGAGCCCGAGTCTGGGCTGAGAGGGCAGAGCACTGTGAAAGCAGAGGAAGCCAGGCGATTCTACCCAAGGTGACCTTCTGCAAGTCACTTACCCTCTCAGGGGCTCTGCTGGCGCTTCTGAAAAGTGGGGGAAATGAACAATGCAATCTCTTGGGTATGCTTTGGAGCGCCAATGAAGTGACACGTACGAAGCCCTTTAAAAAGCGCTAAAGGGAAGTGCAGGCACCGCTGATGATATTACTAACAGAGGCAGAGCAATGGGTGTCCGGTCTGGCCAAGGAAAGGTCATGACCTCTCTGAACATCAGGAGTCTCATTAGACAACAGGCTGTAGGTGCAGAAATTAAGACGGGGCCTCTGGGGTCAGGCTGCCTGGGTTCAGATCTCAACACTGATACTTAGGGGTCGTGCAGTTTGGGTCAAGTTGCTTTGTTTCTTGGGATTTCAGTTTCATCATCTATAATGTGGAGATAATAATGGGTCTGACTTGACTTAGGGTTACTACCAGAACTGCCTGTGTTAGTAACATAAATAAAGCAGTTAGAAGGAGCTTAGGGAATTCCCTGGAGGTGTAATGGTTAGGACTTCGAGCTCTCACTGCTGAGGGCCCAGTTCAATCCCTGGTCGGGGAACTAAGGTCCCACCCACAAGCCACGCAGGGTGGCCCGCAAAAAAAAAAAAAAAGGAGCATAGTTCATTGTTATTAACCAGGACCTTCTCTGCCACCCAGGGCTGCAGGGCTGTTGTGAGGACAGAGAGTGAGCTCTGAGATCAGTAGATAGCTGGGTACACGGGGAGGATTGTCTTACTGGTGTCTCGGGGCTGGTTGGGGGAATTTGGTGCTGATGGGGCCTTGCTTCTTGCTTCTCCCTCTTCTTAGGGCTTGTCACTGCGTGGCAGAAGTCGGGAACTGGCCAGAGCTGTGGTTTTCTCTTCATCAAATTATTTGCTAATGTTGAATTTACTGAACTCCAGGCATTAGTCTAGGTGCTGAAGACACTATGGGGAACCAACAGAGCCCAGTACCCTGCCTTGGGGAGCTGGTATTCTAGTGGAAGAGGCAAGAGATGCAGACGCAAACAGATGCACCATATCGTGCCGGGGAGTGAGTGGTGCTGTAAAGGAAACTAAAGCAGGTAAGGGGCTAGTGCCTGGGCCCTGCTTCAGCAGGGAGGGGTGAAGATCTCTGTGAGGAGGTGACGGCCGAGCACACAGTCCTCTCTGACCCTCGGTCTCTTCATCTGGATGACTTGTGGGACAGGAAGAACTGAGCAAGATGTTCGCTCTGGTCACCTTGCCCAACTTGCTGCTGCCTTCCTGGTGCCATTGTGCTGCAGACCCCGAGGCGTCCACCCTGAGCGAGCCCAGGGGCTGGCACGAGGCAGTACCTGGCTCCTCAGGCCCAGTGCTGCCATCAGCCCTGAGCAGAGCTATTTTTTTAATTCGGACCAAAGGTACAATTAACGGCCTCCGCTTGGGCCTCGCCCAGCCCCAGGGCCTCTGCTCAGCCTGACTGACCGGCAGGAGGGAGGAGACCCTCCCAGTGCCCCTCAGTCCAGTGCCAGGGCTATTTTGGTGACTGTTATTTGGGCAAGGAGTGGGCTAGTGGCTTGTGGGAAGGAGGGAAGATGCTAAAAATACGGAGGCCAGACTGAGGTGACCGGCCTCTACCCTCTCACGGGCCTGGCCTCCCTTCCTGGGTGAGGAGGGCCTGGTCCTTGGTCTCTCCTGGGGGATGGGCTGCTGAGGACTCAAACCCACTCAGGAGCCCTTTGGTTTTGGATCATGTTAGTTGTGGTTTCCATTAGTAGGGAGGTTGGGGGGGAGGCGGTTAAGTGACCTGCAGAGGTCACGCAGCTGGTAGGTGGAGGACAGATGTCTGAAAAGTTGAGAAACAGCTGTAATTGGAGCAAAGGCCAGCCGGTCAGAGTGGCGTCCTGCTGAGGAGACGGTTTGGGAGAAATCTGCATGATGGCATCATCTCCCCAGGCCCTGCCAGTCCTTCCCTTGTTACAGGAAGACCCCAGCCGTCACCCCCCAACCACCAGTGCCCCTTCTCCACACATCAAATCCCACAGTCCAGGGTCACCTCCTCCAGGACGGCTGAAGCGAGGACCCAGTCAGCTGCGTTCTCACTCTGCTCTCTGCTTTCTCGTCTGCTGACCTGGTGGGCCCAGGGGACCAGGAGGGAGAAAACTCTTCTGAATCCTGGTTTGGTCACACCTTGATCTTGGGTGACCTTGGACACAACACCCAACTTCCCAGGCCTCAGATCTTGGCTCTGACCACCTGGTAAACAGATATTTGGGTGACTTGCCATGACTTCTACCAGATGGGAGCCCCAGCTGAACTGCGGGTTCTTCAGCTTGAAGGTCAAGGTCTAGTGCATGAGTGAGCCCACCTCTACCTGGGGAGATAGGATCCACTGGGGGAAGGAACCTAAGAGGCCCTTGATGTTGGGATCTAATCATTCATTCATTCACTCATATGTTCCTTTCTGCAGTTATTCCTTCAAGATTTTTTGAGTAAGCACCACCTACATTTAGGCATTCTTCTAGACGATAGGAATCGAATGGGAAGCAAGTCCAAGGCCTACATCCTTGTGGAACTTGCTTTGTAGAAGGAATGGACAGCCAGTGCACCAAGGAATGAAGCAATGTGCTCGGAGGTGATGGGGCCATGAAGAAGAAAAAGCAGATTAAAGAAATAGGGAGTGTGTGTGTGTGCATATGTGTGTGTATGTGAGAGTGTTTCTATGTGTCTATGTATGTGTGTGTGTGCATGTGTGTATATGTATGTATGCATGTGTATACGTTTGTGTGTATATGTTTTTGTGTGTGCATGCATGTGTGTGCATGTGTTTCTATGTGTCTATGTATGTGTGCGTGCATGTATATATGTGTGTGCATGTGTATACGTTTGTATGTATATGTGTGAGGGTTTCTCTGTGCATGTGTGTACGTGTGTTATGTGTGTGTATGCATGTATGTGAGTGTGCATGTGTGTGTGTGTGTGTGATGTGTAGGGGGCTGGGAATGGCGGTCAGGAAAGGTCATGTTTGAAGCAGGACTTGAAGAACGTGAGTGTATGAGCCATTCAGGTACCTGGGGGAAGAACACTCAGGGAGAGGCTGTGAAGCACAAGGCCGCTGAGGCACGGCACGCTCGGAGGAGACAGAAGGAAAGACCTCCGCGCCCTTGGTCCACCTTCTGCCACGGGTCCTGGAGGCAGAGGCAGTCCCTACACTCCCTCGCCCATCACAGCACCCTCTCCCCAGGGCGGGCCTCGCTCCCCTCTGCAGCCCCTGGTGAACCTTCACCCTACAATTACCATCCTCTGCCCAGGGCTATTTCCTGCAGACTTGTAAATAGAACCTCTTTCAGCTCCACACACATTATGGTTTGTCTAAAACGGTGTCAAAGGAGCCAATTTTCCTGAACGGGGACCATTGACTAGAGGTGAAGTTTACAGAGGGTCCCCGCAGGACCTGGGTCTGCGGAGTTGAAAACAAGGACCCAGGGATGACGCAACCACCTGGCAAAGCCAGCTTGAATGCTTGCACAGAGGGGCAGACCTCGGGCATCTCTAGGGTGGATTTCCTTGGGGACGTGGAAATAAATAAGATGGTTAGGGCACAACCTGACTAGCTTTATCAGGGAGGGGCCCCAGCTCGGGGTCCGGGAGCAGGAGGGCCTGGGTGCTGGGCCTGGCCTCTCTGCTATCTTTCTCTCTCCATGGATCTGCTTACGTCTTGTGAGCAGACGCCAATGAACTTGACTAGCCAGCCGAGACGAGTTGCAGCCATCTTGCAGAAGGGAAGGAGGTTTATGATTGAGAGAGGAAAGAGGTATGAGTAATGGGCAGATGGTTCTAAGGACTCTCCCCCACTCTCACGTAGCCCTTAGTGACGTCCCAGGAGGCTGCAGGTCCACGTGATGGCTGCAAGTTGAGAAACAGCACCCGCTCTGGGCACAAGCAGTCCACAGGCACGGGGCTTGGTTGAGTAGAAGGCAGCTGGACTGGGGTCCTCCTGTGAAGTGAGGGTGATGATCTCCATCCTATACATGAAGAAACCGAAGCCCAGAGATGTCACACATGTAATGCTCAAAGTCACACATTTGATAAGTGGCAGAAGCAGGGTTTGAGCCCAAGCCCGTGTCATCCCAAAGCCTGTGAGTCTTCCACACTTCTGGACGTCTCCCCGTCCTGACCCTGCTCTGCCTTAGCAAGTCCTGGGCACAGCCCTCTGAGCAGGAACCTCTACCGACCGTGACCTTCCCGCGGCCCCAGACGAGTGTCCCGTGCCAGCTCTGCAGCTGCCGGCCCTTTCCAGGGGCCAGGCCTGAACCCTACAAGGCTGGTGCTGCCCGTTTTGGCCCAGGTTCCTGTCTTACTTAGGCTTCTATGAATAAAGGTTCAGAGAGCATTTTAGGAACCAAAACCACCTAGTAATCTTCCCTGACTTTAAAACAAAACAAAACAAAAAGAACAGATGTGCAAGGAATATCCTAGCTAGAAAAGTACACTCACTTGAATTATATAAAGATGACCCAAGAAACAGAGGTCCGGGATAGGGTTCTGGACCCAGATTTACCTCTAAGTCATTCGACTTCGCTGAGCCTCAGTTTCATCATTTACCAAATGAGAAAGGTGTTAATATCTACCCTGTTCACATCCCACTTGAGAAACAGGGTAAAGTGGTTAAGAACACAGGTTTTAGGATCAAACACACCTGGATCTGAACTCTCAGCCTCGCCGTTTCTAGCTGTGTGATCTCTGACATGTTAGTCTCCTCTCTGAGTCTTAGTTTCCTTAGCTGCAAAACGGAATTAACAATCCTTGCCCTGCCTCTCTTTCAGAATGAGTGTGAGGATACTGACAAAGCAGGGGGGTATAATGTATCAAAGGGTTTCTTTCTCTCCCTGGGGATTTTTAGTTGTTAAAAGATATATATATATATATATATATATATATTCACACACACATATATATGTATATATATATGTTAAAATCATGATTTACATACAAAAAAGGGAACATGTATCAAAGATTTTATTTAACTCATTAATTAATGAGGCAACAAGCAAGATGTTACAACTGTTCAAAGGAGAATCAAAAGAACCCACATATATAGGCAATCGAGAAAGCAGGAAATGAATTTACAAATAGATGCAAAAATAATCCATCCACATGGCATTAATCAATTGCATTCCAACCAAACAAAATTCATTTGCATTCCTACGGACGAGAAGCGTTTGAATTATTATTAGTTCTCTACGACTGCAGAGATGTAAAATACCTTAAAGACTAAGAAATGCGGAAATAATCCAGAAGGGTGGACTATACAGAAGACACAACAATTCTTTTTCTGCTCATTTCAAAGCATTTCACAAATTTTCCTGCCACGGTTCTGGTGCCTCCCCACCTCCCTCCAAAACAGAGAGCAAAAAAACATGTGTTGCTTGAGCCACTGGAATCATGGTGGCAGAAAAGTTTCATGTTGGGTATCAACTTCAATTAATCGGTAGCAACTGCCTAGAGAGCTCTTTGGAGGAGATTTGAAGGCTGCTCACCATGGGACAGAATGGGTCTGGCCTGAGGGTGAGTGCTGCTCAGAACTCTCCCGCAAACTCCCCTCTGTGCACCTGCTCCTCTCTTTCTCCTTCCAGCTGGCTGGACAAAAAAGGTCCCTGGCGTGACATTGAGAGTCAATTACTGCAAAGGACAGAGCCACGAGAAGGAAGGTGCCTGAGTCTCTGGACTGCAGGAGAACCTCCCAGTCAGGATACCAGACACAAGTGAGAAATAGACCTCTTTCTTCATTAAACCACTGAGATTCTGTGGTTTCTTTGCCTGTCTGGATTTGAAATCTTACTTACTTGCTGTGCGATCTTGGAAAAGTGACTTCATTTCTCTGAACCCTGGATTCCTCAAATGCACAAAATGGGGATTATGATATAACCATCACAAGTGAGGCGGGAGAACCAAATAAGAAAATGTATATGGCAAGAGCCCATGCCCCCTTTCAGGCAGACACTTAAAATCAAAAGCATCTTTTCTCCTGGACTGCACGGACAGACCTCTTTACAGTCGATATGATATTCGCTATAAGAGAAGCCAGGGCCAAGCAGGAGCAGAAAGACAGAAATGAAAGGCTTCTTAGCACAGTAAGGGTGGGGGGTAAGAATGGCAATAGTTCCCAGTGGGCAGCAGCAAAGCCACACTAATGGGAGAAATGGTCCCTCCTCCGCTTAGGAGCAAACTGAACCAACTCCAAAGGAGATGAATGCCCGCTGTGACGGTTTGTATCATTCTCGCAGGTGATCTGTAAAGAACATTGGTACATGTCTCTTGGATGCAGAGACTGAAGTGGAATCCACCCTCACTCATGGAACTTGACCGCATCCCTAGCTCCCTTTTGGGGTTTGCAATGGCTGAGCTGAGAGAGTCCTCAAAAGGGTTCTGTTAGGGACACAGAAAGCATGGAGCCTCTTTCCCTTTGTTTGTAGGAAGCAGAGTGTCTTGAGGACAGACAAGAAAATGCCCCCATATGGAGAGATGTGGAATGTTAGGAAATGTTTTTTAAAGAGAGAAAGTAATCAGGGGGAGAAAGATTATCCACAGTGTGGGGTGGGAGAAGAAGTAGGGGAGCATCCCAGTGAAGTCTGAGTTTGCAAGGATCTTCACAGGACAAGGGAATGACCCTGAGAGTTACCATTCCCAACCTTTATTTCTGCCACCTTGTCCTTTCTGAGAAGTAGCTGACCCTTCATTAAGAAACTCCACTGTTAATGACTAATAAGTGAATTTAATAAAGTTGCAGGGTACAGAATCAATATACAAAAATCAGTTGTATTTCTATACATTAATAACTAGCAGAAAAAGAAATTAAGAAAATGATCCTGCTTACAATTGCATCAAAAAGAATAAAATACATAGGAATAAATCTAACCAAGAAGCTAAAAGACTTGTATACTGAACACTATAAGACATTGATGAAAGAAATTGAAGAAGACACAAATAAATGAATCCATGCTCGTGGATTGGAAGAATTAATATTGTTAAAATATCCATACTACTCAAAGCCATCTACAGATTCAGTACAATCCTTATTAAGATTCCAACAGCATTTTTCACAGAAATAGAACAAACAGTCCTAACATGTATATGGAACCACGGAAAACCCCAAATAGCCAAAGCAATCTGGAGAAAGAAGAACAGAGGCGGAGGCATCACCCATCCTGATTTCCAACTATATTACAAAGCTATATTAATCAAAACCATATGGTATTGGCATAAAAACAAACACATAGATCAATGGAACAGAATAGAGAGCCCCAAATAAACCCATGCGTGTATGGTCAACTAATTTATGACAAAGGAGCCAAGAAAAGAAAAAAAAAAAAAGAAACTCCAGGTGTTTGCACTGTAGTCTCAAGCCCTTGGTTTGACGGAGACTGATGAGGCAGTGGTGGCCAGTGGAAGTGGCCGCCATCTCTGCTTCTCTTCTTTTGGGGGCGCTTGCAGAGATGATGCTGGGGAGGAATCCACCCCTCCTGGATGAAAATGTATAGTCACCACTTGTTGTCAGCAGCCAAGTGAGACCCATGCCCCAACAGCAGGCACACAAGACCTTGAGGTGTGGGAGAGCAAGACCAGATTTCCTGATCTCCACCCTGACATTGCTCAGGACCCTGCCCCCCACCCCGGCCTCTTCTGAGTTACGACATGAATGGACCTGATACATGGTGGTGGGTGATGGCACATGTATGCAGTTGTATATTCCCACGGGCTGGCACAGCCGTGCAATTAACAAGTGGTAGGGCATCATTTCTCCCAAATGTGAGCACAGGGTGCTTGTATAGAAGCATAACATCTAGAGCCAGGGAGATGTGGGCTTTGCACTGATCAGACCCCATTGGGATGCTGGATTGTCATCAGCACCATCACTGGCATGGTTACCTTCATCATGGTCATATCATCACCATCATTACCATCATTTTCAACATTATTATTCATTACTACACACTTAGCACCTAGAACAGAGTGAATATAAGTGTTGAAGAATGAGTAAGAGGATGCATAAGTGAGAAAAGGGAAGAGCTAATGGCTCTGGCAGATATAAACATGTAGGTGTCTTATTTCCAGATAAGAACTAAAATGAGCCTGGTGCCCGGGGCCCTGGGACCAGTTGCTTCTGGTGCCAAGTGACAGGAAGCATGTACTGAGCATACTCAGCCCAAGAATTGAGCTCTGAACTCCCAATGAATGCTGCTTCTTTGGGAGAAAATATTGGTTAAAATATGCAACCCCTGCCTACTTCCAGGTGCATCCCCTTAATGTCCTGTGGGAGTGACCGTGAACTTCCAGTACCCCTTGGTGTTTTCCTGAGTTACCTGTCTTACAGGCCTCCAGATGAGATGTTTGTTTCTCAAGTGAAGGTGAATGGAACCCTCAAGGCAGAAAGTAGAGTCTCTCTCCTCCAAACTGCATGGCCACCCACAGACTCCAGGACAGTCATCACTCCTGTGAACAGGTTTACAGCCAGAGACTGCTTCTTGGCATGGAAGCTCAGCAGCTCCAAACACATCTATCATCTTGTCAACCGCCCTGGCTGCTGGGAAGAACTTGAGAACTATGACTTTTTAAATTTAAACATTCAGAATGCCTCACTATTAAACTTGGGACACTTTGAAGTGGAAATGTACTTGGCACTCAGAATGATTTTTTACATAGGTGGCTCTGAAAGCTTGTACTCCAGCCACCAAGACACGCCATGTTTTCTATCAGCCTTGCTTGCTGGTTGTAACCAGCCTCTGTAGAGACTCTGTCTTCTCCCTTGTATGAGTTGCTGGGAGAAGCATGGGATTTGGAATGACCTGGATTGGGATTTGAGTCCTACAGCCGAAATTTTTTAGCTGTTTGACTTTGAGCAAGTTTCTCAAACTTTCTGTGCCAGAGTTCTTTGTTGTGTTAAAAGGAGATCACAAGAGTTGTAACCCCTATCTAACTAAGTGTATCAGTCAGGACAGGCTAGGTCATGCTGCGTAACAAACAACTTCAAAATTTCAGTGCTTTAACACAAGAAAGATGCATTTGCTCACTCATCTACATGTCTATCCCACTGGCATAGAGTTCTGGTCTATGTCCTTTTCATTCACCTAGGCTGGTAAAGGTACCACTGCCTGGAATATCACTGGTCAGCGTGACAGGGTGAAGGGAAAGTGGAGAATTGTGAATTACCTCTGAAATGCTTCTACCCAGAAGCAACACATTCACTGATCTGGGCAAGTCACAAAGCCACACCTGAATTTCAGGGGAGAAGAAAGTGCAATTCCTCTGTGTCTGGAAGGGGAGGGAAACTGGAAATTTTGTCCTGCAGGACTCATATCTACCATGCCAAAGTTGGAAGGGGAGCATGTGTGAGAATCCCTTAGATTGTGGAAGACTCAAGACTGTAAAGAGTTTTCACATTCATTACTATTTTCAGAATATTCTGGCCACTGGGATGACCACCTTATAACTAAGTGACACACTTTCCAATGCCAGGCCTACTGTTGTGGTTACACTCACATTGGTGTCAAGAAGTACAACTATAATCATTGAGGGCTAAGGAGAAAAGGAACAGAGATAAACTTAACATGAAAAGATACATTAGTGTCAAATGAGAACCGATTGGCAAATGTATTACAGAATGCTTCCGGAACACAAAAGAGCATCGGTGTAGCAGTCAGCACCATATTTTTATTTCAGGTGATGATTTGGTTTTGGTAAGACAATGTTATTCTTCATCTTAAATATTTATATTTTAAAATTTGAATGTTAATATTTTAAAATGTGGATGTTACTACTTTTTAGCAAAGTTCATATTTAATTTGTCAATGTGTTTGCATTGTATAGCTGTACAAGGGCTCTAAGCTAGTTTTATATTTGTAATTTGCAGAGGACACTTGATGATTGTTTTGTCACTCAGCATTTGAACACTCTTCTGATGATAGTCAAATCCCCATCTTATGAATCAAGTCCACCATAAAAATGGAGAAGCTGAAAATGCCAGCAACTTGCTTTCCCAGCCTCACTTGCAGCTAGGGAACAATCACATGACCTGGATCCACCAAACAGATGTGCTCTCACCAGAGTCTGAGCAGGAGCTTGTGATGGGAAAAAGGAGACCACGTGGAACCCTTTCAGAGGAGGTTGGTGGCTGTGGTAGTGGCCACACCTGGGGTGCAGCACGGGTGGTGTCTGCAGAGGGCTCTTGACATCTATGCCAGCAGGGGCCCCACCCCAAGCTCTGTAGGACCAGTTCTGCCACTTGACTTGAAGTTATGGCATCTCCATCCTTGTTCCCTGGTCTTAAAGGAGAGTCTATTAGCCACTCTACAGTCTTTCATTAATGTATTTTTTGCTCGTATTAGCCACCATAGTTTTCTGCTGTTTGCAACATACCTATAAAAATCAGAGTGATATTAAAATATTAAAATAAAAATAGTGTGTGTAGAACGTCAGCATCCACAAGAACCATGCCCCCCTCCTTGAAAGGACTGGGTATATAACTTAAATATAAGCATTAACCTAGTGGGTCTCTTTTTAAAATGGAGATGGAGGATGTGACGGGGAAGGAACCTGCAGGGTCCCACAGTGGATGAGTAACAGAGTCCAGACGGGGACACAGATTCTGCACCTTCAGTCCCCAAGTGTCTTCCAGTGAAGTAGCCCAGCTGGGGCAGGGCTGACCTTCTCTGGGCCTGTGGCAGGTGGGGAGGGCAGGAGGCGTGAATGGGAGCTGATAATGGAACCCAGTGAAACATCTGCACCCCAGTAACTGCCCCTCTGAGCATCCTGGCAAGGGCCACCCCGGGACTGGTCACCAGGATTCCTGGCATGGGCCCAAGAGCAAGCAGGGACTGTGGAGCAGCAGCCATTGCCCCCGGAGCCACCAGACAATTGCCCCGCAGTCCACAGCCCTCCTGTAAACAAGCGGCTGTGCCTGAGAGAACAGGATAATAGCAGCCCCTGCCACCCTGCCCTCTCTCTGTGTTGGGGAAGGTCTGTAATTACTGTCTTAACTGACTCAGATATGACTGGCAGAGGGTAGACATTTCCTGAAGCTGTGTACAATTTTTGCAAGCTTTTTCCTCCTCCCTCTTCTAGGGCTGGGGGTTCAGGCTCCCTCCCTCCAGCCCCACCCCTCAAACTTCTCCTGCAAGGCCAATGGTGGGGCGTGCTCCAGAGAACCGAAACACAGAAACTTCCTCTCCCAGAACTCACATCCACAGCTGTGGACCAAGGCTTGGAGGTGGGCTTGGGGGAGGGACAGTGAAGAAAGGTCTCTGTCTAATGGTCCCTGCCCAGACCTTTCCTGTGCACGGAATTTCTCCATCAAAGAGCCAATCCTTTGGCAAAGCATGGCTCTCATAAAGTACCTGCTAGACAATGTTTTTCTCTTCAGGACACCAGAAGGACTTCAGAGAAAATCAATGGTTCAGATGCCTAAAACAGAGCGTATTCAGAAGTAGATAAATCCTAGAGAGGGTGTGGAGAAAAGGGAACACTTCTACACTGTGGGAATGTAAATCGGTGCACCCACGGTGGAGGACAGTATGGAGGTTCCTTAAAAGACTAAAAATAGAGCTACCCTTTGATCCAGCAATCCCGCTCCTGGACATATATCTGAAGGAAACTATAATTTGAAAAGATACATGCACCCCAATGTTCACAGCAGCACTATTTACAATAGCCAAGACATGGAAGCAACCTAAGTGTCCATCAACAAATGAATGGTTAAAGAAGATGTGGTACATATATACAGTGGAATATTACTCAGCCATAAGAAAGAATGAAACAATGCCATTTGCAGCAACATGGATGGACCTAGAGATTATCAGACTAAGTGAAGTAAGTCAGACAAAGACAAATATCATATGATATCACTTATATGTGGAATCTTAAAAAATGATACGAATGAATTTGTTTACAAAACAGAAATAGACTCAGACATAAAAAACAAACTTATGGTTACCAAAAGGGATGGGGGGGGGGATAAATTAGGAGTTTGGGATTAACATATACACACCACTATATATAAAATTTAGATAACCAACAAGGACCTACTATGTAGCACAGGGAACTATATTCAATATCTTGTAATAACTTATAAGGGAAAAGAATCTGAGAAAAGAATATAAATGTATGTATAACTGAATCATTTTGCTGTACATATAAACCTAAACCTAATACAACATTGTAAATCAACTACACTTCAATAAAAAAAAAAAAAACAAAGTAAATCTGCCCAGGCCTGAGCTGAGTGACAGTGGCTAGGTGGCCTGGATAGGTCAGACCCGAGTCTCTGAAATGAGATTTGGTGCCCATCACTCACTGTCAGTCCTGGAGGCTCAGAAACGGGTATTAGGGAGTCACCACAGAATGAGGAGAGAAACTGGGAAGTAGAAAAGGAGCCAAGGAGACTTCTGGGCTTTAGAGAAATTTACTGATAGAGCCTGAACCGGACCAAGTATTAGCCACCAAATCTCTTTGTGCCTTAGTTTTCTCATCTGTAAAATGGGGATGATAATTCCACCAATCAGGGCAAGCTAGGTTATCTCGCAGTAACAAACAACCCCGAAGCTCCGTGGCTGTCAACAACACAGGTGTGTTTGTCACTCACACTACAAGTCCACCGTGAGTCATCGAGGAGTTTCTGCTCATTGTTTTCAGAGCAGCTACCAACCCAAATGTTGCTGGTTGATAACAGGAGGGAAAAGGAATGATTGGGATCTTGAACCAGCAATTGTGCTCTGTCCTGTAAATAACACAGGTCTCTCCTGTTCACACTCATTGTCCAGAAACAGTCCCCTGATCCATCCAGTTATCAGAAGTGCAGTCCACGTGTTCTGGAGAGAGCGCCAGAAATACTTGGTGAACAGCATGAATGCCTACCACAATAATCATAGAACAAACTTCTAAGGTTGTTGAGAGAATGAAAGGGATTCCATGTGTGATAAGTTCTGTGTAAGTGTAGGCTGTTCGCACTATAATAATAATGATGATGGTGATGTTTATTAGTAGTAAGAATATTAAAATAGGACCCGAGGAAACCATCAATGAAAGAATAATCACTGTTCTAAACTCCTATTAAAATGATATTAGAAAGTTGGATGTCCTGTCAAGAAGAGCCACATCCTGGGTCTGCCACTAATTTGCTGTGTGATCTTAGGAAATAACGCTCTTTGTCTGAGCTTCCAATTCCTCTTTTGTGCAAAAGGGTTCTTGGGCTCATTATTCAGGAATGAGCTTGGGGGTAGGTAGGGGTAGAATGTAAGTAAAAGGAGTCCAGGGCCTGGCTTGGACTCACCCTCACTAGCTTGGGTGACATGTACCCCTTGATGCTGAGCTCAGGAAAATCCTTGACATTGGAGCCGTCTGTGTCAGGGTTATGAATCTCAATCCGTAAATTATGGGTGACAGTGGCTTCTTAAAGAGGAAATGAATTGTTGCAACACAATCCAGCCATGTTGTATCGATATGATTAGGTAGTTATCCACGGAGTGCAGTAATTTGCTTTGATTTTTAAGTATCCGTTAGCAGCCAAGTCCTAATGAGGCGGCTCTAAATTGATTAGATACTCTAAGATACAGCACGGTTCACAGATTGTTTCAGAAAACTGTCAAGATCCCGAGACTGGCGTTTCATTGGATTTAATGATTGCTGGAGAAGGTGTGCATCCCAGCCAGATACAATCACATTTGTCAGCGTGATCCTTTTAAGCACAATTCAATTAAAGTGTTATTCTCTAATTTTATTAGAACCTGAGCCCAGAGCTAATGCAAACTCCCGATATTGCGTCAGGAGGGGAGTGTGCACAATTTAATTTCCCTAATTGGAGTTTAGTGATCTAACATGCTTTTCATATCTTAATTCTTGGGATAATCTCCGGTTTTTGCACCTGCTATAATTCCTTTAATGGAAATGAGGAATCAGATGCAACGGTTACGCCTGGCATGGAATCACCAGGTCACATCTGCCTCATTGAAGCGAATTTGCACATCTGGATCCTTTGCTTTTACCTGATCCTTTCCCACTGACCTTGGCCTTGGCTTTGATAAGAAGCATCTCTAACCTGGATATGATCAGCTTTTCCAGCCAGGCTGACAATCTTAGAATGAAGATGGTGGAAAGAATGTGGGCTAGTTTGGGATCTCAGCTCCATCAGGCATCCGTCCACGCAGCTGATCAATGTTTTGTGGGTTCCTACTATGTGCTGGGCACTGTGTTAGGTGGTGAGGGTACAAGCCTGAGCAAATCAGACATGGCCTCTGACATCACAGAACTTAGAGCCTGCTGGGGAGAGGGTCATAAATAGTAATCACACGAATATCAAAACAATTGTTATTGTAATAAAAGACGTGAAGGGAAGGAATGATGTAAGAAAGACCTCGTCCCACTCCAGGCTTAGTTGTAGCAAGGGCCTCTAAAAAGGTCCTGTGGCCTGAAGATCCTGGATGAGAACCAAGGGAAGTGCTATGTCGCCTTCGTGCCAGACCCTCTCTCTGGCTGCAGTGCCCCTCTCCCTGCCCCAAACAAGTCCCAGCCTTCAGGTTTTGGGTGGAGCCCCAAGTGGGAAGAAGCTTGGAACATTTGTGAAGCTAAGAGTTGGCTGTTCAGTTTAAATGACGTAGAAAGGGTCAAGGAATTAGGTTAGAGAGGTAGCTGGGGGCCAGATCCCATAAGATCTTACGGGTCTCAGTTGACATCTGTTGTCCTAATGCCCCAGTATGGGCGATAAATTACAAGGCCACCCACTTACAAGTCAAAATGGGGAGGGGTGTCTTATTGCTAACATCGTCTAGAATTGCTGATGCGTGGTGCTGATAAGAAAAGATTCATAATAGGAAAAATAGCTAAAATGTATGGAGTTCTATGTGCTCAGCTCTTCTATACATTATCATTTCATGCTTTCAATGGCCGTAGGAGGGCACTGTGACAGTGTCCCTTCTACAGATGGGAAAACTGGGGCTCAGAGAGGTAAGTACTTTGCAAGGTCATCAGCTAGCACGTAGCAGAGCAGGATTTAAACCTTGCCTAGCTGACCCAGAACCACCAAAGTGAATTGCTTGATGTCATAAGCCTTCTCCTCACCCCCAATCCTGAAGTGCAAGTCCTGTTAAAAAAAGGGGAGGTACCAGAGCCTCACCAGGCCACACTGGATGTCTAGAGCCCTGTGGACCCTGCATATCCTCTCCTCAGCTCTAGACTGGCATAGCAAGTCCAACTCCAGCCAGGATTCAAAGGCAGGACACCCAGGGCCTGCCTCATTCCTGCCACTGTCACTTCTGGGACCTGGCCTGGTTACATCAGCTTTTGTTGGACTCTGTGGGGAAATAACACCCCAGCAGTGATCACAGCTAGATGACAGGCAAAGATGCTCCTTGCTGGTTAGAAATGGCTTCCCATGGCACTCAGAACCAAACCTCAAATTGTTTCCATGTTTCCACAAAACTATGGAAAATCTGGCCTCTGATCTATCACCAACCCCTCTTCTAATACTTTCACCTTCATGCGCTCCCACCACGCTGACCTTCTATCTGCTCCTCTATTTCCTCTCAGTCCTTCAGAGACAGAAGGCAGGTGAGAAACATTTTTCTGAGAGTAATCAGTAAAAACTAACACTTGCCTAGGTATTGCTCTGTGCCAGACAATGTGCTAAGTACTTTACATGAATTAACTCATTCTCATTCTCCCAAAAACCCTAGGAGGTTGGGGATGCGGGAGTATTACAGGCAGATGAAGTATCCGGGGCACAGAGAGGTTAAGCAACCTGTGCAATGTCACACAGCTGATAAGTGGTAGAGATGGGATTTGAACTCATAACCCTGCCTAGCTTTAGAATTTTTGCTCTTAACATGCATTAACTCATTCCAGCTTCCAAACACTCCTGTAATGGGGTACTATCGGCACTTGCATTGTGGCGATAGTAAAACTGAGATTCAGGGAGGAAACGTGATTTACCCAGTGTTTAAGCCTTGTGAGTGGCAAGCTGACAGGCTAGTTCTATTTGGGTCCAGGCCAGACAGTGCCTCCCCAGGATGGAGGCAGGAGATGATAGATACTACTGGTAGCTAACATTGAATGTGTACTTACAATGTGTCAGCCACTGTTCTAAGTGCTTTCCAGGAATTAACACAAGTAATCTTTACATGAACCCTATGAAAGAGGTATAGCTTACCCCCATTGTACAGATCAGGCAACTGAGGCCCACAGAGGTTAGGCAGTTTGCCCAGGATCACACAGCTGGTAAGTAATGCAATCTGGCTCTAGAGTCCTTCTGCTTTTCTGCCTTATCTCCTAGACAAATGCCCTCTTTAGGCCTGAGGAGC
Source organism: Leucopleurus acutus (assembly GCF_964270905.1). Taxonomy (NCBI): domain Eukaryota; kingdom Metazoa; phylum Chordata; class Mammalia; order Artiodactyla; family Delphinidae; genus Leucopleurus; species Leucopleurus acutus. Next base: position 29,782,064 of record NC_139162.1, read on the forward strand.
ACTAAACAGCACTCAAAATTTGCATCTAGGTATGGGAAAAGGTATCTGGGGAAACACTGGCCTCGCTGACTCTGAACAGCGCCAGATGATAGCTGATGTAGCCCGGATCAGGGGTTGGGAGGCCACCCTCAGCTGGGACCGTGAAGACCCAAGAATAAGATGTTCAAGTTTGAGGCTCCCCCAGGGGCTGGGTTCACTAATGGAAACCCACAGGATGTGCCAATAAAAGATGTGATGGGGAAGGTGATCACCTTACTCTGCTCTGCCCAGGAGTGATCTTACTGTCAGAAATGATTAGGGGTCAAGTTTGTCTGTGAGCCAGCTTGGGGGCCAAGGCGGTGGGGGGTGAGTGGGAAGATGAGAGGGCCTATTAAAACAGAAAGAGGGGCTTCCCTGGTGGCGCAGTGGTTAAAAATCCGCCTGCCAATGCAGGGGACACGGGTTCAAGCACTGGTCTGGGAAGATCCCACATGCCGTGGAGCAACTAAGCCCGAGCACCACAACTACTGAGCCTGTGCTCTAGAGCCCATGAGCCACAACTACTGAGCCCGTGTGCCACAACTGCTGAAGCCCACATACCTACAGCCCATGCTCCGCAACAAGAGAAGCCACCACAACGAGAAGCCCACGCACTGCCACACTAGAGAAAGCCCATGTGCAGCAATGAAGACCCAACACAGCCAAAATAAAAAAACAAAAACCAGAAAGAGAAGCAGACTTACAGAGGCCGGGAGAGGGGAGGAGGAGGGAGGGAGATGGAGAGAGAAGGGGAAGAGAGACGAGAGACATATTGAAGCAATTGGAAAAAAAAGCAAAAGGAGAGAGAATCATTTCGAGCAAGCTCTTTTTAATCTCCCCTCACCCCATATCCGTCCTTCCATCCCAGTTCCCCTCTCCGCTCAAAGTGGTGATTAAGTTATCCTATACATAACAAATAGAATGAGACTGGCCTCTTGGAAAGTGATTTGGGGAAATAATTAAATTACTGTCTTCGTGAGCACCGGCCAAATAAAATGATTCTGGCCCCTTTTCATTCCAAGATGGGGCCGGGGCGGCGGAGGAAGGGAAGGGGGACCAGGTCAGCAGCCTGCCGGTGGAATTAACTTCTCAGTCGTTCTCTCTCTCTGAGGAGTGGTAAAGATTCATTTCATCTTCATGTTTGACTGTCCTGGCCGAGGAAGTGCTCACGACAGTAAAAAATGGCATGTGGTTCCAGGAATGACATCAGAGAAATCAAGGTAGCTCTCCAGCCTCCATCCCCAAGTAGGAGCCCAGATGCCAGCGCCCAGGATGACAGAGAGCCCAGGACTCCCCTGAGATGCCAGGAAAATCCACAGCCCTTGGTTCCACGGTTTTAGGGCAGAAGGCTCTACTCCCCTCTTGGACTCCAGGGAAAGAGATGATGATGCCCCGCCCCAAAGGAGCTGGGTAGGTGGACCAAGCTTATTTATGATGCTGCTCGAGTTTCATTTGACTCAGGCAGAAAGACGAGTTTGTCCCCCGCAAAAGAGCGGCTTTTGATAACACGCTTTCCTCGATGACTCTTACTCCTCAATTCAGAGCTTCCGGTTAGAACTCTTAGCGATGGATGACCAGTCCCTGTGAAAGACTGTGCAGGTCATAACTGGCGGTGGGATTTCTTCTTGTCTTTGTGTTTTATAGCAACGGTGCTGACGGTAGCTTCATAACGAATTGCTGTCTCCTCCTTGGGTGTGACTCCTTCCTTCCTCCTTCTCCCCCTCCCTCCCCCCTCCCTCCCTCCCTCCCTTCCTTCCTCTCTCAATCCCTCTCTCCGTTACTTCAACAAATATCGACTGAGCACCTACTCTGTGCCAAATCCTGTCCTAAGCTCTGAGAATCCAGCAGTGAACAAGACAGGCAAGATCCCTGCTCTCGTGTAACTCGCATTCTGTATAGAAATTATAGACAATAAACAACAGCAAAAAAAACAAAGCCACAAATGCTAATACTATAAATCATGTTAAGCACTATAAGAAAAAAAAATGGACAAGTGTCATGGGGTGGCAGTGGAGGATGGAGCGGTCAGGGGGCGCTGTGTATTTGGAAGGCATCTCAGAGTGGGGTCTGGAGCAGAAGGGAGGGTGGTAGGAGGTGAGCTTGGAGGAGATGTGCGGTCAGATGGTGCAGGACCCGATGTTACTCTGGGTGAGATGGGAGCTGTCTGGCTGCTGGGTGGGAAATGGACAGAGAGACAATAGTCCAGGTGAGAGATGGACGTGGCAGAAGGAACGGAGATGTAGTTTGCAGGTAGAGCTGACCGGATTTGCTTAGGAATTGGAGAAAGAGCAGGGTCATCCTGGGATGATGAGAGGGTGAGTGCTGGGCGAACGGAATGCAGCTCCCTGCCTGGCAGTGCAGATGAGAAGGCCCTCACCCCCTCGTTAGGGTGGGTACCTCAACTGCGGGAGGGCAAGCTGAGGCAAACACCTTGACCTTCCTCCCAGAGCTCTCTGGTGACCAACAAAGGAGGAGAGGCACTCCTCATAGAACAATTACTCTTGCCACCCCTGACGGGGGGCCTCTCTGCAAAGTGTTATTACCCCCTTTTTGCACAGGGGAAAAAAAAAAAAGATAAGCCTCGATTTCCGTTGATCCATCATGAATCAATGCTTTTAAAAAATCTCACGCACATACGCACATTTGGCTTAAGAGCCAAAGCATGCATTTTAGGTTTTGACATGGTGTCATCGATCGGAGGCATGCGCGCACGTGTGTGTGTGTGTGTGTGTGTGTGTGTGTGCGCGCGCGGGCGCACTGCGCGCCCCACCTGCCGGAGCCCCCCAGTCCACCCCCGGGACGGCGGGCCTGGTCGCGGTGCGTCCTTAATGGCCTTGCCCCCGCCTGCACCTTCCATGCCTCCCCTGGCCCTCAGCACGGGGCCCTTTCTCAGGTTTTTTGAAAGGATCGATAAGGTGCTGAGGCCTCCCGCTGCTGCCTGTCACTCATACTCCGCCATACCATAAATTATGTATCTGCTTCTCTCTCTCTCCCGGCTCTCATTCCTCTTGCATTCTTCGATGACTCGGCGATGGTTGTCTCTTTTCAGCCCTCTGAGGCAGGGGTGCAGTTCAACTTTAGTGAGGACACGGGTCGGGGCTGCAGGCTTAGGAAGAGGGGCTGGAATGCGGGGAGAGGGAGTCAGCAGCTGCTGGTGATGGATGGAGGATAGGGGGAGGGGTGCTGGGGCTCGGGACGGCTGAGCTGCTTCCGGTGGTCCTGGGACCTTCTCAGTGGGGTGGCGGTGGATCAGAACCCAGCCTCCCAGCCTAGGAAAAGGGAACATCTTTCTGGGGGAGAAGGGAGAGACTGAAGTCGGCATAAAATATCATCTCCTGCTGGGTCTTTTACCCTGGCTTTTAGACCAACAGGGAATTTTGCTAAGACTGGGGCAAGCAGAGGGTAGTGAAAACAGGGTACAGCGTCCGTTAGCTGGAGAGTGGGCTTTCCTCGCTCGGGAGCCTCCAGACCACCCACCCAGAATGCTGAGTGATGTGTTAGAAGAACAGTGGGCTGGAAGGTCCCTCATTTACTGTGTGACTAGAGACGAGCCTGTTCCCTTCCCTCAGAGGTACAGCCTGGAGATCCAAGGAGCTAATACATGTAACAGCTACCAATTATTGACCATTTACTACAGTTCATCTTCCCAACAGCCTCGGCACAATCCCAATCCCTATTTACAGATGAGCTAACGGAGGCCAGAGAGGTTAAGTCAGTTACTCAACATCACACAGTTAGAAGTGAGGGACATTTGAACCCAGGCCTCTCCGCATCAGAGGCTATGCTCCTAGTCACTCTGCCCTGCTTTGTTCCTCTTTGATTCTCTTAGAATCTGTCCATGTGATCTTTGCACTCTTATCTCAGGGTAGAGACAGGCTTGGGAAGAGGGGCTGTAACTGGGAGAGAGGGAATCGAGCCTGCAGCCCAGCCACGCTCTAGCCAGGCCTCTCTTCCCCGCACACTTTCTCTCCCACTCTCAATCTACACAACCACCATGGCTTCCTCTCTGTTGATGACAACGGTGGCTAGTGGATTGGTATGTTTTCTCCACCTGTGTAAATGTTTGCGATGAAAACTAGAAAAAGATTTGAGCCAGAAGTCCAAGTAATAACTTCTGCCTTCCGGTATGACCTAGAGCAAATCCTTTCCTCAATTTTCACCTCAGTTTCCTCATCTGTAAAATGGGTACTATAAGGTAATGCATGTTTTATGTACCTCCTAATGGAGATGGGAAGGAGGGAAAGAAATGAGCTCATTTTTCAAAAACCGAGTAGATAATGAATGAGGAAATATTTTGAAGCCCTAAAACATCATACACATGAAACAGATTGGTGCAGATTTTGGTGCAAAGAGTGTTTTATTCTTACCCCAGGGAATAAAACTCTAACAGATTCTCTGGGTGACACGGGAAGGGAAACTAAGAAGATAGTCTAACTCTGCAGCTATAGTGACCTCTGTCTACTGGTCTCGGGGTTTCACTGAGGCCCAGCACGGCTCTTTGGACAATGAAAGATGTTTTCCGGTTGGTAATGATCACAATATATGTGTCCCTATTCCACTGATGTAAGTGGATCTTGTTAAGGCCAAGACCTAGCAGTTGGATGGAGCCCCCAAATCTACCAGGTTCAGAGCTGGAATATCTGTTCATATCTCGCAGAGAGAAGGGGTCTGCAGCTCTGAGCTGGGAACCGAGCAGAGAGACCCATTCATTCGGTATTCATCCATGTGTATTCATCTATCTGTAAAGTACTTGGTACAGTGCCTGGTATATAGTAGGTGCTATATAAGTGCATGCCTTCATCGTTCACTTGTCCTTTCCCTCGTTCACTAGCTCACTCAGTCACAGGGCTGGTTTACACAATTCCAGGGGGTGACATTCATATGGATGGGAGGGGGGCTGTTCATTCCATCTCTGAAGCTAGACACTGGGCCAGGGCCTTTGGGCTTACCAGGTGAATAAAAGAGAGTCCCACCCCAAGCATCTCACAGTCTGTAGCAGAGGAGACGAAGATGCCTATAAACATCCGTAATTCCCACAGAAGGTAGAAAGCAAGAAATAGCCCCTAGAGGGCTTCCCTGGTGGCGCAGTGGTTGACAGTCCTCCTGCCGATGCAGGGGACACGGGTTCGTGCCCCGGTCCGGGAGGATCCCACGTGCCGTGGAGCGGCTGGGCCCGTGAGCCATGGCCGCTGAGCCTGCGCGTCCGGAGCCTGTGCTCCGCAATGGGAGAGGCCACAGCAGTGACAGGCCCGCGTACCGCAAAAAAAAAAAAAGAAGAAGAAGAAAGAAAAAGAAATAGCCCCTAGAAGAAAAACACAGAGAGTGGAAGAAGAGGGGGAGGTCGGGGGGGGGGGGGGGAGTTGAGGAGGGGGAGGGGAGGGGGGAGGGGAGGGGAGGGGGGAGGGGAGGGGAGGGGAGGGGGGAGGAGGGGGACAGGAGGGAGGATCTCAGTTGCCTTCAGGTCTCAGGCAGGCAAAGTCCACCCTGGGGTAAGTGGAGAAATCGTGAAATGACTGCCCCACCTGCAGGGGGCAGCAGTGACCCATCTCCAGATGATTTTTTTTTTCACGATTTTTTATTTTTCACGTTATTTTTTTTTGTCGTCCAGGAGTGTGGAGCCAGGATTGCCAGGTCTTCCGACTCTTTTTAGAGAAGGTGGAAATCCAAAATTTTCGGTGACATTTTCTGATTTTTAAAAATATAGTGCAGGTCAAACAAAAGAGCCGCTAGCTTGTAACTCTGGCTTGAGCTTTGCGAGAAGAAATTAATTCCTTCCCAGGGAAGGCTTCATGGTGGCATTTGAGCCTGACCTTGTAAGACTGACATGCAAGATGGGAAGAAAAGATTGGCAGTGACCTTAGAGAGAATCTAGTTTCTCTATCTCACTTCATAGATTAGGAAATTAAGGCCTAGGGGTCTGGTTCCTTTTGGTTGCCAGTTAAGAGAAGATGGGAAATGGGCAAGAGTTTGGAAGACTAGGTTGGAGACAAATTACAGAGGAGCTTGAATGCCAGGCTGGGGAACTTGGGTTTGAATAAGCATATATGCTGAAGGGCTAACACTTCTGAGCACTTAACTATGTGCCAGGCCCAAGCACCATCTCATTTAACCTTCACAGTACAATTACTATCATTCCCATTTTACAGATGAGAAAACTGAGGCTTAGTGAGTTTAAGAAACTTGCCAAGTTCACACGGCTGGTAAATGGCAGAGCAGGTCCTCAGACCTAGGCCTTTCAGACCCCAAGGTTTGTGTTCTTGACCACCAGTTCCTACTGCAAGAGAAAAACGGAGCGAGCAATGGATTTTCAAAAGATGTTCCATTACCTAGACATATTTTTAACTTCTCTAACTCATTTCCTCCCAGAGCCCTGTTTTGTTTTATTGACTTGAAGATTAGGTTTCCACATTTCTTGAGAAGTCTCTCTCCACCCCTTTTTAAACACAGCTGTCTTTGAGGGTGGAGAGGAGGAGTATTTTAAACAGGAGTTGTTTAACTAATTGCCAATTATCTCTGAATAGGGTATGGTTTCCAACAGCTGTAAGGGATTTTGGTCTCCATCCATTGCCTACTGTTGCTGGTACTTGGAGTGTGTTGAGATATTCTTGGCCTCTTGCTTCAAAGGGACAAAACCAGTGCCTCACCCCTCCTCCATTCATGCAAACAGTCCCAGCCCTGCTTTTCACTGACTGGCTGGCTTAGGAGGGCACTGGCTGTTTCTGACTGTAAGAAGATCAGTAAAGACTTTCTATCTGTCTGTCTCTGAGTGTAAGTGGCCTGGTACTTGTGAGGGCAGAATTCTCCCCCAGGACTTGGCACCTTTACTATCATTTCCCAGTGCTTTTTAACATCTCCCTTGTGTATGGAGGTTTCTTGTTGAAATAGGAGACCTGCTTTGCCTCCTCCATCCTGAACCTAGCTGAAAGCTCAAAAGAAATTAATAGGAGACGTCAGAAGACCCCAGTGCAGATGGGTGATGTTAATTGTCCCTTCTGGCTCTGTCTGCTGGATTCTTGGGAACCGGCCGAGGGGCAAACTTTTGTAAATGTTAATCTCCTTATGCTTAAGATATCACACTGCCTTTGATGTTCCCAAACATGTTCACTCCTATCTTGGTTAAGGGTGTGTGGCTCAGACAGGCCAAATGCTTGTTTTGTCTTCTGTCTTCCTCCAGGAGGGCTCAATTGATAATATGCTCACCTCCAGTTGAAATATGAACAAGTCCCTCTTCAAAGCCAAGGTGGTATTGGGGGTGGGGGGTGGGGAGGAAAGCTGCAGTGACACTCAGGGCCCCTCCACCTCTATACCCAGAAACCAAACTTAACTGGAGTCATTTTCTCACCCACGGCCCTTTGCATTCAAGTGGGTTGAATTCAAGTGGATGGCCCTGTCCGTTGCAAACCCCTCCGCTACTATAGAAAGGGGAAAAAAGGAAAGATTTTTAAAAATCTATTTAATATATATGTATGGTTAAGGTAACACTGATTGCTGTAACAAAAAAAACCAAAACCGTATGATGGCTCAAATACAATGGAAGTATATTTATCCCTAATGTCAAGTCCAAAATGGACGCTCCTAATGGGAGGTGGCTTTCCTCCAAATGATGATTCAGGTACCCAGATTCATTGTCTTGTGGTCCTTTCATCTTCAACAATTGTTTCCAAGTTTGCTGTGTTCATCTACAAGGAGCTGTGGAAGAAGGAAGAGAGGGTGGGGAAGGCACACCCATTTCTTAACTGCTGGTGTCTGAAAATGGTACACATCAGAATGAGTCACGTGACCTCACCTAGAAGGGAAGCTGGGAAATGTAGTTCTGGCTCGTGGCTGCTTCCCACTAACACCCTGTATTACAGAAGTGGGAGCATGACTCTTTGGTGGACAATTCATTTCTCTGCCATATACTTGAGCTGTGAGGAGACAACTGTGACACCAGAGGAAGAGAAGCAGTTAGAAGCTATGGTTTGAGTTTCAAAGTCTGACCATGTCCTTTTGGGTAGGTCACTTTCCCTTTCTGAGTCTCAGTTTCCTAATCTGAAAAATGGAGATAGTGCAGAATGGGAAGAGATAATAAGGATGACCGAGTTATATTCTATCAAACATCCTACCCGTGGCTGCACACTAAGCTTGGATGTTAGAGTATTTTAGGGAAAATGTGATGCAGTTGACGGTTTATATGGATTTCAACTTTCCCTGAAAAAGAAAAAAAAAAGCAAAGGACTAGCAACACTGGGTCTGCATTCCTGGATGGTGAATCAGCCAGCGCTGAATGTAGAAAAGGTAGCATTGTGAAGTCCCCTACAGTCGAAACCACTCCCATATAGCCTTTTGCCCATTTATATGGCTTTTCTTGCCATGTCAGCAGGGAAATTTGAGGATCCTGAGCTATACAAGTGTCATACCTGCTCATAACGGTGATCACACTCAAGCTTCAGGAATGTTTTACTTCTTTTCTGATTTCAAAGAACTTAGTCAGGGCTTCCCTGGTGGCACAGTGGTTGAGAGTCCACCTGCCGACGCAGGGGACATGGGTTCTTGCCCCGGTCCGGGAAGATCCCACATGCCGCGGAGTGGCTAGGCCCGTGAGCCATGGCCGCTGAGCCTGTGCATCCGGAGCCTGTGCTCCGCAACGGGAGAGGCCACAACAGTGAGAGGCCCGCGTACGGCAAAAAAAAAAAAAAAAAAAGAATTTAGTCATTGCCAAACTTCCACCCCAGCGGCAGAATCTTGTACATTAGCTTTATTAACTGATAACCTCTAGAAATTCCATATTAACAATGAAGGCCAATGTATGTAATTTTTAATTGTCAATTTTTTTTTCAATCTTGGCAGAGTATTGTTACGACTACCATAGCACAAACTTCAGGACCTTGTTAATTTTCCTGAGAAAATGGGCATTCTTGGAGAAGGTTCCATTCCGGAACTCAGAGCCCTGTGAGTCCAGTAATTTGCTTAGGAAGTTACCTCCTGCCGAGGCCAGTGCTGGGGAGGTCGACTGACTGACAGCTGTAATTGATGGACACTGGTGATGATGCCAGGGGCACAGCGTTGTGGGGCAGGCTGGTGATCTCCTGCCAATGTCCACTTGAATATCACTGGGAAGGCAGGAGATGACCAATCATCGATGCCTTTTAATAGTCTGTTGACAGAAGGTAAGATAAGAAATAGAGTTATGTAAGAAAGACTGCTGGGCAGAGCAGAGCAGCAACGGGAGAGGGAGGGAAAAGGAGGGGAAGAAGGAGAAGGAGGACGAGTTCGAAGAGGATTCTACGTATATTATTTAGGATAGGCTAAGTTATGCTGTTATAACAAATGACCCCAAATCTCAACGGCTTAAAACAACAAAGGTTTATTTCTTGCTCACAGTGCATATCCATCGAGGGTCAGCAGGGGTCTCTGTTCCATACTGTCCTCAGTCTGGGACCCAGGCTGACAGAGCCACCACCATCTGGAACAGCATTATGGGAAGGAAAGAGAGAGAGTGGTGAATCGCGCACGACTTGTAAAGAGCCCACCCGGAAGTGACGCCTATCACTTCTACTCCCATTTCATTGACAAAGGAAGGCATATGCCCTGCCTCGCTCAGGATCAGTGGAGAAGTACAATTCTCCCACATGCCCAGAATAAGAAAAACTGGAAAGCTTGTGAATAGTCTTAATATCTACCTCTCAGAGGATCCAAGATTCTAGATCTGGAAAGAATCTGCACTAGTTGGAACCATTTGGGTTGCAAATATAGAAAGTGAAACTCAAACTACTTTAAACGAAGGACATTTATTGACTCACAAAACTAAAAATTCAGTGGTAGGTCTGTCTGTCTTCAGGCAAAACTTAATCCAAGGGATCAAATTCTCTAAGATCTGGTCTCTTTCCATCTCTCAGCTCTGTTCCCTTCCATGTAGGCTTTGTTCTCAGGTCTTCATAGTCCCAGAGTTCAAGTTCGATGAGAAAAGAGAGCCTGTACCTCTCTTCAATTTTAATAAAAATCTGAGGCCTCAATCTCTCTGGACCACATTGAGTCATGTGCATATTTCTGAACCAGTCACTGAACCCAAAAGGATGGAATGTCAGGCAGCCCTAAATCATACGTCTAGCCCTAGAATCAAAATTGAATTAACTTCATCAAAAGCATTTAGACCGGGCTTCCCTGGTGGCACAGTGGTTAAAAATCCGCCTGCCAATGCAGGGAACACGGGTTTGAGCCCTGGTCTGCGAAGATCCCACATGCCGCAGAGCAACTCAGCCCGTGCGCCACAACTACTGAGCCTGCGCTCTAGAGCCTGTGAGCCACAACTACTGAAGCCCGCGCACCTAGAGCCCGTGCTCCGCAACAAGAGGAGACACTGCAATGAGAAGCCCGCGCACCGCAACGAAGAGTAGCCCCCGCTCGACGCAACTAGAGCAAGCCCGCGCACAGCAACGAAGACCCAACACTGCCAAAAATAAATAAATAAAATAAAAATTTTAAAAAGCTTTTAGACACAGGGGAGGGGAGAGATGGTTCCCAAGGGAAGTTCAGAATGCTGGACTAGAATAAGTATCCAAAAGTATACACAAATAAAATAACACATATCCACTATAGGATGTAGAGATGCTCTGACCCAGTGGCTTTCCAAGTATTGTTTTGTGGATGGGAAGAGTAGGACGGAGTTCCTGCACTCTCCAATCTCCCTTTCAATTAGAGCAATTGTGCTTTGTTATACATTATACATTACATTATTACATTCCACGTAAGATTTTTTTGGAATTAAAAAAGGGGGATCCTCTGCTTTTTAAAAAAACAGGGGGATTAAGCAACCCTGCTGTTTGATCCCACCTGCTCGTTTTACAGAAGTAGAGGTTGAGATTCAGAAAGATTAGTAGATTTCTCTTCACGTCTCATTGGCCAGAATTAGTCACATGGCCTCCTACCTGTAAGGGAGGCTGGGAAAGTGAGCATCTGGCAAGGAGAATGGAATGATCACAACTGGCCTAGAGATGAACGGTCCACCCCTAGGGCTGGGCACATTGCCACCCCACACAAAGGTGGGGTTCCTTTAGGAAAAGAGAAGGAAGGAAATGGTTCTCAAGGAGCTGTCAGCTGCGGTGGTATGAGTCTGATCTCACTGAAAGTTCCTTAAGGCTAGGACTGGGCCTTGTGCCTCTGTTTATTCCTCCACTGGTCTATGAATTGTGCCTGCAATGATCTCCTTTAATCCTCACAGCAATCCTATGAGGCAGTGAATCACACACTGACTGTTAAAACTGTCCAGCTAGAATGGACTTTTATTATTATGATTGTGCCCAATTTTACAGAAAGAGAAACCGAACTTCAGAGATGAATTAATTACCCAAGGTCACACAACTAGTAAATGTTGCTTGTTCGTTACTTGACACCTTTAGCACTGAAGGAGGAGGGAACTTTACCCACAGATCTTTAACCATGTAGGGGTTGACTGTAGAAAGGTGGGGGGCAGACAGTGAGAACTGGGGCATGACAGAGGGAACAACAGCATGTGCAAAGGCCCAGAGGCAAAATAGTGTATATGAATGGCAAACAGGTTTGCCATTTGCGGGTTTAGAACCTAATGTTTAAAGGAACATTATACTCAGGAGTTCAAGTCTTGTATGAGGGCAATAGCGAGCCAATAATACTTCAGGCAGAAGAATTATATCATCACATATGCAGTCTATCTTCAGTGGGGAAAATCAACTTCAGGAAACAGGACTAGAGCTGGAAGGCCATTGAGGAGGTGAGAGATGACAGTGGCCTGCATTACAAAGTTGGTGATGGTAACGAAGTGTAGATTCGGGGGAAAAAAATCAAGGACATTAAATCCACCAAGTCTGAATCCAGATTTCATAACCAGAGGTGACGACCTGGAGAAAATGGAAAAAGCCAAGACTGAGTCCCAGGTTTCTAGATGGTGGTGCCGTTGGCTAAGCTGGGGTAGGTGGGAGGTGAGTGTGGAGGGCAGGAACCCAGGCAGCCTGGCTCCCAAGGCTGCACCCCTCGTCACAATTCAGTCTGAATCCCCGACACTTAACACGCAGTAGGAAGATGTGAGGACTCGGGACCGGGCCAGGGGTATTAAGGGAAACCTGATGGAAGTGAGGAAACCTCCCTCATCCGGTGTGGGTACAAGTCCTCACACAGCCAGTTCCTCACCCTGCAAAGAACACCGGGCGCAAGTGAGTGCCCCTTGCCAGGAGCAGGTAGTGAGCCCCTCCCTCATCCTGCCTCAGAGCCACCATCTTTGCCCCTCCCCTGCACCCATCTGGGCCCTCAGATTCATCTTAGACTGACTGCGGTCTATTCTGGGCACCCCAGACTACGCCTTAGCGTGCCCAAGATAGATTCTATAGAATCTGGTATGCACTTGATTCGTTTCTCCACCTGTAGCCTCAGAGAATCACCTGGGTGCTCTCACACCTGTTACCCTGAAGCTCAGACTCTGCCTGGTACAGTACTGAGGGAAGGAGTACCAAAATTAATGATTTTGACACTTGTTAAATTCATCCTAAAACTTGTGTGGAAGAATAAATGGCCCCAAATAGCCAAGTCAAAGAGTTCTGAACAAGAAAAGCAAAAAGTAAGGACTGCTCTGTCGTATTGTAAGACATATCACAAAGTCATAGTCAGATAAACAGTATGGGGTTCCAGACAAAGAGCCTAGGAGAGTGCAGAACCAGATCTGTGTGTTTCTGGAAATGTACACGCAAAGATGAAGGGCCAGGTCGAAGCTCACAGAAGCATGTACTTTTTGGAATCACCTTGTTTCCAATCCTGTACATGGATGCTAATATGTGAACAAAGAACATACTGAACATACTGGCTTTGCAGGTGGTCCTGGAACGAATGACTTCTAAAGCACTCCACAGACAGGCTCACCCTCTAACCAAAAACCGGGACACAGATAGCATCATCATTACTTCACTCTGGTGGAACTGAGGCTCTGAGAGGTTAAGCCACTTGCCCAAGGTCACACAGCTGGCATGTGACAGAGATGGGATGGGATGCAAACCTAGCTTTCCCTGACCCTAGAGCCCATGCGCTCTGCTGTCCCTCCCTCAGCAGCAGCCCCATGTGGAGAGGAAGCAGTGTGAGCTGGAGCCATTGTGAAAGCCCTAGAAGCTGCTAGAAGCACTTGAACTCAATCTCTGAAGGGCAAGTGGATTTAGACAGGTGACTGGGATGATGGCTCTGAGGCAGGAGACCCAGCCTGGGGAAGAGGGCTTGGAAAGTGACTGTTGAGTCAGTGTGACCAGAGCACAAGATACCCAGGAAGGGTCTAGGGAGACGGGGTCACCTGGGAGAATGGGGTCAGACTGATGAAGAGCTTCAGATGACTTAGAGAGGAATCCGTTGGAGTATAGTTTTGACTTTGTCACTCTCCCGCTCTACAACCTTCTGTAGCTCCTTTGGCTACTGTCTCCTGGCTAGTAAGGTAAGAGTATGTAGATGGAAAGATGGGGGAGAGCCTGGAGACTGAGAAACCAGGTAGGAGGCTGATGTCACAGTCCAAGAGGAAGGGGCCAAGGGCCTGGAGGGGATGGGAGAGAGGAAGAGCAGGCACTTTGGGACAGGGTTTTGTGAGACGCACGCCAACCCCTCCCCCTCCCCCTGCCCCTGGCCCTCATCACATTGAGGATCACTGCTTCTCTGTAGCATCAGATAACATTTCAAGGTCAGCAAATGGCAGGTACCTTATTCTACTCACAGTAGAATTGAGCTGTGAATAGCCAGAGAAACAACTGCTGCCTAAAACTGCAAAGAACAGCCAGCAACTCCCTCCTGGCTCCATCTAGGCACAGAAGATGAGAGTCAGACATTCCTAGGTTCATATGTCACTTTGACGCTTACTCAGGCAAGTAAACCTTTCAGCACCTCAGTTTCTTCACCTGTAAAACGGAGATAGTGATAGTACGTACTCCGTAGGTTCGATGAGGCATTACTGAGCTCATGTACATACAATCTTCAGTAGAATAACTGGTATACACTAAGAGTTCAATAAGGTAGCTATTATTATCAATAACAAAATCATTGTTTAGGTAATATGTTAACTGTTAACTGTACTATGCGATTGTTATGCAGCTTTTAGCAAAGGAGTTGGTGTTGGAGTTCTCAAACATCACTTATTTTATCACCAAGGTGGCGACATGGGCCTTATGACTAAGAAATGTCAGAAGATGAAGCAAATTCCATTCAATTCAATTCAGGAAGTTGTGAATCGTCATTCCTCATTATAAACTGTTAGAGAGATAGATGGACAGATAGTAAATCATGAAAGCTAACCATATTTCCCTATTTGAAGCACTGATTGCTATTTAAAAAAAAATAAAGGAAAGGAAAGAAAAGCCTATTATATCTCCCTCCAAAAGCCCCTGCTTCTGTGACAGAAGTCCATCGTTTCACCTCTAAGAGTTTTCATTATTCAGCAGTTTTGAGAATGAGTGATTGATGTAATTAAAGTTATTGGTAAAGAAAGACTCAGTTACCACGGAACAGATGAGTCAGCAGAAAGTTTAAGTAATGAAATAATGTTCCAAGGAGTGATTCTTAAAATAAGATTTTTTTTTCACTCTAGACATCTTAACCATTGCTGATCAGCAAAAAGATGTGAGGTAGTTAAGAAATGGAGAAAACACGCTACACAATTTTAGAAATTCTCAGATGAAATCATTTGCAATCATATGAAACCATATTTATTGAGCAATAATGGTAAGCACTCACATTTCTTGAGAGTCCACCATGTGCTTCAGTGCACTTTGCATCCATTATCTCATTTAATCCTCACCCTGTGAGGTAGGTACTGTATTATCCCTGTTTTATGGATGCTGAATTTCAGAGAGGTTAAGGAACTTTCCCAGGGTTGCACAGCTGGCAGAGGGCACAGATAGGAACAGAATCCAAGAAGTCTGGCACCCAATAGAGTCCACCTTTTCCATCACCACAGGTGCTGGGTCTCTCTGTTTAGATTTCTTAGTCATCTAATCTGGTTCATTAATATACCCAAGATAGTAGAGGGCAGTCAGGATTTGAATTCACATCTGTCTGACCCCAGAGCTGTTTCAAAATTCATTTCTATGGGAAAAATCCAAGTACACTGGCTTGGAATCCATTTCTTTGTTTTCATTTCCATCAACATGTATTGAATACCCAGGACGGTCCAGGCTTTGGGCTCTACTTTGGTGCTACAAAGATGGCTGGGGCAGGGAGACCTTCAGGAGGTATGTGATGGTCAGTATGACAGACGATGAAGTTCAGACTAGTGCAGTAGGCGGGGGAGACGGTTGAACAAGATCCCTCAGAAGGATCTATGGGACTTGGCAAGTGGATGCATATGAAGCATTGGGGAAAGGAAACTGTTGGCATGTTTCTGAAGGCCTTCCACTGGGTCACTGGATGAAGGAAGGCAAGAGAAGCCAATCTGGGGTTGGGGTGAGGCTAGGAATGGGAAGGAGGTGACTATAGCTTGGGACATTTTTTTTCATCTGTCATTTTATCTGGCTTTATTCTTTTATATATATATATATTTCTTTTTATTATTTTTAGTTTTTATTGAAGTATAGTTGATATACAATATTATATAAGTTACAGGTGTACAATATAGTGATTCAAAATTTTTAAAGGTTATTCTCTATTTATAGTTATTATAAAATATTGGCTATATTCCCTGTGTTGTACAATATATCCTTGTAGTTTTTTTTTTGTTTTTTTGTTTTTTTGTTTTTTTTAGCCGTACGCGGGCCTCTCACTGCTGTGGCCTCTCCCGTTGCGGAGCACAGGCTCCGGACGCACAGGCTCAGCGGCCACGGCTCACGGGCCCAGCTGCTCCGCGGCATGTGGGATCTTCCCGGACCGGGGCACGAACCCGCGTCCCCTGCATCGGCAGACGGACTCTCAACCACTGCGCCACCAGGGAAGCCCCTTGTAGCTTATTTTATACCTAGTAGTTTGTACCTCTTAATCCCCTACCCCTATTTCGCCCCTCCCCCATCTGCTCCCCACTGGTAACCACCAGTTTGTTCTGTATATCTGTGAGTCTGCGTCTTTTTTGTTATATTCACTACTTTGTTGTATTTTTTAGATTCCACATATAAGTGGTATCAGACAGTATTTGTCTTTCTCTGTCTGACTTATTTCACTTAGCATAATACCCCCCAAGTCCATTCATGTTGTCACAAATGGCAAAATTTCATTTTTTAACGGCTGCGTAGTAGTCCACTGTGTATATATATATATATATATATACCACATAGAAATTAAGGAAACAATCCCATTTACCATCATGTCAAAAAGAATAAAATACCTAGGGATAAACCTAGTTTGGGACATTTTGAATTTGAGTTGCTTGTGGTCCTTCCGGCTGGAGATAGACTTCAGGTAGTGGATAGGTGGCCTGGAGAAGAGGTGAGAGTGCTGGCTGGATGTAGGCCAGGTGTGCTGCAACACCACTGAGGGGCATGGCAGGCCTTCCAGGGCAGGTGAGGGAGGGCCTACCCAATAAACAAGCTATGCTAAAGGTCCCCACCCAGGGAGAAAAGAAAAGAGAGGAGAAAGGAGCAAGGGGTATGTGTGTGTGTGTGTGTGTGTGTGTGTGTGTGTGTGTGTGTGTGTGTGTGTACAGGGGTGTTAACTTTGAGTGATATTACAGCCGGGAACCTAACAACACCCTACTTGTTAGCACTAAACAAAGTTCCCATGTGTCTCTGTGGCCAGCTTCAGAAAGGAGGGGAGAGGGATGGGAACCTCCCACTTGTAAGTATCTGGAAAAAGGGGCACTGATAGGGCAGGAACCTCTCAAAGGGAGATGCATCCACCTCCTCAAGCCCACCCACCCCTTCTCCAAATTTTGCTCAGAGCTGGAGGCTCCAACCCTCTCTTCTTCCCCTGCAGAAGCAATGGAGAAGGACCAGAGCCCTTTGTGGCGTCAAAGAGCATACTGGGTTGTGGGTCTTGGCCTCTTACCCCCAAAGAGTGACCCACAGATAGGAAAAAAGAGATTCAGGCCTTGCAGAACCAGTGGAATGGAAGCAACAAAAGTTTACAAGGTTTGTACGAATTCCCCCATCTCGGTCTTGCCTCCCCAGAAGCTCACCCAGAGATGAGGATTACAGTGCAAGGAATTCATTAAGAAAAAGGTGTAGGGGGAGAAGGGTGGGGATAGGGGGCAGCCACGCCTGGCTGCTCTGTCACCAACAAGCTGTGTGATCTGGAGCAAACTGCTTTACCTCTCAGGGCCTCAATTTCCATATCTGTAAAATAAGCAGTTACTATTTTTTAAAGTGTGGGAAGCACATCTCTGGGGGGACACAGGATGACTTTAGGTGTGGGTGAAAAGATGCTCACGTGACCTACATAATCATGGGCGAAGCAGAAGGGATGGGGTTGCAGTAACCTCTAGAACAACCAGAGACCCTGAGAGACGCCAGTTGCCTTCAAAGCCCAGGAGGCCAAGAACTTCACTTAATTAACTGGCTTCTTAATAATTGTCTTCCACTGATGGCGAGTGATACTCGTTTTTCAGTGACTGTAGTGGTACAAACATTCCCTTCAATGTAAGTAAATGGTAACAAAATTCAAAGGAAATTATTCTGTAAATAGTAGTTTCAATAATCGTAGGCTATGACAAGGACTGGGAGGGCAGGGCTCAAATGAGTAAGTTTTGGGGAACACAGAGCAAGGACCCTTTCCTTGCAATTTCGAGTCCCACAGAGCCTTCTCAGACATTCCTCAGACATTTTCTAGGACCTGTCAGGCACTTACCAGATTAAAAGAAAAAAATTAAAAAGAAAAAAGAAAGTAAGAAAGAAAAAAGTGTCTGGAGAGAGGGGAAAAAAAAAAAACTCCACCAACCAAAATAAACCAGGCCAAGGACTTTTCTACCACATTCTTCATGAGCACAAAGAGGTGGTGTTTATTCCAAAAACACCCTTTTCTCCAAGTCGCCACTCATCCACTCTTTTATGTGATCCAGGAAAATCAGTCCTCAACTACCCATGAACATCTTTGCATGTATGCGTATTTAGAAAAAGAGCCACCTATTACAAACAGAAGGCAAATGAAATCAACCAACCAACCAACCAACAAACAAACAAAAAACCTAGTGGCTTGGACCTTAAAAAAAAAGTCTCAGCAATGACAACTGTGTGGTAAGTCTGATGTCAAACTCTGTTAGCTGGGAAGGTGTCTGGGATGTTCTGGAACTGTGAGGGTATTTGGAATCTAGGGCTAACAGATGTCTCACTCTGCTTGAAAGACATTGAGATGCTATTCCTAAGGGCCTGTGGGTTCCCTTGGGGACAAAGCCACTGATAGATTTTACAGAAAAAATCCCCAAGCAGACGACCGTATATATGACACAAGGAGTCAAGAAAAGGATTGAGGTGGGGAAAAAAAAAGCAAAAAACAGTCAAGGTGAGGCACTGAAAAAAGAAAAAAAGAAAGAAATACAAAATACATGCATGAAAGACCTATGATTGGAGTCCTTGTCCCCAATTCAAATCTGTTTGCTGGGAGCTGCTCTGTAAAATGATGGGCAAAGGAACATTCGTTTTTGCTGCATTATGCGAGATCGTTGTGGGCAGGCAGGCAGTCACTTCCAACAGCAGAAATGAGCAAATCTTTTCAGATGGTCATCTGTACTTCACACACACAGTCCTGAGGGGGCAGCCTGTCCTCCAGCAGCTTTGGAGGAGGGCTAAGATATTTCCCGGCCCTGCCTAAAAATATCTCCCTTGACAGCTTGTCACAGTGTCTGAGACTCCACCATTCTAAATTCATTCCTCTCTGTTAAGGCATTTTGTTTCCAGGAGTTCTCCGTTAAAACACAGATATCCGTGAGATCTTAGCTTCGCTGAGACAGAAGGAGAGCACAGCCTAGGAGTTAGGAGACCCGGGTTTCTGATTCGGTGCTGCCTATAAACTCACTGTGTGAGCTTGGGCAAGTCATTTTCATTTCCTGAACCTCAGTTTCTCCACTGATAAAAAAAAAAAAAGAAAGAAAAAGGGAAAGGAATAAAAGGCAGAAATAAAAAGGGAGATGGGGTTAGAAAGGTCTGAGGTCTCTGGTCTCAGGCGGCAGGATCTGTTCACTTCAGGGTTTGGCCTGGACACTGGATGACCAGCATGTCCACGAGACCAACTCCTTTGGGCCAAAGGGCTTGGGGATCAGGTCAATGAGTATCTTACTTCCCCCTTCTCCAGAAAAAAAAAAAAAAAAATCCCTGCTCTTCCCTTACCACTGGACATCTCAGCAAATGGCAACCCCATGCCTCTGGGTTTTCAGGCTCAAATTCTTGGAGGCATCTAGAACTCCACTCCTCTTATTCCCAACATCTAATCCATCAACAAAGCCTGTTGACACTACCTTCAGCCCAGACCTGATTGCTTCTCCCCACTTCCCCGGCTACCGTGCTGGACCAAGACTGCATTCCATTACCTCCCCCTAAATTCTCCATCACCCTCTTAACTGGTCCCTGCCTCTACTCTTGTCCTCCCAGAGTCTCAGCTCCTCATATAGGGGGATGCCTTTAAAACATAAATTTGATCCTGTCTCTCCCTTCAAAACCCTCCCTGCCTTCCTCTCCCTCTCTCTCTGTCACATCATAAAATCCACAGATCTCACCAGGACCTACGAGGCCCCATATAACCTGAACCTGGCTTTGCCTTGATCTAATCCCCTCCCATAAAAGTCTTCTTGGTGTTGCTCAAACCTGCTCCCACCTCAGGATCTTTGCACCTGCTATGCCTTCTTCCCAGAACTCTCTCCCCTGGGATACCTGCCTGGCCTATTCCCTAACTTCTTTCAGGTCTCTGCTCAAATGCCCCCTCCTAGGGGATGCTTCCCAGACTGTCCTCACTCCAAGAGCACACTCCCGTCCATGTCTTTGCCCTACTTAATTTTTTTCCTAACACTTATCACCTGGAGATTGTGATAAGCCATTATCACACTTATTTGTTTACTTTCTGTCCACCCCTCTAAAATGTAAGCTCCAGGAGGGCAGGGACTTTGCTCTGTTCTTTGCTGTATCATCAGCACCTAGAACAAGGAATCTGGCATATTATAGATGCTCAATTATGTATGTGGCAGGAAGGGAAAAAATAGTTTAAGTGGAGCTGCACTAACATGGAGGCCAACCAAGCCTCTTACTGGAGAGGTCAATGCCAAGGGCTTCCCTGTGCTCTGCTTCAGCAGGGCAGGATGTCCCAGGGAGGCAAAGGTAGAGCCAGGTGTTGGGAGATCTGGGTGGGGCAGTGTGCGGGGTACAAGGTAGGCAGGGGAGGTAAAGACTCCAAG
The DNA here is from genome assembly GCF_964270905.1 of Leucopleurus acutus. Taxonomy (NCBI): domain Eukaryota; kingdom Metazoa; phylum Chordata; class Mammalia; order Artiodactyla; family Delphinidae; genus Leucopleurus; species Leucopleurus acutus. Next base: position 29,802,360 of record NC_139162.1, read on the forward strand.
CTGAGTTTATAAGTTTGTGGGCTGCAGGGTTTTGATTGAGGCTAGAGGAAGTGGCTAAAAGGACTTGGGGACACATTCCAAAAGACAGGAGCCTGCAGAAAAAGGGTGGGTTATACATAAATGAGAGGAGGTCTGAACTGTCCTGTGAACTAACTTGAACGTCAATTCTGCCCCCATAGGGGAGCCCAAGGCAGGTCCGGTCAGCTCCCCAAAGCTCAGCTGTGATCAGAGCTGCCTTCCCAGGCTCCCCAGTGTCCCCCTCCAATCAAGCCCCAGAGAGTGATGCATAGCCAGAGGAGGCAGGGAAAGGGAAGAGTGCTAAAGAACAACAGCCATTCTGGCAGGATTCTCCCCAAGTCAGAACCCAAAGCCTCAGTCTCCCACCCTCTCCCCAGGCCTTGGCTAGCATCTCCAGCGAAGTGAAGTGCTAAGAGAGCATGACCCTAATAACTGTATTGAAGGATGACTATCTGCCACCCACTAGAATCCTCACAAAACAGGGGTGGAGGCTTCCCTGGTGGCGCAGTGGTTGAGAGTCCGCCTGCCGAAGCAGGGGACATGGGTTCGTGCCCCGGTCCGGGAAGATCCCACATGCCGCGGAGCGGCTGGGCTCGTGAGCCGTGGTCGCTGAGCCTGCGCGTCCGGAGCCTGTGCTCCGCAACGGTAGAGGCCACAACAGTGAGAGGCCCACGTACAGCAAAAAAAAAAGAAAGAAAAGAAAAGAAAACAGGGGTGATACAGGCCCATTCTACAGAGGAGGCCATTGAAGTTCAGAGAGCTTATTTGATCTGCCCAAGGACCCACAGCTTAGTAAATTGCAGAGGGAGGTAGGATTGAGCCACCAAGGCCCGAGGAACCAACCAGTACACTGTAACGCTTCTGGACAACAGCCTACATCTCCATCTTCACACTGCCTGGGGTGCCCTGGTCACACTCAAGGCCTGGCTTCTAGGACGCTGGAGAGGTGCTGTCCACCTCTGGGCCTGCAGCCACTGGAGTCCTGGCCTCCCCCCACCTCCACCCCCGCCTGAGCTGCTGGCCCGCAGGGGGCGATGGCGGCATGGCTGGAACCTGTGCCCCAAATCTGAGGCTGGTCAGCAGAAAGCGGCTAAGGTCAAGGAAAGCCCCCAGGGCCAGGGCTGGGTGCAAGAGAAAACCGTTGCAGGCGCTGAACCCCCGGAGGCCGAACCCCAGCTGTGCTGAGCGCCGCTGCCAGGCCGCCCCGTGTGGACCCGAGCTCTCCAGCCGTTGTTTGATGAGCAGCGGCCAATAAATTCATTAATCATCATTTTATGCCTCATCAAACCCCCTCCAAGCCCCTCCATGGGAGTTACACAAATTAGCCCCTGAAAAGACAGTAATTTCAGTTTAGCGAGGTAAGTGCTTTCTGATGGGCTCCGCGCACAGAGCTCTCCTGACAAGCCAATTCATCAGCGAGTTGGGGATGGGACGCGGCCGGCCCGCCCTGCCCAGCCGGGCCTCACCAGTCCCAGCCCTGCCCAGCCTAGCCTCTGGGGTCTACCTGGCAAGGGTCTCCGCCTAGGGCGCCCCCTCTCCCAGGCTCCTTTGCACCCATCCTCCGCAGTCTGCCTCAGCCGGCCTCGTGCCTTCACCCACCCAGACCTCCTCCACCCTCCTAAACGGAAGAAAAACTTTGCCGGAAAAACCGAGGCCCAAACTTGGGGAACGAATTTGTCGAGGATGGCGGAGACCGACGCACTGGTGCTGAAGTTCTGAACTCCCGCCCAGTGGAGCTGGGAGTCAGGTAGTCCTTTCTCCTCCTACAGTCTGGATGTCCGGGTTCTGCGACCCTTTGAAACTATTGAAGGGTTGTGTGCATTGCGGGCATACATTGGGGGAGGGGGGGTTATCCACGCCAGTCCTGAAAGAAATCCCAGAATCCAAAAGAGGGCCAACTGGGAACAGAGAAGGGTGGTCCTTCCATCTAAGGGGCGACTCCATGGGACCCTGGTGGCCGGGGGTCGGGGTGGAGGTGGGGGACGCCCCTGGCCTTTTCCACGTCCCTCCCGTCTTTCTTTCGGAAACCCCCGCTGGGGTGAAAGACGACGCCTGGGGAGGGGAGCAAAACAGGATTTTCTATCGAATGGGCCCTGCCAGTAGGACTGCAGTATGGAGAGTTGGGTAAAAACCGCAGAACACCGTGGCGAGAGGTTGAGTATTTGCAAGCGTGAAGCCGAAGCCGCGCCTTCTCACTTTCCCGTCCCTTTGCACAGAAAGTCCCAAGGGGATCCTACCCGGCGGGCAGGGCGCATACAGAGGGGGTGGACAAGGAGCCGCCGCCCAAGCCGAGCCGACCGACCAGCGCTCGAGCGCCCAGCGACGCGCCTCTCCTTCATTAGCTTCCCTTCCACGCGGCGCTGCATGCCTCGGAAAATAAGTTAGCAAACGGGGAGCCGTTTATCTCTTTTATCTTGGGGCCTGATCCAATTAAATAAGTGCACATTTACATTTGCATCCATCAGGCGAGAGCGCTGAGAGCCCGGGGTTTGCTCGGAGCAAATAAAAGCAGATTTCACTGAGAAAAGTGGCGTCTGGGAGCGCCAGGCTCGTCCGGGCGCCGGAAACGAGCGCGGCCGGGAGGGCGGCCTTGGGGACCCAGGGTTGGGGCCTGCGGCCGACGGGAGGCCGGAGATCCCCAACGGCCCGGAGGGGCCGGCCGGCGCTGGGTGTGCAGCCAGAGCTGCAGCCCGGTCCCCGAGGCGATCGTGTTAGGCCACAACCTGGGTCCCACCTCGCGCCAGGGACCCAAGTCGCATTTAGCGCGAAAACGAAAAGGAGATTAGCTCTGGCCTGGTTCAAAAGGGAGACCCGTGGGGTGGGTGTAGGACCAGTTCCACAGCTTTGGCCACTTTGGGGGGAGAGCAGGAGGCAAGATTCCGGTCGGGCCGATTTTCTTCCTATTCGGGGGCCGAGTGGCAAAGAAGGCGAAAGTCAGGTAGAGGGCGCGCCCCTCGCTGTCCCCAACATCCTGGCACCGGGGGAAACCAGCTGAGACTTCCCGTTAGCGCTTCTGGATGGGTAGAGGGGGACGTCCAGGTGAGCACCTCCTCCTTTGCCACGCCGAGCTCATTAAAGGTGCTTTCGAAATAGGGTTTGAAGAATTCGAGGGTAGTTTTGTTTTGTTTTTCCTTTTCCTAAAGATGTCCAACCTACAGGCCAAAAGATAGAAACGATCTTTGGGGGCGCGGCTGCGTCGTAGACCCCCGACATGCCAAACCGCAAATTAAAACTGTGCGGGGCCCAGAGGCCGGGAGTGGAAAGGCCAGCAGAAACGGAATACCTGCACCTGAAGCGGAGCGGGCGCACCGGCACTGCCTGGGCTGCGCACCGCCGCGCGTCCCCCCCCCCCCCCCCACCCCGCAGGCTGCTCCAGCAGCCCGCATATTTCTCAACTGCCTGCCGCAAGGTTTTAAAGGCTGTGCCCAAGCCGCGGCAGGAGTCTGTAGGGTTAATACTCTTCCAGTCGAAGGCCGTGCTTTCCGAATCCCCAATGTTAACTGGGTCCTGGGTCCCAGGCCGAAGCGAGTGGGATGGCGGAGCAATTTACTTTTGACCCTGTTGGGGTCCAGAGCTAAGGCCCCGCTGAGGGCGGAGGGCATAGCTGGGTGTCGCCTAACTCCTCCTCTCTGCGAGCCGCGTGGCGCCCGGGGACCAGTAGGCGGCGCCCTTCCTAAACTGCATCCGCCTCCGGCTCCCTCTTGGGAGCGCAATCACATTCCTTTCACTTTGGGCGCTTTGCAGGGCGCTGTTCTGTGCCTCCGCCCCAGCTGGCAGCTTGTTAGGCGGGACAGGTGGGCTGGTAGGAACAGCCAGTTCTGAAACCGCTCGCACGACCACCGCAGCCCAGCCCCCAACCTTCCAGGCTCCAAGAGCTGTGCACATCTCAGGGAACGAGAGGCCCTGAGGGGTTTGCAAACCAGGAGGCCTCGATAAAGACCCCTCACCCAGGCCGGGGAACAGCAGTTCGGGCCCTGGCACCCCGGTCCGAAGAGCGGGAAGGAGAAAGGGCCCCTTCTGCAGCCTCACCTCAATGCCCGAGTATGCACCCTCGGGGATTGACTGGGCTGTTGGTTCCTCACCCCAAATCCCAGAAGCTGATTCGTCCCTGCACAGGGGGGCAAGGGAAGAAACCCAGCCGGGCCCTGGTTTGGCGCTGCCTCGTGGGGCTGACTGCAGGGACCCCACTCAGTGGTCCCGCGGCCTCTGTTGCCAGGGGTTCAGCGACTCCTAGTCCCCTTAGTGCCAAGCTAGGCTCTGCTTGGGGGCTGCAACCAGTGCAGCCAAGCGCAGGTGACAAACGCCCGCGATACCCCAGCACCGAGGTGTATTAGGCGCTGCTTCGCATAACTTCCGCGCCCCCGTCCAAGTCTGCGAACAAACCCCTGGCACACGCCCAAAGGTTTCCCCCAGCCCCCCTTGCAAGGAGCATCGCCTTCGACACGGCCCAAGATGCGGCCAGGCTGAGGCTCGGAGGCTCGAGGAGGGACTTGGGACCTTACAGACACGCATCTACTTCTGGGATTAAACGCGGGAGACATTTCCTAGCTGCACATACCTCGACCCGCCCAGCAGGCCGCCCCCAAACTGAGAAGTCTCTAGACAACAGAAAAACCACTGGCCAACGAAACCCAGCTCTGCAAAGGAGAAAACCCTAAACTTAATTTGGGGCTTGTACTTAGGACGAAGTACGCAAAGAAAACCCTCGACCCTGCAGAGGCCAAGGGCAGGAGGGATGCGGACAGGGGGCAGCGATGTGGGCACCAGCCTTCCAGACTCTGGCGGTTTCGCTGCGCAGCCGGGAGGCGTCTCGCACAGCCCCTCGTTGGGGAGAAACGCCACGGGCTCCCCGGTACGCGGTTCCCGTTCCCAGGCAGCCCCCGCGGGCATTCGGCTCCCAGCCCGGAGCCTCGGCAATCAGACCCGGGAGGCCCGCGCCGCGCCATTTGCATATTCCCGGGAACACAAGGAAGCCTACAATTTTCTTTTTAAAATCGTTGGGCAGGGTTTAGGGCCAGTGCTTCCAAATCCCGCAGAGTTGATGTCGTCCTTAAACTCTCTCTTAAGAGAAGGCGACTGGCCTATTCTTCTGACTTTTTTAGAAGAGAAGGTGACTCCTGGGGCTGCATATTCAACAGGGGGGAAAAAGCTGATTGTGAACCGGGCTGTCGGGGGGTGGATGGAGGGGGCTGGGGCGCGGGGGGTAGGGCAAGTCATCTCTGGAATTCAATTGTTTAAAAAAATCATTTATAATTAAAGGGACAAAATAAAATACGATCGTCTCATGCATATTTAATCATTCACACTTCCAGCTTTGAAACCATTTTCCCTGCGTGAATTTTCTCACTAATTTAAACACTGAAGTCGACTGCTGTTCAAGAAAACATCTGGACAATGCTGCTTTCAAACTTGTTTAAATTCGAATAACTAAAGGAGCCCCGTTGCAGGTTAAAAAAAAAAAGTAGCAAAAGTGAAAACTCCAGTGAAAATTTGGGCTGTGTTTAAAAAAACAGGGTTAAAGTGGTCTTGAGTAGAAGTGCAAATATGTGAGTTTTGATTTAGCCTAATTAAACCGGTGTTATGTGCAAACACATTCTCTCTACGCTCAGGCTTGGGTTTAATAGAGCAAATTAATTCCCCTCGCTGGGGTATGTTTTTGCTGTAAAGCCTCCCGTCCCCCGACCAGGGAAAATTTCCCACGAAATTCCACAAGTCCGCGGTTCCCCATCTCCCGCGCAAAATGGAGAGGCGAACACCGACCGTGCTGGCGGGCCTCGGGCGCAGGGCGGTATCTCTTCCTCATGTGGGATTGAGACGTAACCTGCCTTTTCGTTTTGCGATGAAAGATGCGGGATTAAACGGAGAAGATAAAACCTCAAAAATACTTTTGTGGCTACTCGGACTCTTGAATCCGTGATGGGAAGAGTGCTAAAGTGACAAGCCTGATCAAGTTCACAACGGCCTCATTATCTAGGCAAACGTCCTCGAACTTTTGAATGCCGCTTGTCCAAAAAGGGGCCCTTGGGGGTGGGGCGGGGGGGCTCTTCTGGTTCTTTCGGGGCTCCCCTTGCTTCCCCCAAGCGCTTATGGCACTCCCTCCCCCACTTCCGCCCACTCTCTCTCCAATCTCCGACTCTGCAAAGTGCAGGCTTGTAATTCAGGACAAGTGTGACACCTACCTGTGAAAGGGAGGAACCGTCCCCTCGCTGGTCCCGCGGCCCAGCCCCGCGGCTGCGCGGGGAATCTACCCGGCCGCCTACCACCCGCACGGTCGCGGATGGAACATTTACTAACCTAATCAAATCCAGCGAAGAGATCAATGCCCAATTTTGAAGGCGTAGAGAAGACAGTGACTTGGGAAAGCCTTCTCCTTGTCATCCCCTAGCGCTTCCCGCCCGCATTAGCCCAGAGCACCTTTGAAAGAGTAATAAGGGCTAAATCCGGCATAAAATCGAACTCATTAGCAAAGTTCACCAGCTGATTGCTTTGCGCAAAACACGACACTGATTGGAAGTAATTAGGTTAAGCAATGGAGCTCGGGTGGTGCGTGTCTCTAGCTGCCTTTGCCATCTCTTCTCCCTTCTGGGCACACACTTGGGTCTCTCTCCTCCCTCCTTCAGGGTCCAATCTCCCCACAGCAGCCCGCATCAGTGATCCAAATCTGCATTCCGGGCAGGGCCAGGTTCCCCGGGGCTCGAAGCCTAATTACAGTTTCCCGCTGGCACACTAGGTTCGGTGGAACCTTTCATTCCCCACTTCGAAAAAAAGTTGCAGTTTGCACCTTTTGTCCAGGGCGATGGACAGTTTACTGTGGCTTCTAAAAAGTAATGAGTGGCTCTGATTATGTTAAAATCTCTTTTAATTAAATATTTTGCATTTTACAAAGGCGGCTGCAGTTTCTTTTACTTTTTAAATCTAAGAGTATAACCTGTTCCCTTTCTGTAATAATACTTCAGCTCATACCCAGAAAAATCAATAGGTGTAAAAAATTAAATTAAACTTGTATTTTTAAACTATGAAACAGTTCTGGGGGAAACACAAATGTATATATTTATATTACAAAAAAAACATTAAATGCCTGTACAGGTGTCTTAATTTCATAATTTACTTCAAAGATATTGAGTTATCAATTTAAATACAAAAATGCTACATTAAATATACAGAATAAGATTTAATACAAATCCTTTTTTAAATTTTTCTTTTCAGTTGGTTAAGACATTTTTGTTTGTGTGTGGAGATGTTTACATTTTTATGTCATCCATCTCCAGGAACTATAAACTTTTTAGTAGAAGGGGTAGTTTTGTTTTTCTCTCATGTTGATGGAAAAATAACTGCCAAGGCCATTTTTTTTTAATAAATTAGGAAAGTCCAGGACCGACGCAGCCCGCGTTAAATGTCGGACATACCTTTCTTCAATTCATAGGGAGAGTCTTTGCACAGGTCTAGCTGGGACTGGCTCCGCAACATTTTCGGGTCTTTAGCCAAAGCGTCCGCTCGGTTCAACACGGTCTGGTTTAATCCATTGAAATGCGAGCTCGGACCCGTTGTAGGGCCTGGCCCGGGCCCCGGGTGGCCGTGAAGGTGTCCGAAGGAGCCATAGTTCGTGTAGCCAGGATAGAAGGGCGCCGTGTAGTAGAGAGGCCGGGACAGCACTGTCCCGCCTGGAAAGGGACACTGAGCCGAGGGCGAGCGCGATGGCGCCGGTGCTGGTGACGCGCGGCTGCCTCCTAGGGCTTGCCCGGCTACGGGCCCGGGGCACGGTGGGCACGGAGAGCCCTCGCTCCCGCCGCCCCCGTCCTTGACCTTGTCCGAGGATGTGGCGATCTCCGCCAGAGACCACAGTTTGGGCTTGGCGAGCACCGCCTGAGGCGGTGGCGGTGGCGGCGAGTGTATGACCGAGGGCCCTCCGGGACCGGGGGGCAGCTCTCCCGCGGCTGGGTGTGGGCCCGGAGCCGGCGCGCCCGAGGAGTAGTGAGGGGCCGGGTCTTCGGCCAGCCGAGCTGCCGCAGGCCCGGCCGGGGAGGGCCCGCCGGCGCGGGGGGGCCCGGGCAGCGCGTCGAGGCGGCCCTCGGATGGCGGCTCTTTAAAATCCGAGTCGCTGAGGCTACCCTCGGTCTCTTTGCCGGCGGGGGTGGGCGGCCCCTGCAGCCGTTCAAAGCCTGAAGCCGCCTTCTGCTCTGCTCCTCCTGCGGGCGAAACCCAGGCGGTCAGAGGCGCGGAGGCCGCGCGGCGGGGCCCAGGTCCCCGCCCGCAAAGGCAAAGACCCCTGCCCTCAACCTCCAGGCCCTGTGCGCCCCCTCTCCAGTCCCCCTTTTGCTTAACGCACCCTTTCCCGCGTCCACCAACCTGCATCGGGGCCCTCGGGGTCGCCCTTGTCCTCGGGCTTCTGGGGCTCATCCTCGTCGTTCTTCTCCAGATCAATGTTCTCTTCCTCCTCCTCGTCCTCGCTGCGGTTCCGCGGCGTCCACGTCATCTTGTTCTCCTTCTTGAGGCGCCGGCGCGCATTGGCGAACCAGGTGGACACCTGGGTGAGGGTCATCTTGGTGATGATGGCCAGCATGATCTTCTCGCCCTTGGTGGGGTAGGGGTTCTTGCGGTGCTCGTTGAGCCAGGCCTTCAGTGTAGCAGTGGCATCTCGCGTGGCGTTCTTCCGGTACGCGGGGTCCCCGTAGGGGTACGAGCCCAGGGGTGCTGCGTACGGGTGGTACCCCAAGGAGCCTGCCATGCCGGGTGTATGGTCGTAGGGAGAGCCCTGCAGGGAAGGGGCAGAGAGAAAGTGAGAGTGGGCCGTGGTCCCCAGTGCCACCTGGGCGACTGAAAGACTCTTTCCCTGCGCCCAGGGGTCTTCGGGCTGCGAGGCCCGCACTCAGGCTTCCCCTGGGGTAGGGCTGGAGAGCTCAGACCCTGGGGCAACGCCTCCTCCTCCTCATAAGGAAGCGGGGGCGCCAACTCCTGAGTCCTTGGGGGCGCTTGGAGCTGTCCTGGCTTCCCTGGCCCCTGGGAGGCCCGGGAACGTCCTCCCTCAGTGCGCAGATCCGGCCACGGCGGCCGGGCCCTCTACCCAGAGAGAGGCCTGGGCAGCGGCGGCGACTCTGCGCTCCGCAACCGAGTGGTTGCGCGTTGGGAGCAAGGGTGGTGAGCAGAGGAAATCAAGGACTTTTTTCCCCCACAGAGAAAGGCAAACGAAAAGCTAAGCCTTGCCTCGGCACTCCCACCCCTCCAAAAGTGTTACCCGAAACCGAAGCCAAGGCGCTTTTCCAGAAAGTGCACCCGGCCGAAAAATCCCGGATGCACCGCAGCTCGCCCGACTTTTCAGAAATTTAATACCTCCAAATCGGATTGCAAAGATAGGATTACGGATTTGCAACATTTTGGAGGACTAATTAAAGGCGAGGCCAAACACATTTACACAGACTTAGCACGCTTCTGTTCAGATTTCGGGTCTATTTCTTTTGAACTACTTTCTCCAAATGGCAAAACCAAAAAAGAAAGAAAGAAAGAAAGAAAGTAAAATGTGCAGGGCGGCCTGGAGCTCACGTTTGAACCAAATGCTGCTCTTTAATCGCAGCGACCTCTCCCCAAAAAACCCTTTCGCCAACTCAGCGATCCGAGCAAGACGCGGCTCTTCTCTCCGAGCAACTCCTGAGCCCGAGGCCCGGGCGAAGCCGAGGGAGACAATCGCCCAAGTTTGCAGGGTCCGCGAGGCTTGGCAGGGGCGGCCCGCGGTGGAGCCGAGGCCCGTGTCCCCCGCAGCCCCCGATCGCCTCAAGCTGCCGCAGCTGCCCTCGCCCGCCCCGGCTCCAGCTCACTCACCACGTACGAAGAGAAGGCGGCGGCTGCCGCCGCCGCGGGGTCGGCGCCGTACTGGAGGTGCGAGTTGTAGCCCGGCGAGGGCGCCGTGAAGGCGGTGGAGCCGGCGTAGGGCGAGAACGCGGAGCCCGACGACGAGCGCCCGAGCTCATCCGTGCGGGGCCCCGAGATGACGCTGGTGCTGTACGCCGGGCACGAGTAGAGCGCCAGCGAGGCGGACGGCTGGTACAAGTAGCCCTGCGGGTAGGACATGGCCACGCACGGGCATGGGGCGCTCCGCGCCGCGGCCGCCAACGAGCCGGGCGGTGCCCTGAGAGGGCGTGCGGGCGGGCACCTGGCCTCCGGCTGCCCCGGGCCGCCGCTCCTCGGGCCCCGGCTCCCGGGCTCCGGCCCGCGGCGCCTCCTCGCTGGCTTCCCGCGCGCCTCCGGCTGCGGCCGCCGAGCCCGCTCCTCTGCGCGCCTCGCTCGCCCCGGCAGGGTTTCCCCCCCCCCTCCCTTGCTGCTTTCTCTTTTTCCCCCTCGCTCTTTGCACTGGGGGGCTCTGCTTTTGGCTTCGCAAAGGTCCTGCCAAGATGCTAAGTTGGAAATTGAGGATTCTGACGCCTTGTGCGCGCCTGAAGCTCCTCCTTCGCGGGGTGTAGTCGGTGGGAGGACTGGCAGGAGCCTCTGGGCGGCCGCAGCCAACCCGGCCGCCAGGCGCGCCTCGCCCTCTCCCTCTTCCTCCCCGGCTCCCTCTCCCGCTCGCTGGCGCTCCCCTCGCCCCTCCCTAGCGCCCGCCTCTCCTCCGCGGCACTCCTCTCCCCCCTCCTCTTATTTCCCCCCCTCCCCTCCTAGGTCTCTCCCTCTCTCTCTCTCAGACTCTTGAGCGCCGGCCCCAGGATGACAAACACATCCCAGGCGCGCCGATCTCTTCCAACTTTCCTCCCCTGCTAAGTCGGGGTGGAGCGGCGGTTCCGACACAAGGCGGGCCCTGATGGCCGGTCCCGCCGCTTCGACGCACAAAGGGAACGAGGCCGCGGACCGCGCGCCAGCGAAAGCTCTGCTTTCTGTACGCCGCAGTAAATCGCGGAGTTAGCGGATTTCTCGTTCGCCAGAAGGCTGAGCTCCAAGGCAGATCGCCGCCCACGCGCCCCTGGCTTCTCCCCCAAGCTAGGGGACCCGAGAGCGAGTTGGATACCCGGAATGAAGGCCCCCGAGAGAACCGGATGGATGCCAGCGTCCAGGGCGCAGGGAGTCCGGGGTGACCGTCCCTCTCCGCCAGCAGCAGCAGGTGGGCGAGAGACAGGCCTTGGACATCTGCACGTCTCCGGCCCGGCCTCCCTTCCACCAACTCTCCGCCAGACGGCGAGGGAGGAGGCACTGGGGACCCAGTACTACGGGGGTAGCCTTTCTCTAGAGAGGTAGTGGGCAAGAGCTGCCAGACGGAGAAGCAGCTACACCGGAGTAGGTCGTCGGACTCCACTACACCTCCTCCCGCAATGCCTGGCTGCCTCTTTCTCGGGGCTCTGCATTATCCGCAGCTCGTCCCGCCAGGCCGGTGGTGGTGGAGAGTGCGGGTCCTCTTCCCCTTCGCACCCACTCTCGCATCCGCCCACGCTCCACTGCTAACATTGCGGAGCAGTAACCAACCCAACCATTTGTTCAGCGAGGCGCTGGCAAGGCAAACACACACAACCGAGTCACAGGCCGAGCCCTTGCCCACGAAGGCCACACATTTAGAATACAAAACAGACCCTTTGCCTGTCTCTCCACACCGCGCCGCCACAAGCCACAGAAGCACTCGAACTGTGGGACAGACAGGGGCGCTGGTGAACCAGGACAGGGGCTGGCACAATGTTGGGCACTCCGCTGGGGCCCAGTAGATCGGGGACTTTGTGGCCTTTTATAATGAGGTCACACGGAAGCCGAAGTATGCCTATACACAGAGTTTCCCTCATTGACTCTGACGGGAGAGATACACTTTTACTTCCTGAGCTCCAACCCCTGCACACAAACCCACTCTCCACAACGGCACACTCTCCGCAGCGCGACTTCACGCACGCGCGCTGACTCCTCCCCTCCGTCAGTTCCCTCCAGGCTCCGCCCCTCAGGCGGACGTCCTCCTACAACCGCTCTAGCCTCCCGGCCCCATCCCTCCCTGCTTTCACCTCTAATTGGACGCTGGCCTCTATTGGCTCCGCCCTTCGGCGACGTGAGCCCGCTTTCCTCCGAGTAACGGCGCCGAGAGGGCGGGGCTGGGCGGGGCGACGGCGCGCTATTGTCATGGAGACGGGAAGCCGGCGGCGGCGGTGGCGGGAACAGCCAGGCTGAGGTGGCAGCAAGCCGGCCGAGACTGAGGCGAGGCTGAGCGGCCTGGCGTGCGGAGCCGGCCAGTGGTGGCCTCTCAGGCAGCCAAGGGGCAATGTCTTCTGGGGCTCGGACAACGCCCGGGTGGTCGCGGGGAGTGCCCCGAAGCGTCCCCGCCCTGCTCGCATCGCTCCCGCCTCTCGCTGCCCCTCAGCTCCCCAGCGCCCGCCCCCCGGCTCCGCCCGCCGCCGGCTCCGCCCGCCGCCGCCGCCGCCGCCGCCGCCGCCGCCGCCGCAGCAGCAGCCCTTCGCGCTAAAGGTCTGTAGCGGCCCGCGCGCGCCGCCAGCCGGGGGCTCGCGCCAGCCACGAGGGAGCGTCCGCGGCTCGCGCGCCCGCGCCGTGGAGGAGAGGTGAGCCCCGGGTCCTCCATGCCACCGCGCACCCGCCCCGTTGCGGCCGGGCTTCCTGCCTCTCGAGCCGCGTCCGCATCCCCTCGTGGACCGGACGGACGCGACGGTGCCCCGCGAGGCTCCGTGGGCATGGGCCGCGTGAAAGTTGGGCGGGCTTCTCCTGGTGTGACGGTCCCCGGGCGGGCGGGCGTGGGCGTGTCCCCTCCATCCACGCGCGGCGGCTTCACCCTCTCGGCTCTCGTCCGAGATTTCTGAAATGCTGATTTCTGAAATGGAGCCGTGGAGGTTTGTGCCACCGAAAATCTGAGTCTGTCCACACAGACATTCTCATTACATCATCATGTAACTCTGGGCAGCTAAGCAACCCCCCCCCCCACACACACTATACTTACCAAACCCCCCTCCCCCCCCACTTCGTTTCTTTCTACTGTCTTCTTTTTGGTGCACGGACTGTAGAGAATCCTGCAAGATATTGAGGCATTTAGAATTTATGGAGTTTATGGTTCTGTTGCTGTGGTTGTCACCTCCGCTCTACGTCAAATTTGAGACTCATTTCTTAAGGATGTCTCTATTTTCTGGTTTGTTTGCACATTGATGGCTCTGATGCTCGGCTGGCCACGGCCGCCCGGCGTCTGAGATAGACTCGTGTTAATATGTGAAAGGGAAGAGCTGATCATTAGCGTGCAGACGGGATTCAGATAACATCTGGCGGGTTTTCTCCGTTTTCATGTGAAAGCTTTCACGTTTTTGCTGGTAAACCGGAGGTTTTAACTTTTAGTCTTGGTAGCAGTGACGATAAGGATACGTTCCCTTCTCTCCACCCCGCCCCCGCCCCTTTTCCTTCTTTATTCATCAGCTTTGCCGTTTGGGAGCCTGCGTGCTTTTAGCAGTAGTTTAACTCGTCTCTTGTCACTGAAGCTTTCTCCCCCAGCAGAGGTGGGAGCTAACTCCCTCTGGTTCCAGGTTACCAAGACGACTCCTTTTCTTTTTGGCTTACTGTTGCATTTGTATCTTTCCGAACATTTTAACTTACACTAGGGATAGGTATTCCCTGATTGTTCTTAATGAAGGACTTTAAAAAAAAATCTAATTTTAAAACTTCCTAAGAGTTTATTGGTTTGTCATGTCTGCACGGATCCTGTTAGGCATAACTCTTAAAATTTAGAGCTTTAAAATAAGATCCACAATTGTAGTGTTAAGACATGGTCGTGGAGCTTGCTCTTCGAGTTTTGGCTGTACAGTTGTCATTGTTTAAATCAAGTGCAAAAGAGGTTATTCCTGTTTATTTAGTGTAATAACTGTTTACAGTTAAAACTTTAAAGACTCATAAAAGGAGATCTGCTGTATTTTAAAGATCTCATCATTCTTGTGGGAGAGACACAACACTGACGCTAGGAAAGGCAACAGATTGCTTCTGTCATATCGCTTTGCAGTTTTGGAGTGTACTTAAAGGATTATGATTGATAAGGCTGTCTTGCCAGAGAATGTTGACACAGGTGTGCATCGTTATCTTAATTAAGATCTTGAGAAAATGTTGTCTATAAAATGGTGACATAAGAAGGGCGGCATATTTCTGTACAGTTTTGCTTTTGGAGAATTTAATTGCATAGAAACCTGTCTTTGAGCTTCCAGCACTCTGGCAGCAGAAGTTTTAGACAGAAATGATAGTTCAATGTTAAGTGTTCTGGAATGTATTAATACTACTTGTGGCTTTTTGGCAATGCCTTTGTCGACTTCTTTTGTGCTTCCATCTTTGTGGAGTAATGGTTCCTGATTTAGAAAGAAAAGCATAAATAGCATAGTATATTATTAAGCAAACGTTTATTAGTGTTCAGTAAAAATATGTAGAGGAAGGCGTGCTTAATGTGCAGAAACAGGATTGTACTGAAAAGGTAAATATATAAGAAATTTATGTCCCTTCACTTTTTTTAGAAGACAGTCTCCTAGAATGTTTTAATGATCTAAAACGATTTCTTTTTTCTTATTGTCAGGTACTTAACTACATTTTTTATGGAATGCCTTGTTTTTATTTCCAGACGTAGAAGAAAACTGTTTTATTTCTTCCAAAATGTGGTTCTGTAAACTTGAATTGATGAGCAAGTGAAGATAGTGCATTTAGACTCTTATTAGTTTAAGGATCTGAATCATAACCTGGATGACCACTAGAATAGTATTACTGTCCTTTACTTCAAATCTCTGAATACCAAATGCCAAAACAATAGCAGGACGGATGCTGTTGATTATATTACCCCTTGGCTTACCCAGCACCTAATACCCTTCAACATAAGTATTGCATTAAGATTTCCCCCCTCTCTTTGTAGCCCATGATTTCCTGGAAGCTGGCTGTCCATCAGTGTGTATGTAAGATGTGTGAGTGTTTTTCTTTAATATTAAAACTCATTGTAGAAAGAGGAAATGAAAGTGCAGGAGGCCATAGGCGTTATGATCGGAGAGGCCAGGTGTAGAATCACAGCTCATTCGTGACTCCAAGGATAATGAGCTGCCGAGCATTACATGGTAAACTAAAATCAGAGAATGACTTATGTAGATTTGTTTGCTGAAACGAAAACAAGAGCATTAATTTTGACATAATTGCTTTACTTATCCCCCAACTCCCCTTCAAAAATTTCTTTTCTGGCAGCTAAGATCAGCATCCCAATGCCATTATCCATACATTATTTTCAAATTTGATATGCTGTGTTAAAAGAAATGAAATAGGAATATGAGCTAATTACCTGTCATCTGTTTTAATAAGTAACACCAAGTAATGATTACTATATTAATATATAATAATATAATATATTTTTACAGTATAGAGATCTTGTGGAAAATGTCAGTGTTCTTCAGTTGATAATGTGCAAGTAAATGAGATCGTGTAATCCTGAGTGAATTAAACATGTTCTTTAAAACAGATTATGAAAGCAGGATCGTATTTTGGAACAGTGTTTTACCTCTGAGATAGCACAGCCTATTTTGTGTGGTAATATCTCAATATCTTTGTGTATTTCCCTTCAGTGTCTACATTGTGTTGGCTCCTGTAGTTTAACATCTTTTCGGTATAAATGTTAGCTGTTTTATAGAGAATAATTGTCCTTAATAGAATAGCAGCTGATACCACTCTAAGAAGATGTAAAATCTTGGAATTATTTTTTTCTTGTTCAGTAATGACTCTGGTTTGCTTTCTGGTTTAGCACTACTCTGGAGTGTGATACTCATGACTTATTTCTGCATAAATCTGCAGTATTTTATAGCTAGAGTATACCTGAGCACCAATTTAGCTTGACAAATTAACTTAGATGCTTCAAAATTGAAAACCAGTATATTCAAATGTAGTTAAAGTTTAAGTCTTTATGAGTAAGGATGCACTTAACATTTGTTCAAGAGAATAGAATATAATTTTCTCTTGCAGTTGTCATTTATGTAATCCATTTTTCTAGCCTTTTCTCAGGCTAATGATATTCCACACCTTGATACAGTCTTTAGTTGTTTATTTGTGATAATATAGAGTGATACCTTGGAGAAAATTAGATTAGATATTCATATCTAATATCCCTAAAGTATTTAACCAGACTTCTGTGTTTCCTTAAACAGAATCGTTTCCATTTTCTGTGCAGGTTTTAAGTATGATGTTTCCGTAATACATTTGGATGTTTTCAGCTAAGCTCACTTCTGAACCATGGGGTTCCTCCAAATGTTGACTGAAATTTGTCCTTGCGCATCCCCAGGCTCATCTGCAAGTGAGTGTCTGCACAGTTGTGCTTGTGTGTGGAGTAAACCCAAAATAGCATCAGCGTTTGTTTTACCAAAGTATTTGTATTGGAAATAGGGATGGTCTAAGTACAGAATGTAGAGAATGTCACTTGAGGCCTTTGATTATTAAAATTTTACCAATGCATTGGTAAGTAGGAAAATTTTTGATTCATGGAAATGCACTTAAAATGCATTTATTTTTTAATGTTATCGTTGAATAGTGAAACTTTTGAGCTCAGTGCTTTTTGTAAAAATCAAGACTAAAGTTACGATATGTTATAGAAATAGGATTATTATTTAAAGGAAATAATGTTTATATCAAATTACAGTTTTTGATTATTTTCATTACCCCAGTTCTTTTAAGAATAAACTTAGAGGGAGTATCAGCTCTAGTCATGGGTACTAAACTCTTTTAAAAAGACAAAGGATATACAGGTGTGCACAAAACTTGTCACTTCTCATCAAAATAGGGGATGCTGAATACAAGCAGATGAGAAAAGCTATGAGAAAAGAAAAATACTGTGCAGAATATTTGTGTTGCCTAGTGGGGAGAGCAAATACTGGATTTAGTGATAGAGGATATTTTCTTAAGTAAAAAAGATGGTTGAATGACCAAAAAAAAAAAAGCTAATTCTACAGAAGGCAACTCTAGTACAGCCTGCAGTAGAATAAGTGCTTCTCTGTGGATACTTTCAAAGGTATTAAAGTGATTTTTAATGTTATATAATTGTTTTTAAATAACACACTTGTGTTCTTCTATCACTGATTGGGCATTATGGGGCTTCATGTATGACCAAGAGCTGAAGCATTACAGTGACTTAGGAAACACACAAATATGAAGAAAATGTTAAACAGTGAGCAGTCTGATTCCTCTTTGTTTGCCTTTAAGCTTAGTTTTTGGTTTTGTTTTTTTAACCACATGTAAACTTGTTGAATTTATAAGACAGGAGGATTAGATTTTTCTTCCCTCCTAAGGATGAATATAGGAAAAATCTAAACATATATGCAAATTGGTTGAGTTTTATATCTGTAATTAGCCAAAATTTATTATGAAGATTCATGCTTATTTCTTATATATTAATGGTATTCAAATGTATTAAAACTGATACTTCTTTTATATAAAATAGGTGGTGTGAGGGGGGGTTCCCCACTCTTGAAAATATGAAGAAAGCATGTCCTTTCAACAGTAATAGGTTATGGTTGATTAATTGAGAAGGTTATACTAAATGTTCTCTAGTGGAAATGGCTAGAGTATGCTTTTTGAGAACTATATCATTCAGGAATAAAATCAATTGAAGTATTGGTAATTAAATTGTAATTCAATGAAGGAACGAACTGGTAGGAAAGATGAAGCTAACTCTTGCTGTTTTTCTCTTTAAGAATCTACAGTCCATAATGGAGCTACTGTACTGGCTATTGGAAGAAGGAGATTCTGAAGATAGGGAGGTAATATTATCTCTTTTGAAAGAATACTTTCCTATGTAATCCTGTGCCTTTATTACATATAAGAACTTTATCTAGTAGAGAGCAATTTCTTTAAATTTGGGGTATGGAAACAATCTGATTTTCCTGTGCTGAGTTTTCGAGCTCCTCCTCCTGGGGTAATAGGCTATGTTGGGAGAGCTGAGAAATCTCATCTAGGCATACTCAGCACCCTTAAAATAGCTTCTTTCTGAGAATTAGATCTGTGATGGTGGCCTACCCCGTTCTAGTAGATGTCATTTTAGCATGTGGTTGATGTGCAGGCATTGAGCGCGTTGCTTAGCTGTCCTCATTTACCTCTCTGGCTTTGTTGCCTTCTCTGGGGGAACGTGCTCTCGGCAGGGTGGTTTACTGCCAGCCACCACCCAGCTCTGAGTGGGAGACTTGCTGGTTGACAACTGGTTCCAGGGCTCTGCCAAAGAGCTCACCAGGCCCAGCCTGGGCTGCTCTAGCGCACTGGAGGCCAGGAGCTCCCACACACGGGTTCCTTCCCTAGTTGTCAGCTTTAGGTCCCTTTCCATTTTTTGTGTAATCCTAGGCTATGGGTAATACTTTCCGTTTCCTCTCACTAGGTTGGCTTGTTGCTTTCTTTGCAGCTGTTGCAGGGATTCACATGGAATGGAGGACTCTGTTTTATTCTGGATGAGATCTTTGATCATTTCCCCACATGCTTTTCCAGTTTCAGAAACCTAATGCTGGTGTTACAGAATGAATCTAAGATTCTTGAACAACAAAAATGAAAAATGAAAAATCTGTGTCAATAAGAAAATCTTCCATCTTTTCATGCTATGTTGCTACATTGCCCATGCAAGTTAAATTAAAAACAGAGTCAAACCCCTTTATAAATTATCAATCGCTATGTCTAAGAATGTTTATAAAGGCTTAAATTGTGTAATGGTATTTATATCATTTTTTTTCCTTTTTAAGAAAAATGATATACTTTTCTAGTCATCAAAAATACTCCCTGAACTATATCTATGGAGGGATATTAATGTAATAATAAAGGGCTTTATGATGTCTAATTATATAATTGGGAAATTAGTAAGCAACAGTAGTAGGTAAAATCAATTTCTTCTATTAAAGAGCTAGTATACATTTAAAAACAAAAACCTTCAAGAAGGGGACTCTTTAATCTTTAAATCATTTGATGTTTTTGGTTAATACAACGGGAAGAGGAAATATACTAATCTCAGATTCTTTTATTCTTGCCTAGGTAGAGGTTGGAAGCAGCTGAGGAGCTATTAACATGTAGCCTAGAAAAAAAATGATATAAAAGTGATTACTTGGAAGGCAGTTTACATTTGCAGAACAATTCAATATTATGTCCTTGACCAACTTTTACACTTCATATACTCGGTTATTACTCTAGCTTTTAAAATATCAATCTATGGTGTAGCTTGTGTATGGAATGCAAGGGTATTTTTGAATTGACTAGGTCTTGCTGGTCATTCTAAAATGTGCTACAGTATTACAAAGTTGAAATGTAATATTTATTAATAGAAGGAAAATATAAAATTTAATATCTGGGCAACTGTGACCTTTAAAGCTACTTTAAAAGTATAATCTTGACATCTGTGACACTATTTTTTGTCTTTATTTATAGATAGAATTATGGATATTCTACAATCCAAATGATTTATTTATTAATTCCAATTTTTGTTCTCTATAATGGACTTTTAAAATAAAAAGAATACGTACTTTAGACATGGACTAATTTATTAAGCATTAGTACACAGAAAAGCAGCCTTGATTAATTTAAAACTGTGAAAGGGGGCAGGTAAAACTGTTTTCGGCTGAAATTTACTAATGCAGTAACCATTTAAATTAAATGTTTGTTAACGTAATAGTGATGGCATTTTCTCCTCCTCCTCCTTGTGGTTTTGTCCAACTAGATGTTACAGTGGCAGTTGCGCTGACTGTTAAGTGTTTAAATGATGACACCATTATGTGAAGTGATTTTGAAATGAGAGATTCCAGCCAAGAATTACATCTGCTCCCATCTCCTTCAAATCATACTCTCTGGCAGTACAGATTATGATTGATTTGTTTGTGACAGATTGCAGGAAACAGTCATTGATTTTTCAATATTTTACCTTAAAATTATTTACAGTTGTAACCATGGGGAGGTATTTCCACGGGCTGTCAGCCCCTGAAAGACTAGGATAATATTCCCTGCTCTCTGACAAGACAAATTACCTGTAATGAGTGCAGTAGCTGAAGGGTATACTTTTATTTTAAAATATGTCAATAACCCCAGTGACTAAACGAATATTGATTTAGCATAATGAAGCCTGAGTAATGTGAAAATGAGCTTTTTCAAGGAGCATGGTAAAGACTTTCTTTTTAGCTGGTTGTAAGAAGCTTTTCATTCTTTTCAACTAGCTAGTGGAGATAAGGAGTTTTATATGCAAACCATCAGGAATGATAGTGTTGTTTGTGATAACCAGGGTCCAAATATTTTGCCCTTGCTTTTATCGACTCTTTTTCAGATCTTATTTGGAGTCTTACTTTCAGTCATAGAATAGCTACTGATTTGCTTGCTCTTATCTTGAACCAAATTAATGTATTTACCATTTCAGCATATTTTGCGTTAGAACCTCTGGTATTGAATATTAAAATATAAGTCTATATACAATCATTTGTAGATGACATAATAATTATCTTAAGACATTTCAAATGGGTCTATTGTAGTATTTAATGTGCTGTGTGTTATGGTAGAATAATTCCTTGTCCCTGGACATCAGACTGCTTTCAGTGGGAATGAAGATTAATTTACTTAAGCCCTGATATTTTAGGCATCATTGCATGTTTTCATTTTTGTCAGACTTCCGCCCACCCTTTTCAAATGTAATTCTCAACTTTTTAATGGATTAAGATCCCAATACATAAGGTCCTTCAAACAAGAATGATAATAAAGTAGTATATTGCTTTATTTTATAGTTCATCAAGAAGCCAAAGATCTTATGCCTGACTAAGTACCTCCATATCTAACTTGGTAAGGAGAAAATAGGGTAAACAATGCCCATAATATATAGTAGAAAAGTCAGTATTTGAAGATGTCTAACTTGTATTCCATGGGAACCTAACGTATTTTATGATAACTAATAGTAATAAAATTTTATTGAAAGCAATAGGTAAAGTCCCTTTAGAAATTAAAAATGAGTTATGATTTAAAGAAAATTCAGATGGCTCTTTGTCAGTGCTAGTTCTTTTGTAGCATTGCATTGGAAATGTTGCAATAAAATGAAAAATATAAACATATCTTTTAATGGAAAATAGGATAGACTCTAGAACAGAAAATTATCGTTTTATTTTTTCCCAGGAATTTGCCTGAGGGTGTGACACAGATGATCTCTGTTACTCTTCTTAGTTGTGTCCTGCAATAAGCTGGATGCTTTATAAAATACTGGTCCCTTGGTTTCAAATGCTGTAAGATTTTAGTTCTCCATCACCCCCTCCCCCCAATTTTTTCCTTTTTTCTATAAAGGACCTTTGAAAATAGAAATATAAAGGTTGCACTATCATCACATATGAAACTGGTAGCCCGAATTCTTCAACCATTAATTTGGTTTATAGTTTTCTAAGTTGATACTTTATCCTTAGAACTTATCTGTGGTTAAGGCCTGTCTATAGATGTGCCCTCCAGAAAAAAATGAATATAGATTTTCTTCCTCAATAGTTTTTTTAAATGAAGTGTATTTTCTTCATACAAATCTACGTTAAGGAAAACATCTATATTGTTGTTTAGTTTATTTTGGAGTAAAATAATAAATGTATATGGTAAGTACCTCCTGACCCCATCATTTAGTTTAAACCTATCTGTTCATTTTATAGTACATGTGCAGAACTATTTACGTGAATAAAATTCAATAAATACGTAGATAAAGTAAAGCTTTTTCTGGGGAAATTATTCTCTTTTGGATACTCTGCCCTTTTCCATTTCTTTTCTCCCCTTGGGGAAAAAAAATCTTGCCCTTGTTCTCCTTTAAGGAAAAACTATTTAGATAAAGTGTTTTTAAATCATACAAGTCATTGCCTGGGGTTGGTTAAAACATTTACTTTTTTGAAAAGGAGAAAAATGCCCCTGTTTTAAAAATCTTTCTTGTATTTGTATCTATTAAGATAAACAGTTTACTTTGATACGGTACATACCAATCTACTTAGTTAATTTTTTTTCCAGAATTCATTTTACTGTGCTTGGTATGACCTTCTATGATAACTTAATATAGGAACAAATTAGCATATAATTCTATTTTCCATGTGACCTCAACCAGTTGCAGAATTGTACCGCCACTTTTGGGGCGCAGTTTGATAGTCTATGTAGACTGTAGCATTTTTAAGTGTTTGCAAATGTTCAGTGCATCCTGCCTAAGGTGTTATCGAAAATGTTTAAAAGTAAGCAGTTAGAGGAAATACCCCTATTCCTAAGGTATCAAAATGCCTCCTAAAGGTAGCATTTTAAATTAGTGTGCATAATTGATTAGTGATTTGTCTTTCTCCCAAGCATAAAGCAACAGGGCAAAGTTTAGTGAGGTTGGTGAAGTATAAGATGATATTAGGGACTGATGGTGACAATGATCATGGCAACTAAATGGATTTCTTTTTTCTTTTAGATTCAGCTATCAGTCTGAAATTTCCTGTGGTCTGTTCAGTCTAGATGCAAAGGCCATGGAAAAATCAAGTGCTCAAGTGGTTTAAATATGTTTTGGATGTTCTTATTTATAGATTACAGTATTTTTCCACTTAAAATCCACAGTTGTCATGCAGAAGAAGGTTATGCCCTTCTAGATCACCAATTTTATTTGACATGCTTAGCGTTGTAATGTATTACCAAATGCTATCTGTTTTAATCAAAGTATAGAAAAAATAAAATCAATTTTATATGTTGACTTTTTTTCTAAAACGACTTTATTGGATTGAATGAATGTTTATACCTGAAAAAGAGCGTTCCAAAAAAAAAAAAATCACATTCTCCAACCTAGCAATTCTTCTGGCAATCTGATATCATTAGAATAGGTTTAAAATCACTTTCTAATGTGACTGTGTTATATTTATGGGAGAAAAAAGACTTGAAAGGTATCCTTATATATATTTTAATTCTCTATATTAGTCCCTCTGGAGTAGAACATTTTCTTCTCAAAAAATCTATTAGCTCAACTCAGATACAAGATAAAAATCATAACTGGCAGAGCATTTGTTACGTGTTTGAGCATTTGTTATGTAAAGAAGGTTGACATCCAGGCTTTCACAGAGTTCTTACATTTGGGGAGACTGAATAATGACCGTTTGCCTTGCCATTGGGAAATTCCTTGTTGTGGCCTTTGTGGTGGCTGTAGGAAAATGGAAGGATTCCTCTGTGGTAGGCAGGCCTCTGGCTTCTGTGGTGTGAACACTGTCAAGGGGTATGTGTCACTAGAGGTGGCCCTTAGCGAGGGAACTGGGGAGATTCACAGATGCTGATGACACTCGAAGAAGCAGTTGTGAGTAACTGTTTTGTAAATGACCCAGTTCGTACTTCATCCACTTCTGTAGTTTTTACAAAGAAAGTGCTATGATAAATTCTTAAGCTCAGGTCTCCATATGGCAAAGTAAATTTATTAGGCTAGAGTGTTTCTTTTTTATTTTTAATTAAACTTAGTATTTTGAGATCATTATAGATTTCACATGCAGTTGTACTGAATAATGGAGAGGTCCTTTGTGCCCTTTACCTAGTTTCCCCAAATAGTATGGTGTATGGTGCCATATGACAACCTGGACATTGGCATCAGTACAGCCAAAATACAGAACAGTTCCTTCAGCACAAGGATTCCTCATGTTGCCCTTGTGTATCCATAGCTGCTTCTGTCCTGCTCCCCTTCCTTAACCATAGCAACCACTAGGCTGTTCTCCATTTCTATAATTTTTTCTTTTCAAGGATGTTATATAAGTGGAATCATATAGTATATAACCTTTTGGAATTGACTTTTCTCACTCAGCACAATTTTCTGGAGATTGAACTTGAATATTTCAAGTCTGTTCTTTTTATGTTTGGGTAATATCCCACGGTATGGTTGTCCCACAGTTTGTTTAACCATTTACCAGTTGAGACTTCAGGGTTGTTTCTGGTTTTTCACTATTACGAATAACACTGCTGTAAACATTCGTGTATAGATTTTTGTGTGAACGTAAGTTTTCATTTTCCTGGGATAAATGCCCAGAAGTGTGATTGTGGGTCATATGATAATTACAGAGAGCATTTCTTTTTAAGACTAGAATTGATTTTGTGTGTATGGAAGGGGAGACAAAGAGAACATCTACATTTTTGTGGTATTTTTGCTTTAACAGGATTTGTTTATGATTTCAAAACATGCAGACTATCTTAAATAACTTGTAGCTAGATATCAAAAAACATTTTTTCCACAACGTAGATTTTGTTCTTATTTTTAGAGAAATATTTTTGAGAAAAAATTACTTTTTGGGGGGGGTAAACAATTTCTATGTAAAGGAATAAAGGTAGACATACACTATAGAAAAGATGCTGCAAAGCTGACAGGTTACTTGGGGATATTTTCCAAGTGTTGATAGAGAGACTTGACGTTCAAGGATATATTATAATAGTTTTTCAATTGGTAGACTCTAGCTTTTGTCACCACCGTGTTGCCTGTAGTTTTTATTTGTAGAATGAATTCATTATCTTTACAATTTGTGTTCAGCGGTATTGCATGTAATGTCCATTTAATTCAACTATATACACTTAGAAAGAAAAGAAGGAAATAAAAAACAATAAGTATCTTTTCTAGTACATGGCCCCTAAAAGGCAACTATTGACACTTTACATGATGCTTAATGGAAGAAACAGCTCTGTTCCCAACCCTGGTGAAAATTATACTGTTATACTTCCTGAGAGGCATGTATGAAACCGTCTATGCTATATTTTGGGAGAGACTTACTGAAAGTATTTTCAAGGATAATTTTTATTCTAGTTTTCCACCGTATATATTGACTTTGGAACTCTTACTGAAGACGTAGCTCCATTTCTTTTTTAGAAACATTGGACGCCTTTAACTGGTTACAATAATCCTTCTAACAAAAGTCAATATTTTAAATCTTTAACCTTTTTTTTTTTTTTTATTTTTTAACATCTTTATTGGGGTATAATTGCTTTACAATCTTTAACCTTTTTGAGTGAGGCCCTAGGCCCAGGGGAACCCCAGTCATGCAATTCTTCTAAAT
Organism: Leucopleurus acutus; assembly: GCF_964270905.1. Taxonomy (NCBI): domain Eukaryota; kingdom Metazoa; phylum Chordata; class Mammalia; order Artiodactyla; family Delphinidae; genus Leucopleurus; species Leucopleurus acutus. Next base: position 29,827,328 of record NC_139162.1, read on the forward strand.
ATAGTTCATCTTTAGCCCATATGGTCATGACCACAGTGATATAAATGACATAAGATAATAAAATAGTCCTTGCCCTTAAAAATGACCTGGACAAAAGATAGTATGGACATATAGAATCTTTGAATACCAGTAGTCACTCATCAAGAAGCAGCTAGGGAAGCATCTCCTGTCTAGCACTTCTAGGAACTGGGACCCTAACAGTAAAGAAGAGCAATACAGGCCCTGATCCCTTTGCGGGGTTCTCGCGGCTCTTAGATTGGGGGGTGGGGACAGGGGAGAAGTAAAAAGAAACTGAGATAGAGTCCAACATGATTATGTGTTACTAGAAATCCAGAACCTTCGGAATTTAGGAGAGAGACTAGGAAAGCTGAAACTGCTGGAGCAGGCCTCACAGAAAATGGTGGGCTTGAATTGGGAAGGAGCATGTATGTGACACAGAGAAGGAGGACATCAGCAGCAGAGGGAAATGAGCTGCAGTGTGGTTGTTGGAAGTGAGGTGCAATCTGGTCTGGTCATCAGAATAGTAGGTGACTGCCCCAAAGTATACTTAACAGCTTCCTGTGTTTCAGGAACTCACCAGAAATGTGGCATGCTTTAAGAGTAATATTTGAGTTTAAATATGTATATTTGAGTGGAAAAACAAATGGATACTCTTCTTCTTAAAACTAGGACTTGGAAGTAGCGTTTAGACTATGAGGCTCAGTATGTGTGTGTGAATGTGAAAAACAACCTTACTTTCCTCCATTTGTGTTTGATAAGGAATAAGATATTTTGTACCTTTCTGATGTCTTAAATGCATAATCTGTAAGACTATAATACTTTAAAATGTTTTATTTTAGGCTTAAAATAAAAGAACTTAAAGTTCTTTTAGAAGAGCTCCAAAATTAAAACTGCAAGATCACATATAGATTACAAGTTACATAAAGAATACATTTGTAAGATGGTACATAGAGCTGATGGCTTTACTAAGAAACTATTTTGGGCACCCTGAGAAAATACAGGCATTTCTGTGCATTCTTTTCAAGTGTTCAAGGTAGTAAGAGAGCTGAGAGCCTTTTCTAAGTATGCATCCAATTTTAGAAGGCTAAACTAGGAAGCGCTAATACTCCTGAGGCCCTTTAAGTCAGGAACCTGGAAAAAGGAAGACACCTAAGGGACTATCAGAGTTTCTTTAAATTTATATAAATCATAGATTTGATCAATGTGGTTATAAAAGACATCAAAATTAAGATACTCAGGATTTTATGTGTAATAATACAGATTCCAGTGCCCCCAACTATATGCCATTGCCAATGAGGCCAAAATGAATTGTGTTTTAGGAAAGTGCTACATTAGGTGGACGACTTAAAAGTTCTGAGTATGTATAATGAGCCAGCACTGTGGAATCATCTTGTAATACTGTTTATCTAGCAGTTTAAAAAAAAAAAAATGGTGCTATTTTAGACAGTTAAAAAAATTTTTTTACAAATATTGCAAATCATAGGTTGGTTACCACTAGACTTCCTGACTCTGCTGTGATTGCTGTATTCTCTCTATATTCTTTTAAAATACGAGGCACTTTATAATTTTGTCTATAATTGTTTATATATATTTTCTCCACAAAATGTTTTTAGAACAACTTATTGCTAAATTACCTTAACCTACCTGCCATCTTTAAACTTTGTGTATGAATGTACTGAAGTGTCAGTTGCAAGACACATTAGCAGACTATTTAATTTTTTTTTCCAGGAGGCTTTTTATTCAAAACACCTTGCAAACTCTATGCATAAAAATAGCAGGCAGCTTCCACTTGCAGGCTTTTGAAGCTGGAGAAGATGTGTTTTTCACGTGAAGAAACTTGAGTCCCAGGAAGATGAAATGCCTTGCTTCTAAGTGGTAATAAGGATCTTTTGACTCCACAGCAAATGCTGCCATCTTGAAGATGCTTGTCCCCAGTTCTGGAAATTCAATCTGCAGATGGTTGTATCACATCCCTATTCTTCATAATATTTTATTCTATACACATCAGAAATAAATGTCTACTTGCCATCTGTAGATGTCATACAAACATTTTGTCATCCATTATGTGTACAAGTAACAAGTTAAAGTATGTTAATCTCAGAACTGAATTTTAACCAATAGAATGTTCCATGTATTCATTACTATTTATACATACCTGCTGGCTTTTACCATTGTGATAAATCCAGGGAATCAAATATGAATACAATATGTTCTCTGAATTCAACAACGTGGGCATTGGGCTCAGGCGTGGAGATGAAATGGTGAACAGCATGCAGTGTTTACCTTTGTGGAGCTTGGAGCTTAGCATCTATCTTGGCTACAGAGGCATAATCAGACCATTTCAGCACAGCACGGTGAGAGGGAAAGGCCAGGTGCCATGGGACCCCAGGGGCAGAGTCCTCACAAGCCTGACGGAGGGTGGGCAAAGTCAAGGAAGGCTTCCCAGAGGAGAGGGGCATTGGGGTTGAGCCTTGAAGGAAGGGGGAGCAAAGAAAGACAAGGGAGAGCGCGTGCCTTCAAGAGTCAGCAAGGAGTTTGAAAGAAGCAGGAGAGGTGCGTGCGGAGATTAGAAGGAGAGATGAGAGTAATCAGGGGCCAGGCTACAAATGGTGGTTTATACGCTCGAGAAAGCAGCTTGGACCTCATCTTACTTTCACCTGACCAGCTCTGCTTTGTGGAGGTATCATGTTTGGTGGCAGCATGGGGAGTACATTGGAGACCAGCAAGATTGGTGGTGAGAGACTAGTTCAGTGGTTTTTGCAAGTAATTGTCCAGGGGTGAGAATAGTTGCGGGAGCCAGGGGAAGGAGAGCTGTCGGTGATGGGAGATACTAAGATGCTAGAAATTAAAGGACCTGTGGCTGACTGGTTACGTATGGGGGTAAAGGAAAAGCCTGTCAACGAGGGCGTCCAGAAGGCTGCAGCAGTTAGTTCGTGGTGGTGGTGTTTTGAGACAGGGAACCTAGGACAAGGAAGTCTAATGGGAGAAAAGAGTGTGGGCCGAGTAGATGGTGAGATGCTAGTAGAATATCCAGGGGATTTGGAACTCACAATCTAGTAGCAGGCAGGGAACACAATCTATTCTTTCATATCCGTTTGTTTTCATTTCTCTGAAAGGCACATTTCTCCAAAAATGTGTTTTCTTTCATTATTAAATGTTGTTTTCCTTTTTTTCTTATGTGATACAGCTGTAATGGTCCTATGAAAAGCAAGTCTGAGATGAACCGTTCAATATTATTGGGCAGCATTTGTTTTTAAAATAGATGGGGTTCAGGATACGAAGGAAGGAAAGTGAAAGAATATTCCTGGCTATAGCTATCCCCTAAACCATTCAGTGGATTAAGTATACTCAATTTCATTTGTGCAGAGGGATTTAAAGATAGAGAGGGAGGGGCAAAACATTTCCAAGAATAAAGCACTGGAGAATATTTTTGTTTTTAGACACTTGGTGAGTTTGGATTACAACATATGCTTAAGTGATTAGTAAGTAACATTATCTGGATCATGTTCTTCCAACATTCACCCACAAGTCCTTACTCAGCATGTACTGGGTACTGGACAGCGTTGGCCATCGAGTAGAGACCACAGTGGGCATGGTCCTTCCCTCACAGAGTTTATAGTCTAGCTGGAGGGTTATAAATCCTGAAGGTAGCTTTTTATGTTATTTCTGTCCATGTTTGTTTAATATAGTTGACATACATTGCGAGGACAACTTACGACTCTCAAATCCTATAAAAATGAACGTTTATGCCTCCAGAGGGCACTGCCATGTTCACAGGAGGAAGAAAAAGAAAGGATTCAGGCTGCCTTGACTTTCTATCTGTTGAGGTGGGGCTAGTTGGAATTGTTCCTCAAATCAGGGGACTGGAGCTCATGTGGACAGTAGCTCCTGGCTATTCCTGAGTAGCTAAGAAGTGGAGTTGTGACTTACTTGCTCAAAAGGGTCAACATTCCCCACCCAGCGTGGTGCATTTGTTATAGTTGATGAACCTGTATTGACACCATCACCCAAAGTCCGTAGTTTACATTAAGGTTTACTGTTGGTGTTTTATATTCTGTGGATTTGGACAAATGTGTAATGACATGTATCCACCGTTAGAGTATCATACAGAATAGTTTCACTGCCCTAAAAATCCTCTGTGCTTTGCTTATTCATCCTTTCATCTCCACTAACCCCTGACAGCCATTGATCTTCTTACTGTCTCCATAGTTTTGCCTTTTCCATCATGTCATACTGTTAGAATCATCAAGTATTTAGCCTTTTCGGATTGGCTTCTTTTAGTTAGTGATATGCCTTTAAGGTTTCTCTCTGTCTTTTCATGGCTTGATAACTCATTTCTTTTTAGTGCTGAATAATATTTCATTGAATGTACCAGTGTTTTTCCATTTACCTAATGAAGCGTATTTTGGTTGCTTCCAAGTTTTGGCAGTTACGAATAAAGTGGCTGTAAACATCTGTACGCAGATGTTTTGTGTGGATATAAATTTTCATCTCCTTTGGGTAAATACCATGGAGTGCTATTGTTGGATCATATGTAAGAGTATTAAGTTTTATAAGAAGTATAAAGAGTATTAAGTTTTATAAGAAGCCGCCCAACTGTCTTGCAGAAGTGGCTGTATTGTTTTGCGATCCCACCAGCAAGGAATGAGAGAGACCCATGATTAGGTCTCTGTCGTTTAATAAGCCTGCTGCACCTCTTGTCAGAACTTTGCACTCCTCAGTCTCCCGCCCCCTTAGGTAGGACAGGGTGGCTAGAGCGGGCTGCAGTTACATATTTCCCTTCCTCCCTGTGGAAGGCTATGGCCAGCTGGAAGTGAGTATTTCTTTTCCTTCAGGTCAGTTAGGTTAGGCTCTACGAAAATAGTTTCTCCTGAGAGCAGACCTTGTTACGAAGAAAGCTCTGGCACGTTTCAAAAATGCTTCCTTTTCCCCTCCCCCTGCCAGAAACATGAGGGGATTTTTCCTGGACCTTCACTGTGAGGACCTGGTTGAGCTCCTGGAGGTGAAACTCACAAAAGGGTGGGAACTCCCTGTGACTGGCCCCCCCTGGAACTTTTGCCTTCAGAGTTGTCCACACTGAGCCTCCAGCAACTGGGCAGTTACAGTTCGGGTTCTCCCACCTGCCATTGGCTCCCATGGAGGTTTCTGTTCTAGTGAGTTGTGATTTTCTGTACTCATCTGTCTCTCACTCCAGCTTTAGGGGCAGAAGTTTGCCCTGTAACTGCACTTCCCTTATGCATCTCACAAGATTGGCTGATTTTTCAGTTTGTTCATTTTTTTACTTGTTTTATATTGGAGTTGGTGACATCTAAGCTCCTTACGTGTTGGACCAGAAACCAGAAATCCACAAACATTTATCAGCCTGTGACAAGACAAATACCAAATAATAAGAGAACGCATTTAGAAACTTACATGGCGATTTGACTTTGCCATGATATCCACGAGCACGATTTTATATTTTACAAAAATATTGGTCTGCAGAAGATTGGAAATTAGAAGCAAAACAAAAAGACAACGAACGATTGGCCCTTCACTACAGATAGGTGGAGGAGCTTGGAACTGGGAGGCAGTCAAGAAAATGATGATTGGGGATGGGAATTATACCACTTTATCAGTTGTCCAGAAGGTGCTCTGAGATGCCAGGGGAAGAAAGTCAAACTGCTTGGAGTGCAAAGAAAAGGGTGATTAGGGCCTTTCAGAGTGGCTGTGCTGGGCAGGATACAGTGGCTTATGGGAGAGCATAGACATCCTCCACCCCCCACCTACCTCGCCGTTGCTGTCAGAGTGATCTTCCTAACATGGAGATCAGATCCTGTCACCCCCCTTGCTTAAATCCTTTAGAGACACCTTCTGCCTAATGCTCCTCAGCTTAGCACCATTCCTAAGGCTGCTGTGCACCTGACCAGGGGACCCCTCTCACATCGTTTTCTACCACTCCAGCCTGTGACCCTTCTCTCCAGCAGCTGGTTTTCCTGGAGTAGATCGTGGCATGCACTGCCACCTCAGTCATGCATGTGCAGCAACTACGCATCTGTGACCTCTTCTGTTGGGAAGGCCTTCCCTCCTCTCACTGTTCTCTGGTGAAATCCCACATATCCTTTAACATCATCCTCTTGGGGATTTTCCTGCATTTGATGTCAAATGCACAGGTGAGGCGGGCCCAGGTGCTCAGTCAATGTGGGGTGAGTGTGGAGCTGGAAGGGAAACTTACAGATTCTGCTACATTTCGGATGATTTCATGTTCTTGTGTCTTCTTTGGGCATCTCGTGACTGGAAAGGGGGATGTGTTTCAGGCCATTAGGTAGGAGCAATTACCAGATAACACTGAAACTAGCCTCTGGATGCCTCAGGGCTGCGGGGAGACCAGAGAAGAGGCCATTGAAGGTCGGGCTCTCCTGGGGCAGCTTTCCTGGGGTTCCCATCCTTCTCCTAGAGAGAGAGCCTCTAAAGCAGGGCTTGGCACACTTTTTCCCGAAGGAGCCAGATAATGAGTATTTTTGGCTTTGTGGGCCAGACAATGTCTGTTGCGACTATTTTGTCATTGCAACGCAAAAGCAGGCATAGACAAGTGGGTGTGGCTGAGTTCCAGTGACACTTCTACAAAAGTGTTCCAATAACATTTATGAAAACAGACTGTAGGCTGAATTTAGCCCATGGGCTGTAGTTGCCAACCCCTGCTCAAAGGAAAGAAAACGTCCCCTTTCTTCTGCCCTGTCTCTAAATAGCCTTTGGGGGCCTCGCTAAGTTTACCTTTATAGTTTCTAAATTCCTGGATTTTTTTTCCTTCAAAATGGCATAAACAATGAGTAATCTGCCCCTACTTGCCAGTCAGTTGCAGCCTAAAATGTTCTTTATTGGTGGAGTGAAAGATGCAGTGGCATACACTGAACATGTATAAGTGTTTGTAAAATTCATCCTTAACCCAGGTCTTTATGAGATAGACACATGAGATTCTGACTATGAACTATATGAGAGCTAAAACCTTGCCATAAAGTGATTTGGTAATATCCTTGGTGCTCTGACTACCTTTTGGTGGGCTATGTGAATTTTGGACCTGGAAAGTAGAGTTAAGCTTTTCACAAACTGGGGTAAGGATGGGGACCTAGAGGATGCCCACGTCCATGGCCCAGTATACTGTCTAGAATTCACACCCGATGGGAAAAACTGCACAGCTTACTGATATCTTATCTTTGAGATAACAGAGTGGTAGATAGCGTAGCAATGCATAAACTAGGCCAGTAGACATTAAAGGCAAGTATACCTGCCTCAGATGGCTCAGATGGTCATATACTCTATAAAATGCTCAAGCCAAATAGCCATGTAAATTAAAGTCGAAAACAGCGGGGTTACTAAAACCCTGACATCATCAGCACCAGGGAAGCAGGTAGAGGAGGCTTGCTAATGCTATGATAGCCTTTGTCACCTCCCTCTGCCCCCAAGGGGCCCCATGGAGGTCACCCTGCTACCCTATTTCCCCAAAGCCACAAATCAGGACATCTTTTGTGGCCCGACCGAACAGGACGCCCTAGTAGCAAGGCTCATGCGAGCTGTGACGGGGGGACTCTGACTTGGTCCTCATCATCTTCTGGTGCTATTTGGAGTATCTTTAGATTAGCCACAGTCTCCTACTCTGAAAAATAACCAGGATGGGACTTTCTTCACCCGGCAGTTTTTGCCCCCAGATGCGGTCAAAATCAATGTGTGCTTTATAGCCAGCAGTGGATTGTAAAGATTCCTTTACAATCTTGAATTCTTTCCCTTTCCTTATGTCTTAGACGTCTAACTAAACACCCCCAAGAAAAGTTGGTGATATTCCCAGTATCTCTCTTCTTTTATTTATATGACAACCAGACCAGTTGCAAATTGTATTTCAGATAAACAACAATATATTGAGCACCTACTAGGCCATTATGTTGTGAAATCAAATTAGAATGGTGTGAAATATTACTAGATCCTCACCCAGATGCATAGGCTAGGTTTGTTCTCCTACAGCCTCTTCTCATGAGTGTAGTGTGTGATTATTTAGATTTTATCAAAAGGGTATAAATTAGTAATTTTATGTCTCTTTTCTCCCCATTTACCTTTGGAGATTTTCACTTTTCATTTTGAAAAGTCCATATTGAATATATTTATCGTCAGTGTTGAAGAGGGCTAGTTTTAGTTTATTCTAATGTTATGTACTTTAGGGCTTGAATTATTTACTGTGGGTTTGGTTATTGACCTATTTTATTTGTCATTTTATGACATACATATTTTCAGTGGAGACGCTTAGGCTAAGCTATATTTATTTTTACCACAGTACATTAACCATAAAACTATCTAACTACAGTAAAAAACCACGATAATCTGGAACCCTCGGGGAATAGGTTATTCAAGATAGCCAAGTTTTAAGAATGAACATTAACTATTTGTGATGGAAACCTTTGTAAAATGGACCATACCTGTCCCTCTTATCTTGAAAAAAGGGTAGAGTCTCACTGCACTTTGATAATAACTCATGGTCTTCAGTAAGAATTGCACTGCGTGACTCAGCTCTCATAAAGGACTTAGGTGTTCTTTTTTGTTTTTAGTTTCTTGTTGTTGTTGTTGGTTTTTAATTCTCGTGGGCATTTCTTAAACCAGTCTTCTTTCTTCAGTGGCTGTCAGCTGTGTTTCTCACGTGCCCTCCTGGTAGCCTTCCCTCTGCCCTTCAATTTACTGCTTTTATACTTCTGTGGACTTGGAAGCAGGTGACGGAACTCATGAGAATATAGGCAGGCATGAGAAAGGACTTCCGGGGACCCACTAACGGGTCAGATGCCTCAGTTGTGTATTAATAACTTGCAAGCAACCCTTGCCTCCCTGAAACCTCTCACTCCTTAGCCTGTCGGTTCTCTGCGTTCTAGCCAGGGGGTGGTAAAATGGGGCAGATCTGCTGTAATTCCTCCCCTCAACATGCTTCTCTACTCAGCAAAGCTCTGCAGAAGCTGATTCTAGCCAGGATAGGGGAGCTCTGAGCCTTGTGTCTGGGAACTAAGGCAGCTAGTTGAATACACCTTAGAAAAGAAAATCAGGTTTAAAACAGGCCTCATTTTAAGTTCATAGTTTATTAAATGATGCCTATATCATGATAATATCCTGCAAATTCTCCTTCTCTTTATCCTATTGCATCTTTTTCCTTTTTTAAAAAAAGTGAAATGCTAAACATATGCTCTTTGGGCTTGTAATTTATTGGAACTAAAGCTAAAGCCTTAATTCTAAGAAAGCATCTCTAGTCAAAACTGCCTAGCCCTTAATGATTCTGGTTTTTTTAATGCATGTTATTATGGATGCGTTACATGTACTTTTTACTTTAGTTTCTTTGCACAAAAACAATGAAAAATTCTTTATTAAAGATGCTGGCAGGTGACCATTAGACTAGAAACTTGGTTGTCTGACATTTCCATGGTGCTTTGCAGGGTTTCATCATGTTTTCTCATTGGATCCTCAGAGCAATGCAGTGGTTATATTGTCAGAGCCCCATGCCAGAGCCAGGAGACCAGAGGTACAGAGGTGTCCAGTGACGCGTCCAAGGTCACACTGCTGTTAGCGCTCTCACGATTGAGCTCAGCAGCTCTGCTTCCCAGACCTGTGGGCTTTCCCCCATTAGCTCCTAAGTTATCGTACTGGTGAGTAAGAGGTGAGACTTATTAGTTTACAGTGTGCAGACACATTAGTTCTCAGTGTGCAGTTGGGGCTGCCAACCCCTCCGAGTATGTGAAGTGTCAGATCTTCCAAAGCGAGAGGAGGAGAACTTGATCAGCATGTGATCCTAAGGGAGAAGTCTGTCATCTTCAACCAGCCGTCACCCTGCTGCTGCTGGAGGGCTGGAGACTGCCCGTTTGGGATCCAAGGACTGATGGTCAGTTGTGTACAATAACCTGGGGACTCTGGTACTAAATATAGTGGCATTAGTTATTACTGTAGATAATTGTCCAGTGTTTTCAGAGAACCAAATATTGTTTTGTTTAGTGGTTTTGGCCACATACGAGTAGTCAGTTAATGAAATTATTAGTTTTCAAAACCAGGTGCTAAAGAGTTTAGGAGTGTATTCTGATCCATTTCTTAATGCAAACAATATATCTGTACCACTTGTATCCAAATCACAAGTTTCCTTTATTTTTACTTTCAGATTTCAAAATATAGCTGTTTTTGAGCTGGAAAAAATTAGTCTTTGGCAAAAACAATTTGCGTAACTGGATTTAATTTGTCATTTACAAACTCTATTGCTTTTTGTTTTAAGAATTGTAAATGATAGGTTATATTAAACCAATGTTTTTGAAGGTCTATTAAGATGTTACATTCCAAATAGAATAATATTTAAATAAACCTTTAACAAATTTATATTTTTCTTTTCATTTATATATGTGTGGGTGTGTGGGTATGTATTTGCTGATGGAGTAGAGATTGCTTCCTGAGAAGTCAACCCAACCCCCAAATTCTAAAATGTTCGAATTCATTATCCAGTTTAGCTTTTTAAAAATTGGAAATTTAGTCCGATCTATTTATATTAACAGACTGGTGCTATCAAGTTAATCCTGTAATTAAAGTTCATTTCTCAAAGATGTTACTAACATCTTAGAAATATTAAAGATTTAAACCCTAAAAATTGGTATGGAAATTATTAGATTTTCCCTATTTTTTTCCCTTCTCTCCCAGAGTGATTCATTTCACTTTCTGTGTCTTCTTCCATGAACCATAATGCTTTTGTGGAGATCCCTAATTCAGTGAAACCTGTTTAGGGGATCATCTCTGTTAGAAAGACAGCTGCCAAAAAGGCATTCACTCTCCAAGTATGGACTTTAGATTATGGCCAATCAAGACTTGGAGCCGGAGGAACACCTGTCAGAGACGTTTTTCTGCAAGGAGATGGTGTCTTTAATCAGGTTTCATTGCACTTCAGAAAAATATTCATTTTAGAATGTGGGTAAAACAGCATCTGCTTTTATGATTCATCCTCACCATCCTTTTAAAGCTGAGAAACCAATTTAGAGTTTATTTACGACATTGTTCTATGGCAGAAGGAGAAACTTCAACAAAGTGTTTAGCAAAGAAGGACTTTCCCAGATGTTTGATTTGTAACTTTCTTTCGTGAAAGAAATCTAAACATTTATTTTTGAACTTTTTTCCTGTGAGTATAATTGACAATAGGAATTCTTATGGATAAACTTTTAAAACTGTTTAAGCTAAGTTGTGAATATGCATCCTGAAAGCTGGGAAACTCTCCTATGTTGCATTTATATGTGAACAATGCAAAGTATTATTGATACGGACTGGTGTTTAGAGGAACGACACTCAGCTTTCAACTCTGCTCTAATTAGAGGCACGGTTAAGTACATAAAACGCAGGTACCTTCTCATATCTGCAGACTATACTGAGCATAACTATTAGAAGACAAACTTCATTTTGCAAACTGTAATTTAATGGTATAACAGTGTGCAGACCGGAATATTGGTTAATTTTCAGAACATTTTATTCTACACCAATTAGCTCAGGTCCTGGAGGGCAAAATGACAAGAGGTTACTCGTTTACTGTGTATTTAATTAATTGAAAAATGCTCAAATTGCTTTTACAGTTGTTATTAAAAAGTAGAATCAGTGTTGCCAGTGCTCAACCATAATTGGAACCCCAGGGAATTAAATATTTAGCATTAGTAATGTAACAGCACTTAGGACACAAATTTCTATTTTCGTAATGAAAGCTATACACTGTGAGTGCAAGCGGCTGAAACGACAGCTGTGACAAGTGAAACGGCCTGGGATATTTCAATAAGACACCTCATTGGACAGCAAGTCTTACCACATTACTCGTTTGTAAGAGATCTGCAAGTTTAATTCCCAAAAGAAACCCGTTACCCAAGTATTTAGATTTCTAATTGCACGCAGGATGAACAGTTGGGCAAATGTCTTGCCATAAGTGGCTGAAATGTATAGTGCTTTCTAAATAATCCTATATAAGTTCATGCCTTTGTTAATTTAAAAATAGCAGGACTGTCAGGGAATAAAGATCTTGTTTGTTTTAAGTTTAATTACATTTTAAGCATAAATGCTCTCAGTGTTACAATGAGAAAAGTTGGATATTAGACTCTAATGAGCTACAGTGGTAGACGGCTGGAGACCCTAAGGGATTCCCTCCGTAAATTAACTGGATAAAAGTACTTGGTTAGGATATAGTTGATGGCTGAGCTGTTCTTAAAACCCAGTTATAGAGCTGTCTCTCACTCCTGTTTTCATTCCAAACAGGCCCTGTAGAGACTTTAATGGCCGCCTGTTACAACTGTTCAACTTGTCAAAATGTATTATATTACTCCACTAATAAATAGTATTAAAGGGTATTTGACTTCATTTCTCCTTTTCAGAGGAGATCAGGTTGATAAACACAACTGGCTTAGGTCAGTCTCATTTTAATTTATGTCATCTAAGTAATATTGAAGGTCCCTGGTTTGAATTTGGCAAACGTTATTTTCCCGGGGATGTAAAACTTACAAAATATTATGGACAATGGAAACAATTAATGGAGACTATTTATTATAGACTCTTTGTCTGTGAGAGATGTATGACTTTGACATGTTTAGCCCATGTTCAAAGTATTTGAAAAACCGTAGCTAAACTGACATTCTTTGAAGCATAACTCGACTAATTCCTTTGCCAATCATTCTGTCTTCTTGAAAAAAGAAAAAGTTGCAGGACTTTTTGATTTCATAATTTATTTTGCTTACCATTGTCTGAGTCAGTTTTTTTGAGAATTTATTCTAACTGATCATGATTTCTATTTTATTTTTTGCAATGTTTAGAACATACATGCTTATTTTTTAAAAAAAGAGAAGAACGTAGAAATTTATTTGATAGTCTCCCTTTCACCCTTTCCCCCAATCCTCCCTCCCTCTCTGGTGATCACCTTTGCTAACAGTTTGATAACATATCAAGCATTCATAACCTTTCCTGTGCATATTATACACGTGCACATACAGATGTTATTTATTTATACATAGTACACAAGGCGTATTTAAAGAACATAATTTGGATCACCCCATAGAAGTCAGTGATTTGCTTTTTCCCCACACTCACTCATCATAGATATTTTCCTATGCTGGTGTCCAAATCTTCCTCATTCTTTTTCATAGCCAGTTGCCATTTCGTATTTTAGAGGTATAAAATTTATCTATTGCCTATTGATGTCATTTGAAGTCACCTCCAGTTTTTCCGCTATGGCAGATAGCATTGCAGTGAACTTCTGATTGTGCTTGAGTGTGTGTGTGTGTTTGCAGCAGGTGTGTGTGCATCTTTGTGCACATGTCATACAAAGATATTGAGCTAACATTTATTGAGTGGTTACTCTGTGCCAGGTGCTATTCAAAGCACTTTACATATACAGTATTAACTCATTGCATCATTACAATAAAGAGCTAAAATGTGTTATCTGTATTTTACATATAGGGAAGCTGAGGCACAGAGAGGTTGAGTTGCTTGCCAAAGGCCACAGGCAGGTAATAGCAGAGCCTGGGCTCAAACGCAGGAGGTCTGGCACACCAGTCTGAGGGTTTAACCGAACCAGTGTGCCTGCAGAAATACTTTGTTTTTTCTTCTGATTTATCTTTCCTAAGTAGTGAGTTCAAATGTGGTTTCATATGTTTATTGCCATTACATTTCTTGTTCTGAGAATTGGTCCGTTTCTGTCTTTTGCTTGTTTTTCAGTAGTGTTGTCTTCTTAGCAAATTACAATAGATCTCTATTGATAATGGCTATTGACTCTTTGTTATAGTTTATCAAATTTTTTTCTAAGCTTGTTGCTTATATTTTTACTTTGTTTTATTTTAGTATTACCAAGTTTTGCTTTATGGATTGAGGTATAATGAAGCCTTTTATCACCTGCAAGATTACAAGTATGTTTTCCTACATTTTCTTCTACTACTTTTAATTTTTTTTAAGTTTGATCTTTCACTCAAGTGGGTTTTATTTGGGTGTGCAGTGTGAGATAAAGATCAAACCTTTTATTTCTAGTAACACCCACAGGTTACTTTTGTAATTTGTCCATTTTTTTCTCTATGGTTTGAAAGATAATCTCTGTCTAATGCTATATTCCACCTATATATGTCCCTGGATTGCCAATTCTCTGGAATATTCCACTGGTCTAATCCTGCAGCGTCACACTTTTTACCATTATAACATAAAAGTAAGTTTAAAATCTTATAATTAAAAAGATAATCTCTATCAAATACTCAATCTTAAATTATAAAAGTTATTATAAATATTATATAACAAAATTGTATATAATATAAAATTTCAAAAATATTTTAACATCTCATACATTTGCTTTTTCAGATAAACATTTGTATCAGCTTTCAAATTTCATTTTAAAATTCCTTTGAGATTTCTATTGGGAATAGATTGAATTTATAGATTAATTTAGGGGACGGGATGAATCTTTCTAATCCTTACTCCTTATGATATCTCAGAATAACAGCTAATATATATTTGTTGAATGAATGAATATATGTTTTGTTTTTGGAGATGAGGAGAGGGAGTAAATATTTGATCATTTTCTAGATGTTTTAAAAATTCTTAAAAATGATCATTTCACTTAGATTTTCAATTTATCATTGTAACGTTCTACATAATATTTTCACTTAACAATTTTCCCCATATTTCTAAGTATGTCTGCTTTCTTAATCCAAATGTAGTTTACTTTGGTTTCTCCACTTTTTGTCTTTGTCAGACTTGACAGAGTTTTACTTTATTGGTCTTTAAGTATATTTAACAAATTGCTTTTATTGATATGCTCTCTTTTTTACTTGTTTGATTGCCCTTTCATCTTAATTCTTCATTTTACTTGTTTTAGTTTATATGATTGACTTTTTCCTGGGTATTTTAGCTGAATGTATAGTGTGTTTATTTTTTCTCTCTCTTAGTTTTTAATACATATTTTTAGGCTATAAATCATCCTCTAATTTCTGTTTTGGCTATGTCCAGTAGTTTTTATATATATTCCTTTCATTGTCTTTCATAAGTGAATAGTCCATAATTTTACACTTTTATTCTTTTTTACCAAAGAGTTATTTTGAAAACAGCATTAAAAAATAAGTGGTTAGAGCAATATTTTTGGGGGGGTGGGGTGGGTGGCAACAGGTAAGGAGGAGAGAGCTATCCATATATTGTTTATTTCTAGGGTCTTTTTTTTTTTTCATTATAGGTAGAGAATAGAGCCTATATGATTTCCCCTTTGGGTAGTATATTGAGATTTCCTTTGTAGTCAAACAGTTAATTTTTGTAAACATTCTACAGGTTTAAAGAAATGTGCATTCTCTCTTTAGGAAAAGTATCTTAAGTCTGCTTATTAAATCAACCTTGTTAATTATGTTTTTCAAATGCTCTACAGTCTTATTTTCCATATATCTTAACCTGTCAGTCTTTAGGAGCTTGTGGTTTTCAGACATTCTCCTGTATTTCCAATAATGTGTTTATATATTTTGAGGCTTTGTTGTTTCATGGAGTAAAGGTTTGTTTCCACTGTATCTTCTCAGTAGATTGTACATTTAATTGATACAAAATTTCTCTCTTTGTTCCCTTTGATTACTAAAGGAAGCCTTTTCCCTAGTGTGGCACTCCTTGTGATTTTTTTTTTTTTTTTTTTTTGAAGAGCCTGGAGTTATTTCACATTTTTCTTGCTTCTCCCTCTGCTCCAGCCCTCAAGCAGTGAGCCTTCCCCAGGCACATTTCTCCTTCTGTTTGGTGAGCAATTCTCAGCAGCAAACACTGCTGCTACAACCCACTGTACCTATGGGTGAGGGTGGGTGAGTGTGGAGAAAGGCTGGCACTAGGGTGGGCCAAGGGAGGCCCAGAGGGTGCAAAATTGATCGCTGTCAGTGTCTGCAAAGTCAGGCAGACCTTGCATGCTGCTGAGAGTGAGTGCCTTCCTGAATTTGGCACTCTAGGGGCCTTACCTGCCTCCCCAGAGTCCCAGTCCTGCTAACAGAATCCATTGTCCTCCAGGTGGGCCTTTCAGGGATCTTGAGAGATTGCCCATCACTCACTCTGGGTCTTTCATATCTGTCATCTCTGAGTTTGCTCTTTCATCACTCCACTGAGAAGGACGACCTTCATTTCCATAGTAGCTATTCCTATACCTGTTTGGATTGTGGTTTACTCTGGTATTTCTGTTCATCTATTCCTGTCTTTTTAATTTTTATTTTCATCAGGGTAACAATGATAAATTAGTTAACAATGAAATAACCCTAAAAGAAAAACAGAAGGTCTTTACCTTGCCCTTCTTCACTCCCATTCTACTCGTCAGAGATAACCCTTGAAAAATTTCTAGCTGTTTCTTCTATTATTTGCCTTCACATTTCTAAATAATATGATTTCTGCTTTGCTTACCACTTGTAGGAATGCTTTATTGACTTCCACTCGTGACATATGAGTATATAGCTTTGTTACTTTACCATCCCCATTGCTCCAAAATTTCATTCTCCCAATATAATTTTTGGCTAAATTTGGTTTTTACTGCTGGGAAAAATAGTGTACTTATACTTCCTTAATCATTTAAACTTTTTTTTCTTCAAGCTAATAATGGACTTGTTTCTATATTTGATTAGTTTCCATGTGTTCCATCAAATCCATTATTCACTATCAACAGTTTCTAAGCAGTTATATCTATCAGATAATAACTTATCAATTCTCTTTTATTTAGTTTTTCTTTTCTAGGGAACTCTCTCTGGAAACGTTTTTCTCTCCTTCTCCAGTTTGGATCGACTGCTTTCTTGCTTTGCCACCTGGTTGTCATCCTGAAACTTATCTTGATGTTCTCCTGTGTTGGAGTCTGTGTTTTCTCTTGTTTTATGTCTTCCTCTTTCTTGCTTCTCATTTTCATGGAGCACATCCTTCCACAGCTTTCTACAAAAATATGGATGGAAGTAAAATATTTTCATGTGAAAATGTCTTTATTGGAGGTGTCACACTTTTCCAAGAGCTCTCTCTTATGCTCTGATTGCTCCTATTCTTTAACTGTCTATTCTTGTTTCATCAATATAGCATCTTTTATTTCTCTGAGGTTGTTAATAACTTGATTTTAAGCACTGTTTCCTTTTGTGCTCTGCATGGTCTCAAGTTTCCTCCAGATCCCATTTTTATGTAAATTTAGGTCTTTCTCTTTCATGTTGGAGAATCTGCTCAAATGTCTTGTAGTCATTAGCTATAATATTTAAGAGAAAGGTGCTCAAAAGCTGATGGAAGCTCTGTGCTCATCTGTGGAGCTTGTTGGTGGATGAATTTCACTGTTGGATGATCAAGTGGCAAGGCATCCTTGGCTCTGGGGGACCCTTGAACTTCTGGATCTGAAAGTGTCCCTTTCCTTAGGCTTGAGTCTCAAGAGATGAACCTTCCAATCTCCTCTTTGGGAGGTATGATTTAGTGACTGACTTTCTGGAAGCAGAGAAGAGGAAGGGCCCAGGGAGCTCCCCGTTCAGTACAACATTTTTAAACCCTGTGCCTTATTGCAGCCCTTCTCTCTGCCTGCTATCTTTGAGTCTGGAGCCTCTAATTTAACGTCTCCTGCCCCCGACAGTTGCCTGAATACATACGAGAGGGGAGGAGATCTGGGAGTCTGCTGTGTACACAGACTTTGAGCCTATGTCCACCTTAACGCTCAGCCCTCATGCTCCACCATACCTGCTTCCTCCCATTCCTGAGCCTTTAGGTGTCCTGGGCTACATTCTCATTTTTGCTCCCCTTTGCAGAATTTAGCTTCTAGCTTCCTTTGCTCTTTAAAGCCAACTTATCACTCTCCACCCACTCTCCACTTTTGAAAATTGTTTTGATGTCTTTGAAGATGACTTTGATATCTTTCATGCAGTGATGTCTTCATCCTCTCTTTTTCCTTACGTACTGGTGTCCTCTTTGCCTGGAACCCTTGTCTCTTCCTTCACTTTACTGTCACCTCCTCAGAAAGCCGCCCCTGGGTCTCCATTTTCTCCCTCTTGTATTGTCCCTTGGCCTCTCTAGGCTGCAGGCTCTATCTTTCATCACTCTTTACTCAAATCCTGGCACCTGCTTGATACTTACTTGTTGAGTGAATAAACAAAGCAGAGCTAGGTTGTTCTAGACTGGAAGAAGTGTGACGTTTTCCTTCTGCCTGGCCTGGAGGAAGCTGCCGTCAGAAGCACCCAACGTTGCCTTTAAAGAGCCAGATCTGGGACCACATACTGCTTTACGGGCGAGTGAAGCTGGGATCCATGCAGAGAGGAGGATGATGTCTGCTCCTCACTCCCCCACATCTGTGTTCCAGCTGTGATGACTTAAGCCCTGTCCCTTTTGGAGAAAAGTGTGTAGATCAGTGCTCTGGGGTTGGGACTTGATTCGTAATGTTAATAATGACAACGCACATATATTGAGCATCTCCTATGTGCCGGGCACCATACTGCGTATGCAACACGCATAATTTCATTTAATTCCCATCTGGGGTAGATTATCCCTATTAGTTCTGTTTTTATAAGTGAGCAGACTGAGACTTAGAGAAGATGAGTAACTCACTCAAGTCCATGGGATTCGTGAATGAAAGAACTAAACTTGGACCCAGGTCTGTCTGATGCAAAAGCTTCTGCTGGTACAGTCATGTTCTACTGGTTTCTGTGATGTTTTCCTCCCTCTACATTTAAGCATCACAGAATCACTGGCTGGAGTCATGACATCTCAAAGGAAGAAAAGATCATAGAGGTCATCTATTTGTTCCAACTCCTGTTGGCATTGAGGAGAAAATGTAAGCCTGACATTTCCAGCCACGTATCATTTGCACGGTGAGCACTGCATTTAGCATTGATGCCTCACAGGAAACAGTAGGATCAGAATCTGTAGCTAACCAGGGCAAAGAAGGGCACAAAAGCTGGCCCCAGATCATTTTTGGCAAGTGCACACAGCCCTCTGTCCACAGGGTGAATGAAGCTATACACCAGAGTAACTTAAGAAAGTACAGTGCTTGTCCTGAGAAAGGCACCTTGGGAATCTACTCTGACATAGATTTCCTTCTGACTTATAGTTGATATAAAACACCTAATATTCCATTGGTCAGCTTTCCGAATCCCCTGTGCCACTGGGCTTTGTGTTAAATACAACACACATGGCCCGAGACTGCAGACTCAAAGGACAATGTGGAATAAAAACAGCAGGACATGATTCCAGGATTCACTATACGATACAAATTTTGGACTAAAATCACAGGATATTTCTCCCCACCCTTCCCTCCAAGTTCACCTACTCCCATAGTTCCTTAGGTTTGCAAAGATTTGAAGGCAAGGGGATTACCACTGAAGTAAGTAGATTTCAAGTCCTGGTGATGTTTTTGTAGCTGCCACATGTGGCCCAGTGTTAAGTGGCTGAACATTTCTGCTTGCTGGCAGCCAAAGTCAGCCCTCACCTCCTATGGAGCTCTTTCTGACTTCAAAAAGCATTCCACAGGGTTGCAGAGAAGAGGAAATGTGGGAGAGGGTTACCACTTACGCTGCCTGAATTCATTTTCCATCTTTGTGCTTTCTGGTTATTAAAGCCATGCAGGAGACAACAGAAGGGCAGAGGAATTTGAGGGCTTCTTCAGATAAGGTGCTAGAAACCCCGATATTTGAATGAGAGATTGCATTCTCCTAGAAGCAACTTTTTTTAAAAGCGTAACTAAATGTAATTTCAATTGGGAAAGGTTCCTGTAACAGATGTGCAAAGTATGCTGAATCAGTTAAGGGATCCCTTGCTATATATGAAAGCCCATCTCTTTGCATCTTTCTAGGGGAAAAACCCAGTCATTTGGAATGTTTTCCACAGTATAGCAATTCTGCTGGTGGCAAGCAAAGCCAGCCCAAGAAGGCACTGCTTACAGAATGGCGTAAGAAGCATGTCATTTACAAACCCTCGCTGTGCATAGCTGGAAAGCAGGAATGAGGCTGGAATAAATATAAGCCGGACACTCCCCAATGGGGGACATCTTAACAGCAGCTACCCTGTTGAATTTTTGAAAAAAAAATTGTTTTGCCTGTTAGAATTTCTGAAAGCTTGAAGAGGACTTTCAAGTCTTCTAGATCATTTCGACATTGAAAATAAACCAACATAATTCTTATTTTGTTCTACTTTATATTTTGAATGAAATTTTAAAATAATAATTGATTTTTTTAATTTTCAAACTTTTGGCAGAACTCATAACACAGTACCTTAAATTGCTGCATGAGCCAACCTCCTCCAACCAATTTAATGAGATGTGAGCAAAATTTGTTAGATCAAATCAAATAGGCTGATTTTTATTTTCAAATGTAGTCAGTCAACAGATACTTACTGGATATACCTGCATGTAAGGAACTGTGTGAGACCCTATAGGCATCACATGTTTAGGACACAATGACTAACTTAGAACGTTAGACATCTTCTGTTTTCCTTCTGCAGTGATACGTATTTTTATTGGAGTATGGTTGATTTACAATGTTGTGTTACTTTCTGCTGTACAGCAAAGTGAGTCAGTTATACATATACATATATCCACTCTTTTTAAAAATTCTTTTCCCATATAGGCCATTACAGAGTATTGAGTAGAGTTCCCTGTGCCATATAGTAGGTCCTTATTAGTTATCTATTTTATATATAGTAGTGTGTATATGTCAATCCTAATCTCCCAATTTATCCCTCCCTGGCTTTCCCCCCTGGTAACCATAAGTTTGTTTTCTACATCTGTGACTGTTTTGTAAATAAGTTCATTTGAACCATTTTTTTTTAGATTCCACATATAAGCGAGATGTCATATATTTGTCTTTCTCTGTCTGACTTCACTCAGTATGACAATCTCTAGGTCCACCCATGTTGCTGCAAATGGCATTATTTTGTTCTTTTTTATGGCCGAGTAATATTCCATTGTATATATGTACTACATCTTCTTTATCCATTCCTCTGTTGATGGACATTTAGGTTGCTTCCATGTCCTGGCTATTGTGAATAGTGCTGCAATGAACATTGGGGTGCATGTATCTTTTCGAATTATGGTTTTCTTTGGATAGATGCCTAGGAGTGGGATTGCTTTATCATTTGGTAGCTCTGTTTTTAGTTTTTTAAGGAACCTCATATTGAGTGTGGACTATGAATTGGTTGTGATGATCTTGGGGAGGAAGGAGGCAGGGCCCTCTCAGCGGCACCTGCCCTTTGGTGCTGAACCTGACTTGAGTCAGTCTCTCTGTCACTCTGGGTTTCTGTCTCTCTCTCCTCGGTCTAACCCACAGGGTGGACTATGGTTGGAGTGGAGCTGGAGGTTTCTCTGTGTGAAGCTAATTGGCCCATTTGGGGCTTAAACCCAGATTCTCAGACCTCTTAGTATCTTACTGTAGACAAGTGGGCTTGGAACTTTGGATGCAAATGCTAATTGTTGATCACTAGGAATGACTTTCTCCATTGGGGTCCCAGAGGAGACAGGGGGGGCTGGCTGGCTGCTGCATCAGCCCTGACTCACAGTTACAGTGAGAGCTTTGGTCCTCTGTGTAGAAACAAATGAAGTACAGGCATTGCAGGGCCAGTATGTCCCTCTAACATTCCAGGGGACGACTCAGTGGGCGACACATCCCACAACCTGGCCTCCTCCACGAGAACATGCATTCATCAGGAGTTAAGTTAAACAGCACCTAGAGATTGATGCAGATGTGTGAGCCACACGCGTATTTTTGGGTGTTAACCTAAAGGCTACCCTGGTGACTTTTTGAGGAAAAACTGTCTTCCTCTTCTCTGAGTCGATGGATTTGTTGGCTTGAGTTTTAGAGCAACCCGAACAGTGATTAGGCTAATGGCCTTTGTTGGCTCAAGGCAGTGTTCTCCTTATGTTCTTAAATAATAAAGCTTAAACATCCCAAGAAATAGATGTATAAAGAAAAACATTTACTTTTTAGTGAATTCAAAATTGCTGCCTTCCGGTATTGAAATACATCCAATATGCACAATAGCCTGAATCTCTGATAGGCCTTAAATTTAAAAGATGGATGTCAGAAGGACCCATCAGTCAATGTCCAGATCCAGGATGTAACTATCTGTCTCCCCATGTTCAAACAGCCATTCCTCATCTACCCTGGCACTCTTTCGCAAGCCCAGATGTGTCATTGGAACCTTTCCTCAACGCAAGTTTAAGTCAAGGGATTGGAATTGGCCCTTGAGATGACATTTATAGACCAGCTCTGATCTAGGTAGCTTCATTCAAGGAAATTTCAGAGTTCTACTTTTTTTTGCTCTACACTGGTTTATGTTTGGATATTCTCACTCTCCTTTTGTCATGACTTTTGTGTATTTCTGTCCAAATGGCATCAGTTTCCAACCTGGACTTAACTACATGTGCGGCCTTGTAGTTGCATGGGTACCAGGAAGCAAAGGAACTTTCCAAAGTCACATGCAGTTTTACATCATAATATGATGTCATATAATAGTAAATGACTTTTAGCCAGTGTTAAGTAGACTGTATTACTTTGCCCACTTTCCCACTGGGTGTGTCTTTTTCCAAGTGAATTATATAGACCCTTTATCAATTAAGGAAACGAGCCCTTAAGGCAGATATTTTCCCCACTTTACCCTTTGTCTTTTGTCTTTGTTTACAGTATTTTGGCCCATCCTAAGTTTTTAAATTTACGTTTTTAAATTTCTCAACACCCAGGAAATTTGTGGAGAGTTGGACTAAAATCTCAAGATCCCTTCAAGTCTAAAGAAGATTCTACAAATACTAACAACCACAAAATGAAAGGAACGCAAGTCCGGTGGTGGATTTTTTGCAGACTTTAGCAGGTGGGTGAAAGCCGCTTCTGTTGTCTAGGCCTTTCCAAGGATTCTGTCATCTCTCCTGTAAAATACTCTACTCTGCATTGTAGCAGCTGAACAGTTGACATTACAATCAAGATATGATTTTTAAAATGTTTTTAAAATGTTTTTATTAGTGTTATAAAAGTCGTATGTTTCACTACAGTGATTGAATTTTTAAAATCCAGGCTCTGGCACCATGCCTACCCCTCAGGAATGTGCTGGATGAGTCTACCAATGTTTGTGGTAAAGGAATGTGATTCATGAAAGGATGAACCTTCCTAGAAGGCTTGGTGAGCTCAAGGATGCTCTCACGCTTCTTCAAGGGGAGGAAAAGAAAGTAAGAACTTTGAATGCAGACACTAAATGACTTGGAGATAGCTTTCAGTGATTTATGATATAGTTTTGAACTTTTTGGAAAATATGGCTCCTCCTTAAACTATTAAGGTAAACTCAGTTATCTAAATTAGAGAGCTTCTCAAAACCTTGATGTGCATATGAATCATTTGGGGATCTTGTTTGAACGCAAATTCTGTGATTGGGTGGGGGGCTCAGGTAGGACTGAGATTCTGCATTTCTAGCAAGCTGCTTGTCCCCAGACCTCTCAGTAGCCAGGCTCTAAAATATAACTCTCCTGAACACAGTCCCCTACTCCATAGTACTATATGCACATATACACATGCTTTACATATATCTTTATATTCCTGCTTTCTCAAACATTAATTGGGAAATAGGCCATTGTTACAGAAACCGTAATGTGCTTCATGGAAAAAACATTGGATACAAAGGCAAAACATTGACAAATTGATACTTTCTTGCTTGGTCATGCCTGATTTAAGGAAATGAAGCCAAAATAGGCTATGTGAATTGGAAATTGACTTCAACCACATTTAAATTATTCTCTTTTAAAATATTAGCAGTTGAGTGTGTAAACCAATATTTATTTTCTAATCAAAGGTTTGTGGCAAATGGTCTATAAATGAAAGAAATGAGGGAAGAATGCTTTGAAATGCTTCTAGTAATAGAAATGGAAATAGGATATTTTATTTCTTTAAATGGCAGACACAGGCCTCAACTAAAATTCATCCTGCTCTAGGAAAAGGAAATTATATGAAAAGTTGATCATAGTATAAAAGCACAGGCCAGCACCTCTCTGCCAGCGATCATAATAAGTATTTTTTGGTGGAAAAAAAAGTTGAAGATCCAGCTACATTAAGGGAGAATCTATTAACAGAGTAATTGTATAGAGAGGATCCCTTAAGAAAAGCTTCCAAAATTCCATTATCTTAACTGTCACTCGCCACTTTGAGTTGTCTTGGAGCTGTGTGTTTTCATGAATTACCAGAGCTGTTTGTTTTTTCCTTTATCAGTCATCACCCTGTCAGCCGGGCCATTCATAACAACTTTTGGCAGCTCATCAGGAGAGTTCAGAGCTTGAATAGGACCCTATCAGCTCTCACACCTCATTGTGTGAAACGGTTTACCACCATTGCCTTTTTCTGTAAATATTACAAGCAGAGCCCTGAAAGTGGAGATGTGTGAAAACAAAATGGACAAATCTTGTAGCAGTTGGCTGAGATGGCAGATGGGGGGTGACTGAGAATTTACAAGTCCTTGTGTTTCCTTTATTCGGCTGAATACTGCCTAGTCACTGGGCTTGCCTTCTCGTGTATGCTTGTTAATTAGACAATATTTAATTTGACTTAACATTTGTGTCAGTTTGGTGAAAGTGAAACTTTGTAATTAGGGAGTACAGACCAGGTTTCTGTCACAATTCTACTCACTTACCCTAATTTAATGCCCCCTTTTCCAGTGTATTGTCACACTTGGTGTGCTGAGTTCCCCCGCTGTCTTTTATGCTTGCCTAGTAACAAGGTGGCCCACATTATACAACCACCAGTAAATGGACTCTGTCTCCTGGACTTAACAGCCTGAAGTTTCTGCCAGATTCACCCATCAGAAATAATTTCTTATTTAAAGCAAATGTCAACAATTCTCTATTGAAGCTAATATCATGAACTTGCAAATGGGTATGATTTTTTTGTTCTCTGTTTTTATTGAAGTTATATATGCACAGATTTTGAAGTGTCAAGTAGTTCCAGGTTTTGTGACAAAAAATAGCCATGTCCCCAATCTCCCACCCCTACCGCCACAGACAACCACTTTCACTTCCTGCAGCAGACTATTTAGAAAAATAACTTCACAGTGAGAAATAGGTTGTTTCACTGTACCTGTTTTTGGATGTTACATACATGGAATCATTGCTGTGATTCACTTCTTCCACTTACCATGAAGGTGGGTTTTCTTTTTTTTTACAAATTTATTTATTTATTTTTGGCTGCGTTGGGTCTTCGTTGCTACGCGTGGGCTTCTTGTTGCGGTGGCTTCTCTTGTTGCGGAGCACGGGCTCTAGGCTCACGGGCTTCAGTAATTGTGGCTCGCAGGCTCAGTAGTTGTGGCTCACGGGCTTAGTTGCTCCACGGCATGTGGGATCTTCCCGGACCAGGGCTCGATCCCGCATCCCCTGCATTGGCAGGCGGATTCTTAACCACTGAGCCACCAGGGAAGTCCCAGTGGGTTTTCTTTTAATTACTCTTTTTTAAAACCAAGGTATAATTTATATGCAATGAATGCACAGATTTTCAATGTACAGTTCAATACATTTTAACAGATGAATGTACCCACGTAACTGTATACCAAACTACGGAACATTTGCAATACCCCAGAAAGTTCCCTTATACACCTTTGCAATCAGTCCCCATCCATGAAGCAATCACTTTTGTTATTTCTTTCATCGTAGATTAGATCTCCCTGCTCTAGAACTTTCTGTACGGCATCATACATGAGGCACTCTTTTGTGCCTGACTTCTCTTGCTCAAAGTGACATCTTTGAGATTCATGCAGAAATGTATTCCTTTTAACTACGAAGTAATGTTTCATTGTGTGAAAATACTACTGTTTGTTTATCAGTTTACTTGTTGATGCTCAGTTTTTTCCATTTTGGGGCTGTTGGGTTATCTTTTTATTATTGATTCATGGGAGCTTTATATATTCTAGATAAGAAGTTCTTTGTCAGAAATCAGCTTTGCAAATATCTCTCCCAGTCTGTGTTTCATCTTTTCATCTCTTAATGGTATCATTTGATGAGCAGAAATTTTAAATATTGGTTTTGTCCATCTTATGATTTTTTTTTATGGCTTGTGCTTTTTGTATCCTGTCAAAGAACTCTTTGCCAACCACAAGTTCGTGCAAATATTCTTCTATGTTTTCTTTTAGAAAACATTGACGCTTTCTAGTTTCAGATTTTACATGAAAGATTCCTATCTAAATACAATTTTTGTGTTATGGTGTGAAGTAGAGGTAAAGGTTCTTTCTTTTTTAAAATATGGATATACAATTGTTCTAGCATCATTTGTTGTAAAAACTTTCCTTTCCCCATTGGATGTGTGTATGTGTGTGTGTGTGTGTGTGTGTGTATACTTCAGAACTTTATTCTGCTTCACTGACTTGCATATCTATCTTTATACAAGTAACAGTGTCTTAATTATTGTGGGGTTCTTTTGTTTGTTTTTTGCAGTACGCGGGCCTCTCACTGTTGTGGCCTCTCCCGTTGCGGAGCACAGGCTCCAGAAGCGCAGGCTCAGCGGCCGTGGCTCACGGGCCCAGCCGCTCCACGGCATGTGGGATCTTCCCGGACCGGGGCACGAACCCGTGTCCCCTGCATCGGCAGGCGGACTCTCAACCACTGCGCCACCAGGGAAGCCCAATCATTGTGGTTTTTAAGCACAATTGAAAAGCAGGTAGTGTAAGTCTTCCAAATTTTTTCTTCTTTTTCAGGTTATTTTTACTATTCTTAATCTTTCGTGTTTTCATATACATATAAAATCAGCTTGTTAATTTCTACTACAAGCCTCATGGAATTTTGATTGGGATTGCACTGAATTTGTAGATCAATTAGGGAAGAACGGATACTTTAGCAATATTAAATTTTCCCATCCCTAAATGTGTTACATGGTTTAAGTTTTTTATTTAATAACTTTTTGCAGTACGTAGTAGTTTTCAGAATACAAGTCCTACCTATCTTTTCTTAAATTTATTTTTGAATATTTTATGTTATTCCTTCAATAGTAAATGAATTGCTTTTAAATTTCATTTTTTAATAATTTGCTGGTATAATTTTAAAATATAATTAAACTTTGTGTATTGACCTTAATTCCTGTGACTTTGCTAAATTCACTTTTCAGTTCTAGTAGTTTTCGGGGTAGATTCCTTAGAATGTTTTATATATACAATCATGTCAACTGCAAAAAAGACTGTTTTGCTTCTTTCTTTTAAATTTTTATACCTTTATTTCTTGCTTACATTGTTGTGCTAGATAGGGCTTCCACTATTCTGCTGAATAGACATGGAGACAGTGGGTACCTTGTTCCTGAATTAAGAAGCATTCAGTATTTCACCAATAAGTATGCCATTAACTCTTCTTTCTTCATATATTCCCATTATCAGGTTGATGAAATTCCTTTCTTTTCCTAGTGTTTTGAGAGGTTTTTTTTAATGAATGGTGTGACACTTTTTGACATTTTCAAAAATGTTTTTGCATCAATTGAGATTTTATTTTCTCTTTGATTCTGTTAATGTAATGAATTAGAACTATTGATTTCATAATGTAAAACCAACCTTTAATCCTGGCATAAGCTCCATTTATTAATAACATTTATCCTTTTCATATAATGCTGAATCTGATTTGTTAATATTTTCTTGAGGACTTTGTATATTTATTCATGTAGGATATTAGTCTATAATTTTCTTTTCTTGTAATGTCTTTGTCAGGTTGTAATAACAGGGTTATGCTGGCCTCATTAAACTACTTGAAAAGCATTTCCTTCTATTTTCTCAAAGAGTTTGTATAACACTGGTATTAGTTTTGTGCTTAAACCTTTCATAGAATTTGTGAGTAAAGCCGTCTGAGCCGGGGTTTTCTTTGTTGAAAGGTTTTTAATTATGAATTTAATTTTGAAAATGGATATAAAGCTCTTTGAATTTTTCTATTTCTTCCTGTGCTAATTTTGGGAAGATGTGCTTTTCAGGGAATTTGTCCACTTGCTCTAAGTTGTTGAAATTATAGGCATAAAGTCATTAATGTTTTTGTCTTCTTGGAGAATTGAATCCCTTTTCATCTTGTAATAAGCCTATCACTGGTAATATTTTTTGTCTGAAGCCTACCTTGATATTAATAAAGCAACTTCAGCTTTCTTTTGAGTAGTGTCTGCATGGAATATCTTTTTTCATTCTTTTACTTTTAATCTAGTTATCTCTTTATATCTAAAGTGGTATTCTTGTAGGCAGCATATAGTGGGCCTTGCTTTTTATCTAATCTAACAATCTATCTTTGAATTAGTATGGCTTACATTTAATGTGATTATTGATATGGTTGAATTAAAATCTACCATCTAACCAGCTCTTTTCTGTTTCTTCCCTTTGTCCTTTGTTTCTTTTTTCCTTTCTTTTTGCTTCCTTTTTGATTAATTGAGCATTTTCATGATTCAATGTTATTTCCACTATTGAATTATCATGCACACCTCTTTTGAAAAAAATTTAGTACTTTTAGGGTTTACCATGTACCTGTTATTTAATTGAAGTCCACTTTCACATAATATCCTGTCATGTCTAGTACAAAGACAATATATCCCCAATTTCTCCCTCTCATTCTTCTTCTATTCTTGCCACATACTGACTCCTACATATGCTGTAAATACACAATACTACTATTTTTGCTTTAGGTAGTTATCTTTCAGAGCAATTAAAAATAATAAAAAGTAAATTTTGAACTTCGCTTACCTTTAGTTATTCCATTTACAGTGCTCTTAATTTTTTTGTGTAGATTCAAGCTTCTGTCTGCTATTATATTCCTTCTGTCTGAGGAACTTTCTTCAATATTACTTATAGCATGGGTCTACTGGCAATGAATTCGCTCAGGTTTGGTTTTTGGTTTTGGTTCAGGAAAGTCTTTATTTCTTGTTCCTTTTTGAAAGACATTTTTGCTGGGTATAGGATTCTGACTTGACAGGTTTTTGTTGTTGTTCAGCTGCAGAGACCTCATTCCTTATCTTCTGTCTTGTGTAGTTTCTGGAGAAGTCTACTGTAACTCTTATCTTTAATTTTTATTCCTCTGTATGGTATGTGTCTTTTTTCACTGGCTGCCTTCATAATTTCCTTTGCCTTTGGTTTTCAGCAGCTTGTATATAATATGCCTATGGTGTGGGAGTACTTTTGGTAGGGTAGCACTTATCCTGCTTGGTGTTCTTTGAATGTCTTGGAACTGTTGTTTCATATCTGTCATTCATTTTGGAATATTCTCGTGTATTATTTCTCCTTATTTTTTCTTCCTGGGATGCCAATTACACACAGGTTAGACCTTTTGTTATTATATCGTATCTCTTGGATGCTCTGTTGTGTTTTTCCACCCACTCTCTATCCTTCCCCACTGTTCTGCAATCCATGCCAGAATTGTTATAAATCCAGTTTCCACAGATGTGAGGGTCTGACTGAAGAAACTTCATTGCTGTTCTCCTCTTACTCTCCAAATCCTTGTGGGTTTATCCCTTTAAAAGATTGTTTTCTGCCATTTTAGTGGTCTTGGGAAGGAGTGAAAGGAGATGCACATAGTCAATCTACCATCTTTACCTGGAAGTCAAGTGTGAGTTTCGTTATTTAAATTAAGGTTAGTGGTGGTAAGGAACTAAATTTCCTATTATCTTTGAAATAAATCAATCTATTATATCATATTTTCTAATTTTAAAGGACTTTTACATTCTGCAAAATAAAAGAATCACAAATAATAATAGCTAACATTTATTATACACTCATCATGTGTTAAGTGTTGTTAATGCTGCTAGTGTATTAACTAATTTCATTCTCACAACAGCTTTATAATATAGACATCCTTATTTTTTTCATTTTTACAGATGAAGATAAACTGAGGCACAGAAGATTAAGTAATTTTTCCAAAGATTCAGAAATAGAAAATGACAGAACTTGGCTCCTTAACCACTATATGTATTCTGACCACCTCCAACAAATTGGAAGATGGTGGCTTTTAGGTAATACCTTTGTTTTTGGTCTCTGCAGTCCTTCGTGTACTACTGTTACCTCTCCAAGAGTCTTAATCTATGAATCAGTAAGAACATATTCAGTGCCTGTTATGCGACCAGAATTGTTTTGTTCACTGCGGAGGTATAAAGAAATGCAGCAAAAAAAAAAACAAAAAAAAAAGAAATACAGCAGGGCTGCTTCCTTCAGGGAGTTTACATCTCTCTAAGAGAAGGCCCCCACTAGTCTGAAAATAAGCTTAATGGTACAAAGTAGTACCATCATTCAGGAAGGTGAAAGCTTGATTTGATCTGGGTGCTCAGAAACCATGAAAAACTCATTAAAAACACTGATGGTTATTCAAGAGTATACTTAGCTTCTGGCTTACCCATGCTGCCTTTCACTTCTCCCTTTACCTCTTGTTTTTGCAGCCTAATTTTAGCTACTGTACTTTATAAATATTTTTTCCGCAGAGCAAATTGAGAGGATCGTTTATAAGCTCAAAAGATCTTTGTAAAAGTGTAAAGTGGGAAGAGTCTCAAATTCTTGGTCACAGTGATACATAGATATAGATATACCTTTTATTCCAACTATCTTCTTTCTCTGTCAAGATGGATAACTGAGAGTGAACATGTATTAACGTTAGGTGTTCTCTAGTATTTCTGGAATGGCTGTGAGTAAACAAAGGGTTGATAGATGCAATATTATCTTTAGATTGGCTAGCACAGGGACTGACTCCTAATAGATACCTAACAAATATTTATTGTTTCATGGATTGAATGAATGAAATTAAATCCTAAGGTGTATCTCTTTTAGACAATGAGGAAAATCCTCATGAGTTTGTATTTTAATTTGAAGGAATTTTCCTAATTCAATGCACATCAACATGTCTTAGGGAGAAAGTTGTTGTAGTTGATTCATTATCCTTACCTGGAAGCTCTTCAGGATTAAGGGACGGGATTCACTCATAGCTTATGACCACTCCCTCCCTGGGGCAGTACCTAGAATTTGTTGGATGGAAAGTTGAATCATTTGACAGTATCTGGTTTGAGGCTGAAGGAAGTCTAAGTGCTCTATAACCACCTATCCCAACAGTAGGTTCTACACAAAACAGTAACAATAGAAAAAATTTTCAGGAAAAACTTGGTCATGTAGTAGTCAGACCATGTACTTTTTTTCTGGTGTTTTTATTTTTTTAAGTTTTTTCAATTATTGGAGACTATATATATATATTTTACATCTTTATTGGAGTATAATTGATTTACAATGTTGTGTTAGTTTCTGCTGTACAACAAATTGAATCAACTATATGTATACATATATCCCCATATCCCCTCCCTCTTGAACCTCCCTCCCACCCTCCCTATCCCACCCCTCTAGGTGGTCACAAAGCATCGAGCTGATCTCCCTATGCTATGTGGCTGCTTCCCACTAGCTATCCATTTTACATTTGGTAGTGTATATATGTCAATGCTACTCTCTCACTTCATCCCAGCTTCCCCTTCCCCACTGTGTCCTCAAGTCCCTTCTCTATATCTGCATCTTTATTCCTGCCCTGCCACTAGGTTCATCAGTACCATTTTTTTAGATTCCATATATATGTGTTAGCATACGGTATTTGTTTTTCTCTTTCTGACTTACTTCACTCTGTATGACAGACTCTAGGTCCATCCACCTCACTACAAATAACTCAATTTCGTTCCTTTTTATGGCTGAGTAATATTCCATTGTATATATGTGCCACATCTTCTTTATCCATTCATCTGTCGATGGACACTTAGGTTGCTTCCATGTCCTGGCTATTGTAAATAGTGCTGCAATGAACATTGTGGTGCATGCATCTTTTTGAATTATGGTTTTCTCAGGCTAAATGCCCAGTAGTGGGATTGCTGGATCATATGGTCGTTCTATTTTTAGTTTTGTAAGGAACCTCCATACTGTTCTCCATAATGGCTGTATCAATTTACATTCTCACCAACAGTGCAGGAGGGTTCCCTTTTCTCCACACCCTCTCCAGCATTGTTTCTAGATTTTTTGATGATGGCTGTTCTGACAGGTGTGAGGTGGTACCTCATTGTAGTTTTGATTTGTATTTCTCTAATGATTAGTGATGCTGAGCATCCTTTCATGTGTTTGTTGACCATCTGTATGTCTTCTTTGGAGAAATGTCTATTTAGGTCTTCTGCCCATTTTTGGATTGGGTGGTTTGTTTTTTTGATATTGAGCTGCATGAGCTGCTTGTATATTTTGGAGATTAATCCTTTATCCATTGCTTCATTTGCAAATATTTTCTCCCATTCTGAGGGTTGTCTTTTCATCTTGTTTATGGTTTCCTTTGCTGTGCAAAAGCTTTGAAGTTTCATTAGGTCCCATTTGGTTTTTTTTGTTTTTATTTCCGTTTCTCTAGGAGGTGGGTCAAAAAGCATCTTGCTGTGATTTATGTCATAGAATGTTCTGCCTACGTTTTCCTCTAAGAGTTTTATAGTCAGACCATGTACTTTGAAACCAAGCAGACCTAGAGTCTAGTCCCATCTCTACCACTTAGGAGCTAGCCGTGTGACCTCAGGAAGTTGTTTAACCTCTCCAAGTCTCAATTTCCCAATCTTTCAGTTTGGAGCAGTAACAGTATTTCATATGTTTGTTGTGAGGATTGAATAAGATACTCCACACTGTGAACAACTACAGGAAGTGCTCAACAAATGGTAGATAAATAGTTATTATTCTACAGAGATTTCAGGAGTTGAGGCTGTGGCCATTTTGATCTGTAAAGAATCTTGACAAAAGTGGGGAAATCTAAAACAGAGATATCTATATGCTTCCTGTGTTTGTCTTTTCTTGCTTCAGGAATTTTGAGTGGTGTTTGTTTGACTATATGAGTGTGTGGAAAGAGGTGCGATAGGACAGGAGCTAGAAATTCTTTCTACTTTTAGAGAAATGCCCTCTACCAAGGATTTATGCTAACAAGACCCCATAGGCCCACCCTGTCAGCTGAGGATGAAAACAGCCAGAGACAATGGAATATGACACAGTAATGCGTTCTCATTTGTCAGGTGTCAGCTTGCCGATATGGTCTAAGGATATGGTGTTCAGTAATTCCTAGAAATTGGTAATAATGATACCATTTACACAGCAGCTCCTCTGGCAGTTTTCAAAGCACTTCCACATACACCATTTGATTTAATTTCCACCACAATGCTATGAGGAACCTGAAATAAATATTATCATTCCCATTTTATAGATGAGTAAATACATTCTGAGAAGCAAAATGACCATGCCCAAGGTCACATAGCTGCTCAGTAATCAACCTCAGACTTGAACCTGAGTTCTCACTCTGGGATCATTATTTTTTTTCCATCAAACAAACAGCTTGTTTGTTCTACATAATCCATCTCATATTTTGAATATTAAGTGTGCTTGCACCCATGCTAGACCCTTAAGAATTTGTGTTTATAAGATCATTTAGTAATCAGTAGCAGCAGCTAACCTTGTGTGTCTTTTTCGTCCAACAAAGAACAAAGTTGGTCATCCTGATACACAGGTCTTTAATGATGTCAATAAAAGAAACAGCCCACCCTTTGGTTAAAAGACTCTGAGCCTAGGGCTTCCCTGGTGGCGCAGTGGTTGAGAGTCCGCCTGCCGATGCAGGGGACACGGGTTCGTGCCCTGGTCCGGGAAGATCCCACGTGCCGTGGAGCGGCTGGGCCCGTGAGCCATGGCCGCTGAGCCAGAGCGTCCGGAGCCTGTGCTCCGCAAAGGGAGAGGCCACAACAGTGAGAGGCCCGCGTACCGCAAAAAAAAAAAAAAAAAAAAGACTCTGAGCCCTCAAGGACCACTGGTTGTCCAGAGGAAGCCACGGTTATTCTGGTGAAGCACAAGGCCACGGTCGTTTTGATCAGTCGCTCAATGGAGGGTCCAAAGCTTAAGCAGAATAAACTCAGGACAGACAGCACTGGAAATCTAGGAGTGTAACCTCACCAGCAGATGAGGTAGTGATGGATGACTCCTGATTATGGAGTCCTTTTCATCTCTCAATTTATAATCTGAGTTGTTACCTAGAATAAATCCTACTGTTTCTAATTAATGCACTCGTTGTCTTTATTTTGAATGGAAAAGGGAAAAAATGTGTTTATACCCCTGCTAGCAGCATACGAAGTATGCCTAAAGTGGAATATCTTTCTCCATCATGAATAACATTAATCTTTGCAGTTCTCCAAAGTAACTAATTGCTGTATAGTTGAATTCCTGTTTGTATGGATGGGTGAGTTTCCAGGTGACAATTTGTTGCAGGAAGAATTCTCTCCAGAACCATTCTTAAGATTATTGTCAAATTCCTTAATCAAGAATGAGAATCCAGGGAATTCCGTGGCAGTCCTGTGGTTAGGAATCCGCACTCTCACTGCCAAGGGCCTGGGTTCAATCCCTGGTCGGGGAACTAAGATCCCACAAGCTGTGCAGCGTGGCCAAAAAAAAGAAAAAGGAAGAAGCCAGACTGGTTAGGCTAAATACACAGACAACTAGTTGGCAACAGGCTGAGCTCATCCTTCCTGGATTCTTAATTGTCAGAGAGAATTGATGGATAAAGCTACAGAGGACTTGTCATCCATTACAAATCTTCGAACGGGAGGGGAGCCGCCACGCCACAGTTTTCTTCTATCCTGAGCCTGTCTTGTGTTTTTCCAAGTTCGTGAGTATGAGATGCCTGCACACACCCATGCCCTCTGATGAGATGATGACGGTAATAGTGAACCTGAGGATGCCACACCACTGTGCCATATTCTCAAAAGAACCCAGTTTTGTTCCAACAACAATTTTCAGTGAAAAGAATCATCACATTTTGCATATTCCCTTACAAGGACTTGGAGAGATTACGTCCCTTGTTCAAGGTCACACAATTATTAAACGGCAAAGTAGGAATTTGAGCCTGGGTCTGTCTGCCCCCAACCCCAGGCTTTCGAGCATCAGCCTCATTGTCTCTACCGTGATAATGGCTTCCCTGTGGTAACTGTTAGAGGCTGGAAAATGTGGGCCTGAGAGAACTTTTAAATATGAAATAACTCTTTGCCTACTGAGATTCTTATTTTTAAAAACCCAGAGGAAATTATATTAATATATTTATTTAACATTTATGTACAATATTTACATTTACAAAATGCTTTATAGTATAACAGAATGGGCAGAAGTATTTATTGGGGCATATAATTTGCCTTTCTTTCATATTCATTTATTCCTTTGATTTATATCAAATGTTCTCCACTTGGTCTTCTGAGATCATGTACAATGGTAACAAATTTAAAATAAGATTAATAAAAGATTATTTTATATCACTCCTAGGGAAAACCGAGCAGGGCCATGCCATTCTCTGTTCTTGATAAATGTTATGCAGAAGCGCATAATATCGTCCCCAGCATACTGTCTGTAGCACCAGCTATGCTTGTTCATGGTACTTTGAAACTCTTATTCCTCATTGATTTTGTGGTATGCATTTCTGCCCTTCAGCTGGTCGGGGTGCTCCACATTTTGGATAATAAACTGCTGTGCGCAGCATCTGAAGAGGCTGCACTCTGGCCTTTCTTCATTGATCACCAAGCCAGAAGCCTCTGCAGAGTTTTCTCGCTGATGATTCCCTCTGCCTGGACATGTTTCTTCCACTGATGGTCCCATAACTGCTACCTTCCTTCCCTCGGGCCTGAAATCAAACGGCACCTTCCCCAAGAGGCCTGCGTTGATCTCAGATCCCAAAGAATCACACCCCCCATCAGTGTATCCTGGCATGCTCTTTTATTTTCTCTTTAGCACATAAGACTATTAAGAGCCCTAGAATTCCAGCGTTTGGGAAGAATAGATAAAAATATATATATTGATAAGCTAATATTTTGTCACTTTAAGTTGCTATGATCTGCTTTAAAATTAATCTTTTAAGGAATCTCTTTAATGCAAAGTACTCTCAAGGTTTGGAATACACTCCTTGTCTTTTTAGACTCAGATCGTTATTCTGGAGGGCATGCCAATATATGGCTAGGGGCAAATGCCCATGTTTGGTTACCTTACAGGTTCTAAATCTAAATAACTTGTGTGTATAATCAGTAGATTAAAAATCTACTCTCAGAAAAAAATGTTTTTCTCATCCTTGTATATGTGTGTGTGAAAATTTACTTTTTTCTTTAAAGAATTGAAGGTAGAGTGCCTAACTAAACTGTGGTTTAGAAGGACAAGTATAGAGGTCTGCCCTGGGAGGGAGGGTTGGGGGCGGGCAGATTAGGTATGCGGTTCTCCACCCCGGCTGTACGTTATTAATAATGATCTATCCTACCAACCGGGACCAATCAAATCAGGATCTTGGAGGGTGCGCCCAGGCACTAGTGTTTTGTGTACTGTGCCAGGCGAGCTGGCCAGGGGTGAGAGCCACTGGATCAGCAGGCTGCTGTAGTCCAGTCTTGAGAAAAGGGAATTACCAGGGTAGTCGTTGTCAGCCCTGCCTTCCCCACGCCTGCCAGTTAGAGGCGCCTGATTCTCATCGAGCTCTGACCGAACCTGGAAAGAACCTAGGATCCCCCTCTCTGCCGGTGGTTTCCGGAACTGGTCTTGCTATCTTCAACAGTGTTCAAAGAGCCTAGCGCTGCCACCACGGCACCCTCTCCTCCGTTCTGGTCCCCTGTTTCGATTTCCCTTTTTTTTCTTCCCCGCCGCACTACCTGGCTTGCGGGGTCTTAGGCCTTAGCTCCCCAGCCAGAGATTACACCCCGGGCCTCGGCAGGCAGTGAAAGCTCGCAGTCCTAACCACTGGACCGCCAGGGAATTGCCCTGTTTCAGTTTCCTGATTGGTTTCCAGCTGCCCTCCTGAACCCTCAGCCCAGACCTTTTCCGGCTCCTCTGTGCCTGGCTACTCTTTGCTTAGCTCCTGCTGGCTTCCTTTTCATGGACTCAGGGCCTTATTCCCTCTGTCCAAGCCGCCAGCTGGGGTCTGGCTTCCCACAGATTGAACCACCCAGAATCACAGTGGAGGCTCCCTCCTGACTCATCCCAGCCTGGCAGACTCAGAAGCTGCCAAAGCCCCAGTGGGCCAATCTCCTTGAACATGGCCCCTCAACATGGCCTTTGAATTCCTGGAGAAATAAACTCCACGCCCTTAGCAGGGGGCTGTGCAAAGCTATGTGCAAGGGGGCCTGAACACAGGGAGGGGTGAAAAATGGGGGCCAATTAATGCAGTCAGCCAGCCACAGATGGGAAGCAAATAAGGGAGATATGGACTGAGCATTTCTGGGGAAGAAGCAAAAATTGTGTGAACAGCAGCTCTACAGGGAGTTTAATTGGATCTGAGGTGAAAATAGGTGACAAAATGACAATTGTGATCACGTTGCCATGAAGCATCCGAAAGTTCGGCAACTTGGATGCGAGTCGAGAAAGGTATATGAATTATTTAGACAAGTTAATAATGGCAACTTGAGTGCTGCTCACAAGCGTGAACCAGGGGAGAGAACGGGCTTGGATGGGATCCTGGCAAACACTGGGAGGTCCGCCATGCAAAGCTGCTTCCTCCCAGGAAAGGAACGGGGGAGTCAGGGCTAGAGCAACCGCAGTGTGGTTCTTGGGAGCCTCTGTGGACTCGGTTGTACAACGTACACCCAGTTCATCCCTTTGCTTCTGGCACAGCAGCCTCCACTCTCTGAATTTCCTCTCCTCCAGGCACCTGGGTGGATTATACCTCCCTGCCCCTTTGAAATACGAGAGGAGGTGTCATACGTCACTTCCTTGTGGAAGCCATGAAGAGCCACCACTGTATTTTTTTGGTGTTCTCTTTTCCTGTGACAATGAATTGTCAACCTTGCACTGAGATGGTGGCATCAAAAAACGGTAGTCTTGGGTCCCTGGGTGACTAAATTAAGCACAGCCACCTGCTGACTCACAGTGGACAAATAGCATGAAAGAGACATAAACCTTTACTGTGTTAAGCCACGGAGCATCAGAGGTTGTTATTACCGCAGCAGAGCCTAGCCTATCCTGACTACTGCAAGGACTTTCCCCATGAACGTGCCCCTGTTAACTCTCTAGAACTTTTGCTTACCCTCCAGCCTGGTAGAGTAGAAGGAACCAGTTTTTATCACTGAGAGGGGGAAAAAGTTTCTGGCATTACCCTTCTGTGCTCCTGTAAGGTGGATGGACTCAGGGAATGGAGAATGGAAGAGAACTAATGTTTGTTGATTTCCTGCTCTGCACCAGGCACCATGCTGGTGCTGTGCGTGCAGCCAGTCTTTAGAACAGTATGGTTAAAGGATTTTGATTTTTATGTTATTGATAAGGAAGAAGAGCTCAAAAGAGGTTAACTTGCTCGTCTGTAAATCTAGCTAGGAGATGACAGAGCCAGGAGAAGAACTGAAGTCCATCTGACTACAAAACCTATGTTCTTTTCTTGTAAAATAAATATACAAGTAATGAGCTTTTAACCCCTGATAGCCTGTTAGTGGTTTTTCTCCAAGCCATAATCTCTTTGGAATAATCTTTAGTTAGATCAAGCTATTATTCCAAGCTATTATTCTTAGAATTATTTTCTTCTTTTATTTCACTCAGATTTGTTTTTACTGATCTTTGACACCTGAGGTGCTACAAATCTGCATGTTTGTTTAAACTCCAACCAAACGCGCTCATGTTTAATTTGGAATATCATCACCAGGATGTCTGGAA
Organism: Leucopleurus acutus; assembly: GCF_964270905.1. Taxonomy (NCBI): domain Eukaryota; kingdom Metazoa; phylum Chordata; class Mammalia; order Artiodactyla; family Delphinidae; genus Leucopleurus; species Leucopleurus acutus. The sequence goes on from NC_139162.1 coordinate 29,865,902, forward strand.
ATTCTTCTACCGCGGCTACGGGTTTTTTAAAAATGTGAGGTTTGCCCTTTCTGGCAGGAATCTTGGAGCAGGGAAATAGAATGAGATGAGATGTGGAGGGAGAAGGTTTATTTGTAAAGAGGAGAGCATGAAGGCTGTACGCAGTTACCAGAGGCCCTTTAGTACATGGGCTCTTTTCAGCTATCTCTCCGTGACGCTTAGAAATGTGGGATCCATCTACTCCAGGAGATCCCTGGTGACTCCCGCTGGGCCTCACCAAAATAAGATGAAATCTCGATGCAAACCCACGACTCACCCTCTGATTCCCTTGGCTTTCAGAGCGCAGCCAAGCCGCCCCATTCAGAGTTCGGCAGAGGGCATGCCTTGGCCTGTGTTCTCCAACTCATGACATGACTTCAGGATGGAGGGCCAGGATTTTTCTCAAGTGTAACAATATTAATTATCAAGTCACTTTAACACACGTGTGATGTATGTGTGCATTTATTTCACAGGAATAGTATAAAGATTAAATACTTAATGAATCCATTTTTCATATCAAGGATATATTTGCCCTGTGCCTAACTATATCTCTCCCTTCTGTTTCTCATGAGAAATATAGCTATCTTTATTATGTAATCAGTAATATATCATTCCTTCTAAGCAGGATCTAATTTTAGCAACAAGATGAATGGCCCGGGAATGTATTCCACTGCCCTCTGCAGAAAGGAATATATATCAGACCCGCTCAGGTGTGTGTCACTCCTTTATATTGGGAGCTTTCAAGCTCCCCAAGTGGCAGCCTGGGTTTTTCTGGCTGACAGCCCCAAGTTCTCTGTTATGGCTGCACAGACAGCGTTAGGAAACGGCCATGTGTGAACAATAACCAGGCTTGCTCGCTCCAGCCAATGAGGGATGTGGCTCTCCTGGGCCTAGGATTATTGCACCAGCTAGAAAATGAACAGTTGGGGCTTTAATTTATTTATGTGCAGGATCTGTTTGTATAGGACCATCCTCAACTTCCTACCCACCACCTCCCATTTTTTCCCCTGATGCCTTTAAGCAGTGAAATTTCTTTAAAATGCAGGAATAATTCCAGTTTGACTAGCAGCATGAGGAATTAGTTTTTCTTGAGCTTTCAAGGAGAAAATGATCATTTTCTTTCATGCTGCCTGTGAGTTTTATAGCTTCTTCTGCCCATTCATAGCACCTTGTATCTTGACAACATTTTAATTTTGAAGCTATTTTGAATTCATTTTTGAATTGATCCATAGGAAAATCAAAGCAATACCTTATCTACATTTCAAATGTGAAAACTGAGGCTCAGAGAGGGTTAGTGATTTGTTCAGGTTTGGGGACATGGCCAACTAAAAAGGAAAACTCCATATCACACGGTTGCCTATGCTTAATTTTTAATGATCTCTATATAAGATGGAAGATAAAAGTTAGAGGTGTTTGCTTTTGCAACAGTTGTATATGTGAAAATCTGAAATTCTTTGTGCAACTTCTGTATTTGCTGATTCTAAGATGTGCTTTTCTCTCATACTTGTGTCCCCAAAACTGGGATACAGCTGATAATCAATGGAGAATCTTAATCTAATTGGTACTATTTTTCCTTTCTTAGTGGTTGCAGCAGATTGACACTTAAAGTACCCCAAATCTTCACCCATCTCTGTCTCCACGTCCTTCGCAAAGATGTCACTTTGCAACTCTCCCATCAATCAAATCTATTTCCCTAAGCCTGGAAAATGGGTGGGTCTTATCTTTATTTGTTCTTGTAGAGGGCACGTTGGTGCCCACCCATTCCCCTTGGCCCTTACTGCCTCCGTCTGCCTGACTTCCACAGGCACCTGCATTCTTTGCTTGAGGCTGTCTTTGCCTACTGTGATGGCTTAAAATATGTTCACAGTCTTTGACATGCCTCCCTCCTCTCCTCTTGAATGTGGGCCATGTTTCATGACTTGTCTCGCTCCTCTCAAATGGAAGGTTGGAGAGATGGTGTGACTTTCAAGAGGAGGTTATAAAAGCACTGTGGCTTCACCCTCTCAGATCACTCACTTTGCGGTAAGCCCTATACCTTGTCCTGAGGACATTCAAGGGGTCAAAGGAATTGAGACCTCCGGCTAAAAGCCAGCCCTGACTGGCCAGCCATGTGAGTGGATCATGTTAGAAACATCCTCCAGCCACAGTCCAGCCTTTAGATAATGAAAGTCTTTCCGATTTCATAACTGCAGCCTCATGAGGAAACAGAAGCCAGAACCCACCAGCTAAGCTATTCCAAAATCCCTGACCCTCACAAATAATATGAGGTAATAAATATTTATGGTTGTATTAAGCCACTAAGTGTTGGGATAATTCATTGCACATCAGTATATAACTAAATATATAAACTTATCCATGTGGCAAGCTGGAAAGTTTGGTGGATTACATTTTGGAAGCATCCCTCAACCAATGACATGCAGTAGTTTGTATAAATACCACAGCTTCCTCATGCCTTGTAGATCACTGAACTCTCAGAGTTTCCCCAGGGGAAACTCCATTTGCCTGGGATAGTAACTGGATTGATAACACCCTTTATTGACTACTTTCCCTCCCCTAACTTCCTCATGTCCCTACTGGTGTTTCCTTCACCTCCCATATTAATTACTTGTTCTTAAATCCTTGTCTCAATACCTCCTTTTTTGGGGGAGGAAGGATGCAAACTAGGTCAATTCCACGTAACCAGTTGCCAGATCCTGTGTATTTTTAATTTGAAATTATATTTCCATGGTTGCAGTTCAATAGCGCCAACCTGACCTAATGCAAAAAAAAAAAAAAAAAAAAAGCTAAAAGGAACCCTCCCACTTCACACATATATGAATGTTGGTGAAAATATACGCACAAAGGGAATACTCAAAGTTACAGTGATAAGAGGGAGGAGAAATAAAAATGCTCACATGTGAATCAGGAGGAGAGAGAGACCTTAGCAGCTGAAGCTTTGAAGCTCTGTGATCAGGATTATGCAGGTCTGAGCTCCGTGAGACCATAATCAGGAACCAGGCTACCTGCATAAAGCCAGGGGTCCTGAAGAGATTATCTAGTATCCTCTGAATCTGGAACTAGAGAAAACTTCTGCTAGCCTAGGGGAATTGCAGGAAAGCGTCTAATTTTCTTGGGGCTGTGAAAGTAATAGGAATCACCAAAAAAAAAAAAAAAAAGGGAAATTTGTTCCACAAGTTATATGAGGCCTGAATTCTGATTACTCATGTACTATGGGAACCCCAAACTAAGAAATTATCCTAAAATCTTGTCCAGAATTGGTAAGTGTAAAAATGCTCCAAAAGGATGATTTAGGGCACATGAAAATTCTGTGGCCTCCCCTTTCAATCTCATCTCTTTAAGGAAGAGTTTATGGAAAGAAAAAAAGAGAAATGAAAAAAAAGAAATCATAGAAGAAAGCCAACCACAATGCAATGGAGCCAGCAGATAAACAAACGGGAGAACTTGTACTTCAAGAACTGGAAATAATAGAACAACAATCTAAAAAAGACTTTAAGTAAAAACAAAAAACATTTCAAGACATGGAGAAAGGAATAGTAGTCACAAACCAAGAATAAAACTATTTGAAAAAGGGCAGATTTGGGGAAAAAATTCTAAAAATGAAAAATATAGTAATTGAAATAAAAAACTTAATAGACCAGTTGGACTGTAAGGTAGAGATGGCTGATGAGAGGTTAAGTGAATTGGAAGACGCATTGCAAGAAATCACCCAGAATATAACACACAAAGAGATGAAAAATATGAAAGTTGATCAAATGAGCAGGTCCTACCTATGTCTATTAAGAGTTCCAAATAGAAAAAAAAGGGAGTTAGAAGCAAATAGATAGTAGTCAATAATTTCCATTATCTAAGACATGAGTCTTTAAAGAAGCACACCTGGCCTCATGCAGTATAATTAAAAACAAACCTACTTTTAAACACTAGTTCAACTGCAAAGTATCAACCTTAAAAACTACCAGAGAGAAATACAAATTTACCTACAAATGAACGACATTTAGACTGAGGGCATACTTCTCAAAGCAAAAATAGCTGGCAGAACATGGCTGTTGTGTTATAAATGTAGTTACAAATGCACAGGAATAATGCATTTAAATTGCTGAGAGAAAAACTGTCTTTCCAGAATGAAAGGAAAATAAAGTCAATTTCAGACACAAATGACTATTTTGACCAGTAGTACTTTGGCATGTTGTACATGAAGATTTACTTCGGCAAGAAAGAATATTACCTTGAAAAGAAAAAGTGGGATGCAAGAAGTATTTTTAAAATGGATAAATATGTTGGTAAATATAAACAAACGCTTGATAATACAAATTAAAATGCCTATGTGTTTAAAAATAAGGGAAAAATAAATTTGTAAGTATAAAACCATGGAACATGGGAGAGCAGATCAGAGTTAAAACATGTTATTTAGAAGGAGGTAAGTGCTATTGATTAATTCTAGACTTCAGTTTAGGTGTGAACATGAATATAAGGGTAGCCATAACAGAACAGAAATGCAATGCATAATTTGCATACAAGTAGAAGAAAAATATGAACTGGAATACTGTCCACCAAATCATGATAGTAGTTTCCTCTTGGGAGAGAGAAGAGGCGATGGCCACCAGGAGGGGCTGGGGCAGGGAGTAAAGGAAACGTCAACTTTATCTGAAATGGTCTACATTTTTAAAACATTTAGAAACAAGCCTTTTTGTCCCCTTTGCCTCTGGGATATGTTCAGGATTTTCCCTGATATTCAAGGTCCCTCATAACCTGCCTCTATTTTTCAGCCAGCTTAGCTCCCTCTCCACCTCTCAACACATATTTTCTATTTCCATCAGGCCAGTCTCCCCATTTTTTTATAATCCTTGGCTTATTTTAGGATTCATATCTCTGTTGTCCAAATCCTGCCTGTCCTTAAACACCCTTCTTCCTATCACCCAATATTGGCAACAGCAAATAGGACTGTCTGTAGCACATAATACATAATTACATTCTGTTTAGCTCTCTCTTATTTGTACATAACTATCTTACATTTATGTTTTCTATTTCCTTTTAATTGCTTTCTTTTATTCAGTATTTCACGTAAAAGACTATAGAATCTCAGAGGTCAAGAACTGTGGTGTTTATGATACCCTGCCCTGAAATCCCTCATGGCGTGTTCTACAGCTAAACACGTTGTAAAGAATGTATTTGTTAAATTGAAAGCAGTCCCTCTGATGGAAAGGCAATAAGAAAAGAAAATGAACAAGCAAGTTTTGATCATTCTTTGGTGGATAAATTGCACTGACTAAACAATAATAAAAGTCACTTATTTCAAAGTTATTGATTAATCTCAGTGATCTGGAATATATTTGAGATTCAGAAAAAGTTGGTTAAAATCATGTGCTTTGGTGTCAGACAGATCAGTTTAACCATGCGATTACTATCTTTATGACTATGAATAGGCAACCTAACTAGTTTGAGTCTTAATTTCTTCATGGGTAGAAAGGGAAAATAGTTCTTGCCTGGAAATCACCTAGCTCAGCACGTGGAACGTAGTAAAAGCACTCAGTAAACGTGACCTGGGATGATTATTACCTAAAATATGTAAACCCAAAGCCATGCCTGAGATAACTCAGTTCTCTCCCATCCTGCTGCCAGCCCACAATAGAACTGCATTTGTCTGCCCTCTAGAAGTTAAGTGTGGCCATGCTATTTATGTTTGCCAATAAAATGTAATCATAAAGACATATGTCATTTCCTACAGAATTTGTAAGACCTACTGAACAATTCATCACTTCGCCTTCCCCTATATGGGGAAGCACATGTTGAGATGGAGCCTCTGCCAGCCTGGGTCCCTGAATGACCATGTTGAGGAGAGCTCTGCTGCAACCCAAGTGGACACATAAAATGAATGAGAAACAAGCTTTTGATGTGTTAAACTCCCTGAGATTTTGGAGTTTTTTTGTTCCTGCAGCAAAACCTAGCCCATCCTGATTAATATAATGCATTAAAAGTTGTAGTTTCCCACCATCCCCCCCCAAAAAAAAACCTACCTAAAGCCATACTTTAGAATTCATTTGCTCTTATTTAAAGCACTTCTTTCCAACTTGTTTATGTGGTTTCCCATCTCACAGGACGTTTAGAGCAAAATATTAGAGGCGATGTCACCAGAGGTAGGCACTCACCCCAACGAGAAGGAAAAACTGTGATAAGAAGGTAAGGAACTCAAAAAGCATTATGATCTGGGGCCATTTTGGATAGGTGGAATTAATGATGCTTACTAAAAAGCCTTTGAAGCCATCTCTGTATCGCAGCAACGCTTTTTCAGTTTATTACAGTTTCATTACATTTTTATTTTGCTTATTCGTTTTCTTTATTTTATCGTACATTTAGTTTTTACTACACTTTTTTTTTTTTAATGCTTACTATCTCCGAAGCATCATGCTGAACACTTTGAATGTGTAGCAGGTCACTTAACACTCTCAGCCTCTCTCAGAAGCGGCAGGTTTTATCCCATCTCTGTGGCAGCACTCAGAGATTTGTAAGTGCCCGAGGTTTCTTGGTCACTATGGCAGCATCAGTTTCACGTGAACCCAGCCTGTCTGATTTCAGAGTCCTTTCACCATCATGCCTCTCAGGCATTAGCATAACACCGTAGGATGACCCTCAACAAAGGCTAAATTATGTTTCAGGAAAGTCTGTTTTAAAAGGCTGGGAGACATGTGTAACATTTTGGACATTTTTCTATAAAAAAAAAAAAAGATTCAACTTTAACAAGTGCTGGTGCTTCAAAGGCTAGAAAGCTTGGGTTATCAGGAAACGCACATGTGGGAAGCAGCTCTCTCTCTAACAGTGTGAGATAAATGAGACAGTCTTGAATTTCAATGATCTTATAAATGCAACAGGAATGATAAATATAAATCTATTAAAGCGCTTTCCTTTAGAACAAGGAATCTGTATTCTTTGCCCATAGAACTTTTTTTCTTTACTGCAACTTTCAAACAGAAAAAGTTGCTGGCCACGGATGAGTCACTTCCTTGGTTCTTTACAATGTGAAGAGAAAGGACCCATGGTTGGGGGTGGGGAAGTTGGGGAGAAGGTGAATTTCTCTGCTGCTGTCCAAATGGTTGCCAGAGAGGCCCCAGTTTGCCATTTCATCTCTGTAGTTGTTTCCTTATGCAAAGGATGGCGGCTGACACCCAGGGGTCTTCCCATAAATGAAAAGAGCAGAGGACAACCAAACTAGAAGCCCAGAGAAGTTTCCTGCATTGAGAGACATTTGGCAGACAGCGTTTCTTATAGGATAACAGCATCTCACTCCTCACTGCCAGAAGGACATCTCTGGGGCTCAACTAACCTGCTCTGGAAACCTACATTGTCCCTACTTACCACAAACAAGGTTTCACTCTCAGTGGAAATTTGATTTTTGTTTGTATTTTTGTATGACCGTTCAACAGGTAAGCAACATATTTGTCGTAGAACCGTAGCACTATTGTTTAAACATCACAGTGACAATTTCAGTTCTCTGGAGGAGCTATTAAGCACATAGGGTCCCTTCCCTGATCTGTGTTTTTGTCCCCCGTTACTGGGGGTACAGCGTATTCACATACCTTCAGAGGGGTTCAGAGATGCCAGAAGGGGGGTGATTGCAAATGCTTACTATCAGGCTACTTCTGACAATTCCTAATGTAATCCATACACTACACATACATTCTAGTTATACAATTTATGAGGTATAACAAGGGGAGAGAAGTGAAGCTGGGATATAATTGTGACTGATGTGAAACAGACATGTAGAATGAATGGCCTTACAACATTTTCTTTGAAGTTTGTTAAAAGCAGTAAAGTGATATTCACTATAAGTGAAACCTGCTGTTATAGATATCCACTGGCTTGGGGAACATTTTCTTTTGACTTTATTTCTTGAATTTTAATTTGCCACTTGAAGTTTTCGAAATTTTTTTTCTTTTGACGGGCAATGGAAGAGAAAGGGAATAAAAATTGTGGAGCACCTACTACGTGCTTATCCCATACCAGGCACTTGACATCAGGGCCGACTCACAAGCCACAGTAGGGCACAGTGCCTAGGGGCCACAGGAATGTTTTGGTTTCTTTTAAAGTCAGAAGAAAACAATGATATAATACTCCATTATGAATTCATATAATAAAGTTAAAATTTATTATAATAATAATGAATATAACAATGAATCGCACCTGGATTATATTTGTCTTTTAATCCTTTCTTTATGGAAGAAGGGGCCCCCAAAGGCAATGTGGCAAGGGCCCACGGATTCCATAATGTGGTGGCCCTGCTTGGTAGAAATTATCACGTTTAATTCTCCTGAGTAAATCTGAAAGACTGGAAAGTGACATTTCAGAGACTTAAGAAGTTTTCCTAAGGTCCTAAAGCTAGCAAGTGGTAGAGGCAGGTCTTAAGACTATTGTCTAATTCTTTCCACTGAAGAAGAGCTTAATGTATAGGTAATTCTACATTGGAACACCTGGCATTAGGAACGAAAAATGTCACATATATTTGGTACCAAAGAAATGAATGGAAGATCAGTTCTGAGGTTGGCATGTATTTTTCCATACAATATAGGAAGATGTCTAAAAATATATGTAACCCAGATGTCCCCAAGCTTACCAGCTTCAAGGTCAATACTTCTTTTCAATGCTCAAATTATAGTTTACGCACCCACAGGAAGTCCGGCCTTTGTCCTATCACTATCATCTTCCCATCTTTCTCTTGGGACCTGTGAAGACCACTTATGTGTTCCTCTAACCAGTCCTGGTTAATACTCAACATCTCAGCAGACTGCTTCTCACCGCATTTGGGGCGTCATTTTGGGGGCAGGTGGTCACAGCTCTCTCTTCACACGTTGGTGCGTGCCCCTCTCTTTATTCCCCAGAGCACAGCTAGGAGAGAGCTGGGACTTCCAACCAGTTTTTACTGAAGTCTTGGGGGCATTGGTAGTACAACATGAAGGGGAACGCTCGATGAATACCTAGGTCAACCAAGCATCCTAATTTGCCCAGAACTAAAGGAGTTCTTGGGAAATTTTAGTTTGAAAACTGTGTCAGTCCTGGGCAAACCTGGACAAGTTGTTCACCCTACAGATGTCTCATCTTGAACCCACAGCCCTGACTTACCTCACTTAGGGCTTCATCTTGGCTATTGGTCTATCTCCACTTGGCTAAGCTGGTTCTTCCCATCCCTGTCACCTCCAAGAATGCTCTTTCCTTAGATCCCAGACCCAACTTTTCTTAGCCTCAGAGAGAGGAAGACCTCTTTCCTCTAGTTTAAGACCAGCCTTCTTCCCTGCCCAGCCTCATTACTAACAGGAAGACCTCTTACCTTGCTGGGAAAGACCTGTGCTCCTCCATTAGCATGTCATTAAATCCTCATGGCCTGGACAAGACAAACCCAGAAGTCCACAAGACTGTTCCCAGATTCAAAGTCTTTTGGTCTTAAATGACATCATGTATGGGACCCCAAGAGTCTAATATGGGTTGTTCTGTATCAAACCCATGCAGTTTCTTGTCACAATCTCTTGGCCTGATAGATGAAGGAGGGAGGTTGGGTCATCCCCATAATTTGGAATCTCTTGTGAGAAATGTTTAGTTTAGAACACAGACACATCTCTGGCGCATCATGAGAAAAGAGGTTTATAACCCCTAAGCAGCACAGTTCTGTTCAAACACACCACAGATGTTACCAAGAAGAGCACTCAGCCCCTTGAGGTGAAGTGTCTGAATTTTGGTTACTCTGTGAATTCAGGACTTTAGACAAGAACAATGGGTAGGTATATGTCCTATATACGCTGTTGACTAAAACACCTTTAAATTGGACCTCCCTGAAAAAAAGGAAAGTTCTTTTCCAACACCAATTCCAAATCCTACCCTAGAGTTCAGCAACATTTGTGACTCTCGATGGGTTTCCAACTTTGAAAATTTAAAACTTAGGTCTACGAAGAACCCCATTACAGGTAAGATCAGAGAGTACGTAGAGATTACAAAATTTGTAACAATGCAATTAAGTGTCACATGAGTTGACAATATTTATCACAAAGCTAAGAGGCCATCTTGGGCAAACTGACCAAAAATTTAATATTTCTGAGAAGGGAAGAAAAAATGAAATGAGACAAAGGTAAGAAAGCTGATTTCAGAAGACTTTACACTGAGGTGGTAAGACTGTAGGAGGGCTTTCACCAGACTCTGTAGCATTAACTTTACCATACTTACATTAAAAAAATCATCATTGTACCTTTTTCTATACCCTGTCATTATTACATCACCTGTTTCAGTTTTTTGACCAATGATTATATGTGTGTATGTTAAACTTGAAATTAAAAACCAAATCATCTGTTTTAATAATTTTGCTGTCACTCTACCCACTAAATATCACTTTTCTTTTTTTTTCTCTGTATATAATCTCAAGAAATACAGGATAAAATAGGTGTTTAACTAAAATTCCAAGTAGACCTAAGAAGTTTGTTGTGCTGAGGCCTGGATAGACTTAGGAACACATGAATCCAGGGGTTAGGGAAGAGTAGGGTCAAAAAGAAAAATAGTACAGATAGTTTTTGCCTTGCTGAAAAGTCAGAACTTCATATGCTGCAAAAGTGAGGTATCAGAGCAAATGTGGATTGCCACAGCAATCAGACAAGAAATCAAAGGAATCCAAATTGGATAGAAGGCTGTAAAATTACCACCATTGGCAGATGACATGATACTATACATAGTTGACCCTTGAACAACACAAGGGCTAGGGGAGCCGACCCCCTGCATGGTTGAAAATCTGTGTATGACTTTTGACTGTCCAAAAACTTAACTATCAATAGCCTACTTATGACTGGGAGCCTTACTAATAACACAGTCAATTAACACATATTTTGTATGTTATATGTACTATATACTGTATTCTTACAATTAAGTGAGCCAGAGAAAAGAAAATGTTATTAAGAAAATTAACGAAGAGAAAATACATTTACAGTATTGTACTATATTTTTCAATACTGTTAAGTTTATGTCATCCATTTACAAGATGAATTGTCTATCTGTCAGCACCTACATCAATATTGGCTTATATGATACAAAGTACAGTAGATATTATACATATTACTAATACAGCCAGCAAAAATGAAAAGATAATGTGAAAAAGAAATTCATATTTCTTTACAGGTATAATGATTCATGCATTGATAACAAAGAAGCAGCAATATGATTGCTTTATGTTAGCCTAGTGTAACTGATACAATTGCTTCATGGTAGCCTAGCCTATAGGCTAATGAATGAATTGTTATAAATTTTCTTTATGACACACAATATTACAGTCATATTCATAATACAGTATTGGAAACATTGTTACATTATTTAGAAAACCACTTACCTGTGATGAGAGGCTGATATGCAGTTTCTCCAATTATGAGAGAGAGAGAAGCACACTGTACAGTAAGGTAATCCTTTGAAAACGAAGATATAAAACAGTAAGAAAACTAGCACATTATTAATTCTATATGGAATGTCACTCACCTATGCCTGTGTAAGAATACGCTATCCACTTCAATACAACTCTTGCACGTATATTTTTGTACATTTATTGAAAAAATATACATATCAGTGGATTTGTGCAGCTCAAACTCATATTGTTCAAAAGTCACCTATATGGAAAATCCTAAAGACACCACCAAAAAACTATTAGAACTAATAAATAAACTCAGTAAATGTTCAGGATACAAAATTAATATACAGAAATCTGTTGCATTTCCATATACTAAGAAAAAACTATCAGAAAGAGAAATTAAGAAAACATTCACAGTTGCATCAAAGAGAATAAAATACTTAGGAATAAATCTAACCAAGGAGGTAACTCAGAAGTTATGACATTGATGAAAGAAATTGAAGACAATATAAGCAATTGGAAAGATATTATGTGCTTATGGACTGAAAGAATTAATGTTGTTAAAATGACCATACTACCCAAGGCAATGTACAGATTCAATGCAATCCCTATCAAAATACCAATGGAATTTTTCACAGAACTAGAATAAATAATTCTAAAATTTGTATGGAAACAGAAAAGACCCTGAATAGCCAAAACAATCTTGAGAAAGAAGAACAAAGAACAAAGCTGGAGGCATCACACTTCCTTATTCCTTATGCTACAAAGGTACAGTAATCAAAACAGTATGGTACTGGCACAAAATCAGACATATAGATCAATGAAACAGAATAGAGAACCCAGAAATGAACCCACATTTATATGGCTGATTAATTTACAACAAAGGAGGCAAGAATATACAATGGAGAAAAGACAGCCTCTTCAATTGGGAAACCTGGCCAGCTACATGCAAAAAAAATCAAACTGGTCTACCTTATCACACCATATACCAAAAAACCAAAAACCAAAAACAAAAACACCTCAAAATGCTTAAAGACTTTAATATAAGACCTGAAACCATAAAACTCCTAGAAGAAAACATAGACAGTACACTCTTAGAATCAGTCTTAGCAATACATATATATTTTTTGCCTATGTCTTCTCAGGCAAGGGAAGCAAAAGCAAAAATAAGCAAATGGGGCTATATCAAACTAAAAAGCATTGCAAGGTGAAGGAAACTATCAACAAAACAAAAAGGCAGCCTACCAAATGAGAGTAGATATTTGCAAACAATATATCTAATAAGGGGTTAATATCCAAAATATACAAAGCATTCATACAACTCAACATAAAAAAAAAAACAACTGGATTACAAAATAGGAAAGAGCACCTGAATAGACATTTTTTCCGAAGAAGGCATACAGATGGCCAACAGGTACATGAAATGGTGCTCAGCATCACTAATCATCAGGGAAAGGCAAATCAAAACCACGAGATACCACCTCAAACCTTTCAGAGTGGTTATTATCAAAAAGACAACAAATAACACGTGTTGGAGAGAATGTGGGGAAAAGGGACTCCCTGCACACTGTTGTTTGGACTGTTCATTGGTGCAGCCGCTTTGGAAAACATTAGGGAGGTGCCTCAAAAAGTTAAAAATAGAGCTGCCATATGATCCAGCAGTTTCAGTTCTGGGTGTTTACCCGAAGAAAACAAAAACATTAATTCAAAAAGATATACGCACTCCAGTGTTCACTGCAGCAATATAGCCGAGATACAAAAGCAACTTAACTGTCTGTCAGTAGGTGAATGAATAAAGAAGATGTGGTATATATGTTTATCGTTCATAAAAAATGAAATCTTGTCATTTGCAACAACATGGATGGATCTAGAGGGTATTATGCTAAGTGAAGTAAGTCAGACAGAGAGAGACAAATACCGCATGATCTCACTTACATATGGCATTCTAAAAAACAAAATCAAGGAACAAAACAAAATGAAAACAGACTCATAGATACAGAAAACAAATGGGTGGTTGCCATAAGGGAGGGAGGGTAGGAGGAGTGAATGAAATAGATAAAGAGGATTAAGAGGTGTAAAATTCCATTTATGTAATAACCAAGCCACAGGGATGTAGTATACATTATTAGAAATATGGTCAATAATATCGTGGTAACTTTCTATGGGACTGATCATGATCATTTCATAATGTAAGCAAATGTCAAATCATTACGTAGTATACCTGAATCTAAGAAAACATTGTACATCAACTATATTTAATTTAGAAAAATCAATATAGTATGTTATTAGTGTAAGAATAGTGTAAGAATAGTCTGGTCAATGAGACACAATAGAGATTCCAGAAATAAACCTGTATTAACACAATAAATTGATTTTTGACAATGGCATTGAAAGAATTCAATAAAGAAAAACCTTCAACAAGTGATGCTGGAGGAACTGAATACCCAGATGGAAAAAAAATGAACCTTGACCCTTACTTCAGTCCGTATAAAAAAGTTCATTGGGGATGGGTAATAGACCTAATTGTAAGAGCCAAAACTATAAAGTTCCTAGAAGAAAACATAGGAGAAAATTTTTATGACCGTGAAGTAAATAAAGACTTCCTAGAAAGAACACTGGTAGAAATAACCATAATATTTACAAAAATCAGATTTCATCAAAATTAAAAATTTCTGCTTATCAAATCGTATCATTAAGTACAGGAATAGACAAACTACAGACTGGGAGAAACTATTCACAGAAAATATATGTGGCAAAGAACTTGCATCTAGTATCGAGGACTTGAATCTTTTATAACTCATTACTAAAAGGACAACACAATTTCTTAAATTTGCAAAAGACTTGAACAGGCAATTACAATAGAACAGATACCAGTAGTTAAAAAGCACACAAAAAATTCATTAGTCATCAGAAAAATATTAATTAAAACCATAATGGTATACTACTTCACACCCACAGAATAGATAAAATTTTAAAATGCTGACCATACCAAATGTTAATGAGAATGTGGAGTGATCAGAATTTGAATCTATCTCTGGTAGGAATTTAAAATGGTATAACCACTTGGAAGACACTGAAATTTTTTATAAGCTAAACATACATTTACTCTATGATCTAGTAATTCAACGCCTAGCTACATACTTAAAGAAACTGAAACATAAGTTCATAAAAAGATATGTATAAGAGTGTTCATAACAGCTTTATTCATAATAGCCCCAAACTGAAAACAGATCAAAAGTCCATCCTTGGGAGACTGGATCAACAAACTGTGGTATATTCATAGAACAAAATACTACACAGCACAAAAAGAAACAACCTACATGAATGAATCTCAAAAACATTATGCTGGGCAAAAAGAAGTCAGACACGAGAACTACGATTCCATTTATATCAAGTTTTATAACAGGCAAAACTAACCTATATTCCAAGATGCATAGGAGAATTGAAAACATAGGTTTACAAAAAAATCTCGTACACGAGTGCTCACAGCAGAATTATTCATAGTAGAAAAAAAGTGGGAACCACCCTAATACCCACCAATTGATGAGTGGGTAAACAAAATGTGGTATATCCATACAATAAGATATTACTTAGCAATAAAAAGAAAGTACTGATACATGCAACAATGCAGGCAAACCTTAAAAACGTTATGGTAACTGAAAGCCAGACACAAAACGCCACGTGTCGTATGACTCCATTTATATGAAAGCACTAGAACTGGCAAATCCATACAGACAGAAAGTAGTTCAGTAGTTGCCAGGGGCTGGCAAGAAGGGGCAGTGGGGAGTGACTGCTGATAGGTATGTAGTGTCTTTTGGGGGTGATGAAAATATTCTAAAATTAGATAGTGGTAGTGATAGTACAACTGTGTGAATATATCATTGAACTGTATACTTTAAAAGGATTAATTTTATAGTATATGAATTATATCTCAATGAAAAAACTATAGTGACAGAAATTTGAGCAATGGTTGCCTTGAAATTAGGGTGTGGATGGGGATCAAAAGGAAAATAGGAAGGAACTTTCTGGGAGGATGGAAATGTTCTGTATTTCTTTAGAAGTGTGAGTTAGAAATGGCTAATAGAAATGGCTGTATGCAAATTTTTCAAAACTTATCAAACTATAAAAAGTAAGATCTGTGCATTTACATGTAGATTTTTGCCTCAATGATAAACAAATTAAAGGCAAAAAAGAAAAAAGACTTAGTTAAATTGGAATAGAATACTTCTTTAACCTAGGTATGACAATTTTATCATATATATAAATCTCAAACCAGTAAGTCAGTATCTTAGTATTGAAACCCTCTAGAATCTATCATTACAGTTGGAAACAAGACCATCATGTCCCGTTATGGGTGAAATGTTTTAACAAGATTCTGCAAGTGTTCACCAAAATAATTAGTGAAAATTAAAAAAATAAGGTTTCTGTATTAGAAAGGAGGTGGCCCCAAATATTGTTATTTACAGTTATTGGAATTGTCCACCTGAAAAACCCAAGAAATAATGAGAATTGTTGGAACCAAGAGGGTTTACCATCCTAATGGTAAAGCCAATAGCTTTCCTATATAATATTAAACACTTTCAAAAATATAATGGTTAAAACAATACCATTTTTAAAATTAACAAAAATAGGAAATACCCAAGACCAATATAAGCGAAGTTATTAAACTCTACTGATGGACATGAAAATCACTTTAATAATTCAAGAGTGCCTCTCATCTTTGCATGGATGGACTCAAAATAATAAAGATATTGCTTTTCTCAATTCATGCACATGTACAGTCCCAAGCAAACCCCAGCAAGGTTTTTATGATATTTAAAAAAAATGATTCAAAACTAATATGGAATTAAATGTGTAAGAATAGCAAGAAGAAGAGTGAACTTTCTTCTACCAGGTATAAGAATCCTGTTTTTTTGGCCGCGCTGTGTGGCATGCAGGATATTAGTTCCCCGACCAGGGATCAAACCCGTGTCCCCTGCAGTGGAAGTGCAGAGCCCTAACCACTGAACCACCAGGGAGTTCCCCAAGAATCCACTAATTAACATTGGTGCAGAACTAGTACAGGAAGAGGGGTACCTTGATGGAAGATAATAGACAGCCAAGACAAAAACCAAAGCATGAGTATGGATTGGGACAAAGTAAAGGCAGCGTTGAAATAACGAGAAAAAGATTGGATTGTTTACCAAATAACATTAGGACAACTGACGTTTATGTGCAAATAAAAATGACTACCTATTACACACCTTACCATACCACAAATTCACGATGGATTAAAGGTTGAATGCAAAGACAAAACCAGAAAAGTACAAGGAAAACAATAGATAACTATTACATTTGTTAATTTTGGTTAGAGAAGGAGTTTAAGGAGGATGTTTGAAGTATATCATCAAAGCCAGACACTAAAGAGGAAAAGGATTGACTCCTTAAAAACAAAAAACTTCCATATGACAGAAACCTCCTTAAACAAAATTAAAAAGCAAACAATTGGAGAAAACACTTACTGCTTATGTGACAGACCAAACGTTAATACCTTCAATATGTGCTTTTTTATGGTTTCTTTCAACTGAAGAGTCCTGCTCAAACTTGCTGAAACATGCACGGGGATTTGCTAGTTTCTGTAACTGGAGAGCCCAGGGATGGAGAGGCCTGAAGCTTCCATCATAAGGAAGCCATGTTGGTTGCCTGTAGCCCGGTCTCTCCTATGCTACCAACCTAACAGTCCTCCAGGAAAGAGTGCTGCTTCTCTGATCGCTCCAGCACAGAAGCTTTTGGAAGGATTCTAACCCAGTTTGGGTCACAGGTCCATCACTGAATAACCCCTGTAGCTGAAGGAAGGTTTCTTTCTCTTTTGCTCCTGTTTCTCTTTTGTTCTGGGATTCTAGTGTGTTACCCACTGATGATTCTGCCCAGGCATGGATCATGTGCTACCCTTGTGGCAGGGAAAGGGGTAGGTCAGTGCTACACCAACTACTTGGGATGAATTTTTCATAATACAGAGAGATTCTGTTATCAGAATAAGGGAGAAGGAATGCTAAGGGGAATAAAACAGCAGATTTTCACTAACATATATAAAGAGCTCTCACAAATCAATAAGAAATAGTACAGTCAAAAATCCATGAAAAGCCATAATGATTCATCATTAATTAAATTTCACTTTTCCTTAGTCCTATTCTTTTATATCTCTGCTGAATGCTTTCCAAGGTTGTAGTTGGCTACTTTGACAAATTAAGCTGTTATTTATCACAAGATGCTAATATGTTATAATGAGCTTCCTCTCCTCTTAGGTAACCCATAGAGGGCAGGGGCTTCCTACAGACAATGTTTTAATCAAAGGATGGTCTCGGTTGTGAGGATTTTAGGCATGAAAACTAAGATACAGTCCCTCAGGCAGAATGAATGCTCAAATCTTTATTTCACTAGCATTCAATAAATCTTTCTTCTTGTATCTTTGACAAGCAAGGGAAGGCCTTGTTCTTTTGGTTTTTCTTGAATAACCTGTGATTTTGCAGTTGTTTTATGTGCATATTTCTTAAATGAATTTAGGGCCCTGAACTTCACTGATTTTTTTTCAAATTTAGTTTGTCTCATTGCAAGAAAGATTAGATTATTACTTTTATATAATTTATATGTTTTTTATAAATATAAATTTTTATCTATTAGATTTCAAGTTGCTGCTTTTTTAAAAACATACAGGCTGTATATTTTAGGCCTAAATGAGAGTATTCATAGAAGAAAAAAAGTTCAATTTTTGAGAAAACAGAACATTTCTATTAACTTAGAACCCTGAAACTCAGGAAGCATGATTATTTTGATTTTTTGTTTGTTTGCTTCTAAATTTTGCACATTATTTTTATGAAAGAGAAGGAACCAATGGCAGGGAGTTAATTCAGAGACCCTCTCAAGTTCATATTTCACTGAGTAAATAAAAGTATATTTTATTTTTTTTTATGTGTGCTAGGAGGCGTTATTCACCTTCTATGTCTCAGATTCATCATTTTTGAACAGGGATTACAATAGGATCTACCTCACAGGGTGGTTTTAAGGGTGCAATGAGTTAAAGTGCTTTGAAAAGTGCCTGGCCCAAAGTAAGTGCAGAGCAGTTGGCTATGCCTATTATTCATGTCATTTCTAACCATAGCCCATCCTACCGACAGTTATGTAGCTGACACAGTTCAGAAGTCCTCGGGAGGTTAAGACATACCTCCTGCATGACAGAATGCAGTTGAATAGAGTTGAGAAGCTTACTTCCTTGAACTAGAATTCTCTGGAAATAGATGTTTCAACTATGGATAAAAGAAATGAACACTACCATTAATCAGAAACATAAAAAGTTCTCAGAATTCCTTGTTACCTCTCTGTAGTCCTTATTCTATGATGATTTATCCACTGAGGTTTCTGTTTTCTCTACTAATCTGTGAATTCAAAGGATGGCTATGATTTATTTACTATTAATTTCCTCGACCCACTGTGGGCCTATCACAGAGGGGCTCACTGAATATTTGTTGAATGAATGAATGAATGAATCAGCTAATGAACAAATAACCGAACAGGCATACAACTCTCCAACCCTCTTATATAAATAGTAACTGAGCAGTGTACAAGTCAGGACTAGAAGCCCCAGAGGCCAACTACCTGGAGAGCGATGGGACAGGTTTTATCTACTTGCAATCTATTAAAAGATCATCCTTCAAAAATTCTTTAAAGTGTCTTAAGAAGAGGAAATTCCATCATCACATGTGCTTCAGCCATGAATTTCAACATTTCTTCTTTGAAAAAACATGAAATATTATACCAACACAGATAAAATCTTTTGACTACTTTTATTGATCATTCATGCATATATACTGTTAAAGTTGAAACAGAATTGAAAGGTGGTAACCAAAAGGGAAGGTAAGTTAATTTAGAGAAATTTAAAGGATGAGAGGGAAGCAATAAACATGGTTGAATTTGCTGAATATTTTTCTATGCTGGGAAAAAAATATTACCTGATAGGTATTTGATACTTGAACAGAATGAAATAGTTCGATTCAGAAAGTATTTTGAAGCTTTGATTTTCTTTTGATGCAGTAGGTGAGGTCTTTTATTTTTTTAAGAAAGTATCTAGTTCAGTTCTGTTTGAATGATCCTTCAGTATCTCTCTGCAGACATAACTTGTTTTATTGCACTTCGCTTTATTGACCTTTGCAGATACTGTGTTTTTTACAGATTGATGCTTCGTGGCAACCCCTATCAGGCAAGTCTATGGGCGCCATTTTTCCAATAGCATTTGCTCACTTTGGGTCTCTGTGTCACATTTGGTAATTCTCACAATATTTCACTTTTTCATTATCATATTTGTTATGGTGATCAGTGATCAGTGACGTTTGATGTTACTATTGCAAAAAGATAACAACTCTCTAAAGGCTCAGATGATGGTGAGCGTTTCTTTATCGATAGTGGGGTTTTTTTGTTCTTGTTTTTTTGTGGCCTCTCCCGTTGCGGAGCACAGGCTCCGGACGCACGGGCTCAGTGGCCATGACTCACAGGCCCAGCCGCTCTGCGGTATGTGGGATCCTCCCGGACCGGGGCACGAACCCACGTCCCCTGCATCGGCAGGCGGACTCTCAACCACTGCGCCACCAGGGAAGCCCACGATAGTGTTTTTTAATTAAGGTATCTACACTGTTTTTGTACAGAACACTATTGAGCACTTAATAGACTGCAGTATAGCGTAAACATAACTTTTACAGGCCCTAGGAAACCAAAACATTCGTGTGACTCACTTTATTGCGATATTTGATTTATTGCTGTGGCCTGGAACCAAACCTACAATGTCTCCGAGGTATTTCAGGTTGAGTATGATGAGCAATTGGATTCGGTTCAGCTTATAGCTCACAAAGGTTGTGTGTTTCATTCTGGTTAGGTGGTTGTTGTCACCCCTCGGTCTGGCTGACACCTCCAGCTATTGCGAAACTCAGGGGTCTCCCCTGGAACTGTAAATGGAGACCCCAAATGAGATCAAATGAGGCAGACGCCTTAAATCAGAAGTGTCAGCTGAAGAAAGAGCTCTTTCCCTGGGTTCCTGCAGAGAGCGGTCCAGGGGCCCATCACTTAATTCAGAGCTAAAAGAACATAAGCAGTGTGCTGGGTTTTCAGAAGTGGCGAAATGAAATCCTTTCCCCTCAAATTTCAGAATTAATCAGGAAATATCTACAAGCATCAGATAGATGAAGATCGAAATGTCGTCTTTATTGCTGGCCTCACTCAATTAGAACATGTGGCTGGAATCTGTGGCCCAGTAATTGGGTTTCCACATCTTGCTTCTCACTCCCTCCTCCAAGACAAGGTATTAGGACGGCCCCTTTGTAAAGAAGACACTTCCTTGGTCAACGGCAGATAGGGTCACTGTCTCCCATCTGAGAAATCTCATGAGTTCAGACCGGTAGAAATGGCCTTCCTACCTGCCTCCAGAAAGGAGATGCCAGGTCCAAGGTAACTCATCCTGTGCATGCAGAAGCAAGAGGAGATGCCCCCTCCAGGCAGACAGCCCTGAGACAGAGCCAGGACCAGCCGAGCCAAGCTCAGGCCAACTAGGCAGGTAGCTCCTTCTCCTCTGGGGAGCGAGTGAAGGGGAGAAAGGGACCAGCAGCATTAGGGAATAGCTGTCCACTTTCCACGTATTTTATCCTTGCCCTTTCGTCTCACAGTTCAAAACAGCACTTTGAAAACTTTCTTCAGAATTGAGTCCCTGAGTAAAAAGCATCTTCATCCTTCAAAGGAGCCACTCCCATTGCTTTTTTTTTTTTTTTTGCGGTACGCGGGCCTCTCACTGTTGTGTCCTCTCCCGTTGCGGAGCACAGGCTCCGGATGCGCAGGCTCAGTGGCCATGGCTCATGGGCCCAGCCGCTCCGCAGCATGTGGGATCTTCCCAGACCGGGGCACGAACCCGTGTCCCCTGCATCGGCAGGCGGACTCTCAACCACTGCGCCACCAGGGGAGCCCTCCCATTGCTTTTAAGTCAGGAGAGCCATGGTTGACTTTTTCTAGAAATCCCCCTTTCCATCATGCCTACCCCTTCACCAGAGGTTCCTGTCCTTGTCACTTTCTTCATCCTTAACAACTGAAAGTCTGCGGCCCTTTCTTGCTAAGAAGGGCCTCTTGTGTTGTCTCACACCAGCCCAGGTGGCTCTCACCCATTTCGAGACATTTTTCTCCCTCTCCCAAGCACCTGCCCTCTACCCAGCACACACAACTCGGAAGCTCTGATCTTCACCAAAGCCTTGGACCATTTGCATTATTTCCTGAGCACTTACTGTAGTCACAGCCTGTCTTAGAAGACTTAGTAAAGGTAGGGAATTGATTCCCTGTATATACTAGTTTTCTCTATACTTACTAAATGTAAGACTGGAAACACTGATGTTGTTGATTTTGTTGTCATGTTCTGTTGCATATGAGTTCTTGGGCCGTTGAATTCATTCATTCAACTCAATCATTTATTCATTCACCTACTAATGTTTCTGCAGTGTGCTTGGCCCTGTGCTGAACCTGGGGTTACAGATAGGAATAATGCTCAGTTCCTATCTTTGGGAAATCAGTCTGGGGGGAGGGATGGACGTAATAGATATTTTACCATATGGCCAGGTAAACTGAATTATAGAAGCACATTGAACTGAGGTCTTGGTTGAAGGTTGAAGGGTGAGGGAGACCAGGACATTCTGGCATGTCCTGGTCTCCTTCCATGTGAAGAAGAGTGGAATGTGCCGCAGGAACAGTGAAAGGCAGGCTGGGCCCAATCTTGTGGAAGCCTTTGTAAGACAGAAGAAGGAGTTTAAACGGCATTCTGTAAGCAACAGGAAGCTGGCAGAGATTTTAAGCAGAGGTGTAACTCGATCAGCTTTTTATTAGGGAGATAACTCTGCATCAGGCGGATGGGATTCGTTCTTAGAAAAGTTAATCCTTCCAGGGCAATAGGCACTTGGCTGCTGAGAAGCCTGGCTTTCAGCTCAGTGTTTGGAGGGTCTCGAGCGATATTGATGTAATTGAGCTTTTAGCAAAAAAGATGAAATCGTAATAGCCAATATGTCTAAAATGAAAAGAACGTGATTTGCCTTATAATAAGGTACCCCCCTTAAAAATAAATCTTTAATTCAACCTATGAATTTTTAATGCCAAGAACGCAGCATAATACTTTGAAATTGAAACTTGAGATACAGGCATGGCAAAAATCATCCCTACAGTGGATTTGGGGCATACAAATTGAGCAGTATGAACTATTGACACCTCCTGGTGGCAGCAGATGTGTGCTGTTTGCTTGGTCAAAACAAGAGGGAAATGTATCAAAGGCATGGAAAATAAATAACACTGGCAGCCCAGGAGGAAGGGATGGGAGGATGAAATGGCCCTGGTCTCAGGACCGACCTGCTGGAAGAGAGAGATGGCAGAGGGAGGCCTCAGGTGACCAGGGCCAGCCGCCACTGCTCCTAGTGAGAAGGGCTGAGCAAGGGCGTCTGACAAATTTAAAACCAAAAGGTAGATGACTGAGATCGGTGTTCCAGAATGTCCACTGGCAGTTCTTTTGTTGTTGTTGGTTTTTTTTAAATGTATTTATTTGTTTTTATTTTTGGCTGTGTTGGGTCTTCCTTGCTGTGTGCGGCTTTCTCTAGTTGAGGCAAGCGGGGGCTACTCTTCTTTGCGGTGCACAGGCTTCTCATTGCGGTGGCTTCTCTTGTTGAGGAGCACAGGCTCTAGGCACGCGGGCTCAGTAGTTGTGGCTCGAGGGCTCTAGAGCACAAGCTCAGTAGTTGTGGCGCACAGACTTAGTTGCTCCGCGGCATGTGGGATCTTCCCAGACCAGGGATCAAACCCGTGCCCCCTGCATTAGCAGGCGGATTCTTTTTTTTTTTTTTGCGGTACGCGGGCCTCTCACTGTTGTGGCCTCTCCCGTTGCGGAGCACAGGCTCCGGACGCGCAGGCTCAGCGGCCATGGCTCACGGGCCAGCCGCTCCGCAGCATGTGGGATCCTCCCGGACTGGGGCACGAACCCGCGTCCCCTGCTTCGGCAGGCGGACTCTCAACCACTGTGCCACCAGGAAAGCCCTCAGTTCAAAATCTAAAATGAAAAGTTGAAGTTTCTTAGGAGAGTCTGGGAGTCACCTAACAACTGTGATACCTCAGTCAGGGGAACCGTAAAGCCCAGTGAAAAAGGCTTATTTCTGTCGGAGGCTCCTTACCAACTCTGGCAGTGATTAACATGACATGGCATGTCGCTCTGCTCTCCCCAACCCCCAGACCAAGAAGGCTCTATGAATTAGCTTCAGCTCACAAGGAACAGGTCAGACAGAGGCCCCCAATTTTGTGAAATCCCAGGGAGAGAACACTACACGTAATTTATTTCTATCACTCTGCATCTGAGGCTTGCACACACCAACTGCACAGTCCCAGGCCAGCCGTCTGCCGGGGTTCAGAGCCCGGTCCGGACCCAGGCCGGACTGGGTTTCATCTCGCGACCTCCAATGGCACCAGCGGGTCAGCCTGGCTCAGGGCGACCTGGTCCTTCTTCTCCTGCTTTAAGACCTGCTCCTCCCACAGTGCCTGGACCACGTGATAGGCGGTGAGCACCACGGGCTTGGGCTTCTCCTCATCGAAGAGCCGCTCGTTGGCCTCTGGGTACAGCTGGTGGGGCCCGACTGCGCGCACATGTGCCGGCAGGTGCAGGAACTCGTGGGCCTTGAGGTCGCAGTCGCGCATCTGGGACCCCGGCAGCCACCAGCGGCCCACGAAGCCCACATCTGCGATCCGGTCCAGGAAGTCGGCCCAGCAGGGCTGCAGGTAGCGGCAGCAGGCCTGGTGGGGGCTGACCTGGGCGTCGAAGGGCGTCTCATACACCAGCGAGCAGAGGCCCGGGCTCACGGGGCGCCGGCGGCCGCGACCCGGAAGTCAGAGCGGCTGCTGCATGGACGCTTCCGAGTCGCGTTGCGTGAGGCGGCCGCCAGCGGAAGGAGGGTCCCCGACGCTTCGAGAGGTCGCTCCAGGCCAGGGCGCAGCAGGCCGCCGCGTCCCTGCAGGCCTCGGAGGAGTCCCAGAGCGGAGCGAGGGCACCGGAGCCCAACCGCGCCCACTTGCCGGGCTTTGCAGACGCAGCGTCGCCCTCCCTTCCGCGGCTTCGGGACCAGAATCCCTCCGGAGCGGCCACCGCCCTTCTCTTCAGCTTGGCCAGGTATGCGAAGCGGAAGGCCGGGGGAGTCTCTTCTGCTCAAGCGCCAACATTGCGGTTCGTGGCCCCTTTTTAATTAAAAAAAAGAAAAGAAAATGAGATTTTACGACTGCTTGCGTAGAATAGAAATATTTGCCTTTATGCCCACATAGTGAAAGTATGCATCTTGCTTCTTGCAAGAAGCGGACGTTCTTGTGCTGTGGGCCCCAGGGGCGCGGTGCCCGCAGCATCTCCTGGCAAAGTCGGCCCCGAGGGGGGGCAGCCGGAGAGGCAAAAGGTCACGCGGGGAAAGAGGTGAGCTTCGCTTTAAAGGAACTTGGAGGGCTTCCCTGGTGGCGCAGTGGTTGAGAGTCCGCCTGCCGATGCAGGGGACACGGGTTCGTGCCCCGGTCCGGGAAGATCCCACATGCCGTGGAGCGGCTGGGCCCGTGAGCCATGGCCGCTGAGCCTGCGCGTCCGGAGCCTGTGCTCCGCAACGGGAGAGGCCACAACAGTGAGAGGCCCGCGTATCGCAAAAAAAAAGGAACCTGGAATCAAACTTGCACTCAGCCACTTATTCGTGTTTGGCTTCAGGCAAGTTATTTGCTCTGAGCCTCAAGTTTCTCCGACGTCAAATGAGGATAATAGATCAGAGCAGCTCCCTAGGATTGCGGTGAGGGTTGAATGAGACAGTCCTCCAGACTCACGCCTTTACGATTGCTCAGGGTCTGACATTTAGTAAGCGCTCCATAAATGGCGGCTGTTACTCTTCTTCTTATTTTATTATCATCGTCTTCCCTAAGGGTTTGACCCATTTGGCCAGTATGGTTGCTCAGCTCAGAGCAGGGCCGACACCTGTCTGCCCACCCACTTTCTCCCTGGCAAGGTGAGCAGGGGTCTTTCCTCCTGCAGGCATTAGGCCTAATTCATGGTAGCCTCACTTTGGGTTCCTCTCGCAAAGCGAGTGTGGGCCCGTGGGGCTGCCAAGCCAGCTGGTTGGTAACGCCCACCCCAGGCACAAGCTGATGAACCTCACCTGTGTTCATAGTTGGGGAGGGCAGTGATGGTAGCAGCCATCGCCCTGCTCTGTGACTGCTGAGATTATCACATTCCAGGATGCTAAAAACCCGCAATCATTATTTAACGCATTTGGTTGAGTTTCAAGCCTTTTTTTTTTTTGCTATGTACACAGATTATTATAAATTTTTTAAAAGTACACTATTTAAGGACCTGAATCTATTCTTACACATTATTACTGGAGAGTAAAAAAGTTCCATGAAATTTGAGTGTGTGTGTTTGGGTCTTTTGCTAGCCTAAAGTTTCCATAACTACATCTGTTTAAGATTCTGTGGGTATGGAAATCTCATATTGTTGATCTAGAAGGGCTATTTTTGCTTTACCAAAGGCCAATCACACAGGTCAGTGGCAACCCCTCCCCCCGCCTTGCTCAACTGCTGTTCTTTGGGCATTAATTTTAATGTTTAAATAGTAAGTGCGTTTTCCAGACTGCATAAAGCACTAGATAAGCAGAAGGCCACTGGCTTGGGAAGAGGAGAATGCTCAGCGAAGCCTTTCACATAGAGAGAATGCTGAATATCTCCACCATTATTTAGCATCAGAATCAGTTATGGTTGTCTGACTGATGGACAATTTTTTCCCTACCTGCTCTCTTTGCAAGTGACCTATACTGTCTAGACAGTTGCATATTATTTATACATTCATTTCAGATTTTATGATTTTTGTTTGTTTCAGTAAAGTTGTGCAGGTTTCATGCAGCCAACTATTGGAAATGTACTTCATGAAAAGCCATATAATTGCACCAGGTGAATGCTTGCATTCTTAGAGTTGTGTCACCATTAAAATTTTTAAAACGTGTTTTCTTTTTTTAAGAAAAGACCATTATATGAGCTCTGAAAAAAAATGAGACCAAACTTTCCAACACACACTCCCCTCCTATCTTCAGAGTACCAGCAGCAGGCCATGGAGAGAATTAAAGACAGCTAATTTCAAAGGTTCTTAATCAATTCAAGTTGATCCCATTTGTTGATTAGGGAGTCAAAACGCATTATTTGCATTCTGTTTCAAATTCAGAATTTTCTTCAGGAGATTTGAGGCTGGAGAAATCTCTTTCAGAGCGATCCCTTGGGCAATAAGGGAGTTAATTTGAAAACTCTGGTGAGTCTGATGGGTTTTGAAAGTTTCACATGAAACATTTATAATGGCTTCTTTCAGGGTGGTGGATTTTGGTTGAGTGTGTGTGTGTGTGTGTGTGTGTGTGTGTGTGTACTTGTGTGCGTGAGGGTTCTTAGGAGTCATGAACCAGTGGCTGAAGCTTTGTGTAATTATCTGGGTAGTGAACAAAATGCCCCATTTCCATCCAGATACATGGTGTTCTGTAGACATTACAGTTGGAGAAGGGCGAACAGCACGAAGTTTAGGATTAAATGGAGGGACATTCCGTTCCCGAGGTGCATCTGAAGCTTGGGGCTAATTCTGTGCAGGTCTCAGGCCCCAAGTCTGACCAGCCCCACTACCTTGGATGCGCAGTTTGGAACTGTGTCTTTTCCTGGCTTCATTGTGGGAAGACTTTCTACATGAGACTGAAATTTGGTATGGGTTCCTTCAAGCCCATGACCTGGTGAGCTCTGGGAGACATGCCCTGACCAGCGTCAGAGGAAGTGAACCCGAGGGCCAGTTCTCCTGGGAGGACGTGCTCAGTGTAACCAGAAGTGAGGGCATGCATCTGGAAGTCCCTCCGCTCGGATTTCACCTCCCGCCCTCCCAACCCCAGTGAATTTTGCTAAAAAAATCCCAGCCCTGCTTAGAAAAGAAGCATGTTGATGTGTGTGCCCTACATATTGGAAGAAACTATTTCTTTGGGGCAAGATTATACATTAACCTACTTGCATCTCATTTATGTCAACTGGAGATGGTGAGGGTGAACATTTCATAGGAATTATATGAAGAAAAAAATGTAGCTCCAGCTGGATACACTTTGTTCCGTATCTTTGGAGTCTCACCCCTAGCCCCTCAATACGTACCCGCTTACACTGCTTCCATGTTCCATGGGGAGTCACAGTGGACACCTTAAAATTGACCCTGGTCACCAAATTGTCAACCATGTTCTGTTTATCAGCCAACACCAACATTAAATCGTAAAACTTGCTTACCAGGTGGCTAAAGTTATTTGGGATGTAAAAATATCACAATGAAGAAAGCAAACAGTCTTCACCACTCTTACAGAAAGGGAGAAAGTTTCACCTGTCTAAATACCAATTCTAAAACACACCATTTCCTTCGATAACGGCAAAGTGGTCCTTTTCAAAGGCTGTTTCTTTCTCAGCTTTGATTTCATTTTCTATTCCGTTCCTACAGTATAAGATTAATTCCCACATTCTGCATATTGCCTGGAGTTCAGCACACATGTTCACCGAGGTGTACAGCCCTCAAATAACTTTGGTGCCTCTTTCACCCACTGTTAGGAAGTATATTTAAAAGAAATTGCCTTTTATAGATTTAAATTACAAAAGTACTGATATCATGCAAAAGGCAGTTTAACTCATGCAGGCATACAAATAGGTAAATCTTAGGGAAAAAGATACCAAGGCTAATATGAATGTAAATAGGATTAGCTGCCTGCATTAGCAGCGGCTGTGAAATTTAAAGTACTTTCTGTTAGGTTATTCTTTAAAATACACCTATATTTCATGTGTGCATTTGTAGATATTTGGGAATATATATTTTACTTTGTCTTGAATTTTGTAACAAGTATAGACAACGGTCCTGAGCTCCACTTATTGACAGCCAAAGTAGAAGGGGAATTTAACTTTCTTGACGGTTAAATATTTATTGATGTAGAATTTTAAATCTCTAGGAAAATAGGACACATTTTGACCAAGAAAACAGAGATTCATATTGCAAAGAAATTAGAAAACCGAGTGTCTAGTGGTTTTATTTTTCTTTTAAGAAAAGCCTTGTTTGTTCCCAAAGGTTGAATCAGATGTCAGTGAGCAGTTCAGAGCAGGGATTGGCAAACAGTAGCCAATGGGCTGGATCCAGCTCCCTGCCTGTTTTTGTTCATCCTCCAAGGTAGGAATGGTTTTCACGTTTTTCAATGGTTGTAAAAAAATCAGAAAAAGAGTACTTCGTGACACATAAAAATTACGTTAAATTCAAAACTTAGTATCCATAAATAAAGTTTTATTGGAATATGGCCATGATCACGTGTTTAAATATTGGCCGCTTTCTCACTCTAATAGCAGATTTGAGGAGCTTATGGCCTCTAGGGCCTAAAAGATTTACCATTTGCCTTTCACAGAAAAAGTTTGCCAGCTCTAGGTTTCGAGTAAAAGTATCTTTATGCACTTTATTGTTGAGAATCAAAATCACGTTATTGGAGTTGGAAATCCGTTCTGAAAAGAATCTCTCATATTTGCTTACATTGAGATTATTTTCTTAGCTAGAAGCATCAGAAACAGATTATAGGTAATAAGGCATTTTTAAAAAGTAAGCCACAATCTAACAGAGCACCTAAGGGCTACAGGTATGAGTCTTTGGATGGAAAGATGTGTGGTCAAGTGAGAGGGAAGAGCCTGGATCTGGAGTCCAACTCCCTGGGCTCACATCTCAGGTCTGCGACATAAGTTATCATGCTTAACCTTCTTTTTTTTTGTGTGTGTGGTACACGGGTCTCTCACTGTGGCCTCTCCCGTTGCGGAGCACAGGCTCCGGACGCGCAGGCTTAGTGGCCATGGCTCACGGGCCCAGCCGCTCCGCGCATGTGGGATCTTTCCGGACCGGGGCACGAACCCGTGTCCCCTGCATCGGCAGGCAGACTCTCAACCACTGCGCCACCAGGGAAGCCCAATGCTTAACCTTCTTGCTCCATAGTTTCCTTATCAGTAAAATGGGGGCAATAATGAAAACTTGTCTCATAGGGCTTTGCCAGAACTAAATGAGATGATGCATTATCACACGTTTAGATGAGTGCCGGTCGGCAAAGCTCCGTTAGCGCTGGTTATTTTTTTTTTTTTTTAATATAGGATGTTGGCATTTAAATCCTTGTGTATTCTGAGAGTTCACTTCCATGATAGAAGCACCTATTCTTTAGGTCACAGTATTTTGAAAGGTTCATTAAGTAACATCACTTTGGGGTTTTGGAACACTTCCATGTGATGTGTATGCCAGCTGAGGATAAAATGCTAAAAATACAGCTTCCAGGAATCATTGATCAGGAGTCAGTTTTCTCGAGCTATGCTGAGGAATGGGATGGGATCAAAAGAATTGCTGAATTGATTTGCTTCAATCCAGCCTGTCCTATATTAGTTAATTTTAGATCTAGTTAAGAATATTCACTTAGTCCATCATTTTCACATGAAGACATCAAGGTCCAGAGACTGGGATAGACTCAGCCAAGTCACACAATAAAGCAACCCCAGAGCCATGAGAGAACTCAGGACTTATAACTCTCAGACCTGGAGCCTAACAGTAAAAACACATGCACTCAGCACCCTTTTTCTTAGACCATGATACTTAGCACGGTGCCCAGCACTTAGTAAGTGCTTAGTAAACACAAGAACAACAAAAAAGAATGAATGAATGAGCTACCTGAAATCTTCAAAGCCCTTTAAAACACACACAAGCATGAGAAAGATTTATTCCAATGGTTAAATGAAGAAAACGCTCCACAAAGAATTTTTTATGGTAGATCTGCCCCAGTATCTTACACCTGAGCACCTGCTGTGATCCATAGAGTCCAGTCCATCACTTTTTTTTTTTTAACATCTTTATTGGGGTATAATTGCTTTACAATGGTGTGTTAGTTTCTGCTTTATAACAAAGTGAATCAGTTATACATATACATATGTTCCCATATGTCTTCCCTCTTGTGTCTCCCTCCCTCCCACCCCTCCAGGCTGTCACAAAGTACCAAGCCAATATCCCTGTGCCATGCGGCTGCTTCCCACTAGCTATCTACCTTACTACGTTTGTTAGTGTGTACATGTCCATGACCCTCTCCCGCCCTGTCACAGCTCACCCTTCCCCCTCCCCATAACCTCAAGTCCGTTCTCTAGGAGGTCTGCGTCTTTATTCCTGCCTTACCCCTAGGTTCTTCATGAGATTTCATCACTTTTTTTTGCCAGTAAGAGTTTGAATGATTAGTGATTCAGTCCATACATAATGAGTTTATGCTTTTTCCTTTTCCTTTTCACCTACTCATAATTTATATTATAGTGGTATATTATATGGATCTCTATAAACCACCTCCAATACATATTGGAATAAGGTAAAGTGTGCATAAATAAATGAATTGATATATGGATGGATAAAGTACATAAAAGTGAGAAGGAGAATAAATGGATAAGTAGGTAAAAAGAGACGGTCAGCCAACAGCCATAAATTGCTTAGATGGGTATACAGTAGGTGCTTAATGAATATTGGTTGACAGGATAGCTAGATTAATATATTTTAGAAAGCTTTTCAACATGCAAAATTGCAACAGAATGTAACCTGACCATTAACTTGACCAAACTGGGCACATTGTTCCAGAGCCCTGGAGTTAGATGAGCTTTCTTCTGTCTGGCCTCACAAGGAGCACGGGAATACAAGGGCACCTCCTTCCCAGACCAAGTTTGATGCACGAAAATCTAGATTCCCAAAACAGATCAAAGAGCCATGCATCTCACTATTCATTCATTCGTCGAGTCCCTGCATTTTTGCCAGACCCGTACTGAATGTTGCACATCCAAAGCATTGTGCTTACCCTCGTGGAGCTTATAGTCTAGAAGAGCAACTAACATTAAACAGATATTCACGAAATATTACAACGTAGTTACACTTCACTAGAGAGGGTGCCCCCGGATATGGCATGTGGAGATTGGTTTGGCTAAATGGTACCTTTATTTAGCAAACCTTTAGTGGAGAAGACCTGATGGAGGAGGACAGATTTAATAATATATGTTCTCCTGGTGTTTAATGGTGTGTGAAGTCCTTCCCACAGGTGGGCTGCATGATCACAATCCAACCATCAGCACTTTGGGGCATTTCTGTTCTCAGTGGAAAGCTTGTAAAACCAAGAGTCAGAGAAACCCATTGATCTAGAACTACCTTGGTCCACATAGGCCTCTTTTCTAAGGCTGTATGCACAAAGCCAAGGTCATTTGGAGGAAGCAGGAAAGAACTCAGCTTTTGAAGATGCAGCAAAGGGTTAGACAGCCCTGTTAGTTGACTGCATCACTGGTTCATCAGTTGGCTACTGTCTCAGTGTGATTA
Source organism: Leucopleurus acutus (assembly GCF_964270905.1). NCBI lineage: Eukaryota > Metazoa > Chordata > Mammalia > Artiodactyla > Delphinidae > Leucopleurus > Leucopleurus acutus. The sequence goes on from NC_139162.1 coordinate 29,897,722, forward strand.
TGAATATTCCTCTTGCACAAATAATAAATAATTGATATTTTAAATAAGCATCATTAGTAAGTTATGCACTTGATAATTTGGTGGAAGCATTTGATGAGTGCCTAGATTGTACAAAACATTGATCTACATGCAGTGGAGATGGGGGCCTCGAAGGTGTGCCACTCACATCTCCCTTCCAGAAAGAACTTGCCATTCAGCTACAAAGAAGGCAGTTACCTCAAGCCTCTATTTGTTGGCCTTCAGAATCCACCTCAGCTTTCAGCCAAGACCATGCTCTTCCTAGGCAGTCTCTAGGTCTTGGCCATTTTTGCCCCATGCAGAACTCCACCAACGGCAACCATTGTTCTGGAGCTTCCTGTTGAATTGGTTAAGAGTTTATCGGATGAACATTATGTTCTGAGACTCTTTCTTCCTAATCCTGCTTCCTCCCCACTTTTCCTTTCACTGGTATCAGCTCTGCATTGTGGTCCAATCTTGCTTCCTCCTTTGTACCAGTCTCCCTTCTAAGATGGTTCCCAATGATTCCCAGCCTCCCAGCATTCACGCCCTTGTGTAATCTCCTCTCCTTGGCTATTGGCTGGACCTAATGACTCACTTTTAATAAATGGAAATCAGCCAAAAAACAATGGGAAGCCATTTCTGTGACTTCGGTCTCCCTAGGGCTCTCTTGCTCTCTCCCCCAGTTGCTCACTCTGATGAAGCAGGCTGCCATATTGTGAGCTACCCTATGGAAAGGCAAGAAATTTAGGGTAGACTCCAGCCAATAGTCACCTGAGGGCCTCAGATCAATAGCCTTCAAGGAACTGAATTCTGTCAATAACCATATAAGTGATCTTGGAAGCAAATCCTTCTCCATTTGAGCCTTTAGATAAGAGCAGAGTTTCAGCTGACACTGATTGCAGCCTCGTGAGAGACCTTGAGTCAGAAGTACCTAGTTAACTTGCGCCATATTCTTGACCCACAGTAACTATGGGGTAATTTGTTACACAGCAATGACTAAATAACGCATCCACTTTTATCTTTCATAGGCATTACTCCTTTCTGGAGAACCCAGCTCATCACATCTGATCATCACATCTGAGCCGTGGGAGAAAAGTCAAGGTAGGAAATGCAGACCTGATGGTCAGCAGCATAGACGTGGAACAAGAGATGATATCATTTCGGAGCGCGAGGTTGAGAAGAGAAGGGAGCGGGCTGGGATCTGTGCATAGCTTCAGGCATTGGAATAAGAGCCAGCCAAGGAGACAGAGGAGGGATCAGAGAGCTTCCTCCTCTGGGACATCTTTCCTCACTCTTCCGTGACTCCTCCCCACTGCTCCCCTGCAGGGGTTGGTGAGATGCTCCCCCACACCCACCACCCCGTTTCCTCCCAATGCAAGTCATCCTGCTGTATCATAATTGTTGATTTCAGTGTCAACCTCCCTAAGAACCCACAAGAGATCCTTGAGGGCAGGGCTAGTGTCTTCTTCACCTTGACTTCCCAGTGTTTCACAAGGCTCGTGCTCAGTAGGAACCCATGCAATGTGTGAACAAATGTATGATCAGAATGTATGCAACCAGCAAAATGGGATGTAAGTTTGACTGTCAAAACATAACTCAGTGAACAATTCTGTATTAAAACCTTAAGAAGGGGGCTTCCCTGGTGGCGCAGTGGTTAAGAATCCGCCTGCCAATGCAGGGGACACGGGTTCAAGCTCTGGTCCGGGAAGATCCCACATGCCGCGGAGCAACGAAGCCCGTGGGCCACAACTACTGAAGCCCACGCGCCTAGAGCCCATGCTCCTCAACAAGAGAAGCCACCGCAATGAGAAGCCCACGCACCGCAACAAAGAGTAGCCCCCGCTCACCACAACTAGAGAAAACCCGTGCGCAACAACGAAGACCCAACGCAGCCAAAAATAAATAAATAAATAAAATAAATCTAAAAAAATTTTTTAAGAAGGTAGATCTCAAGTTTCTTACTGTAATTAAAGAAAAAAAAAACCTAAACCAAAAAACTATAGCTCAGCTTTGTCAACATCTGCCCTGTAATACATGCAAAGTAATATATGCAGTTTTCTCAGTTAACCTTCCTAACTCTGTGAGACAGTGACTGCTATTTCCCACTTCACAGGGAGGAGACCAAAAATGATGCATTAGCTAGTGGGCAGCAAAGATAGAGCTTGAATGTGGGGACTTTGAGGTCCCGCTCTGCATGGGAACTAAAAGTTAGGTGAAGGCTCCCCAGCCTTCAGTCTGGACTTAGAATCTGCTTCCTGTGTCCAGAGGCTGAGTCTCCAGGCAGTAGAATCAGCCTTCCCTTCTCCCTTCAGTCATCTGGATCCTGGGAAGTTCAGTCCCTTCTGGCTGAGATCTCTGGGGTGACTGGCCAGGTTGGGTGAAATGTCTGAGATCAGCTTTTTGTGGGGAGAGACTGGCCTGTAAACAGGAATAGTATTCTAACCGCTTACCACCCAGCATGCTCTGTTTACCTGTGGTTGGCTTCAGTGTCATGAAGATACAGACATCATCTGTCCTTTGAACTATGTCACAACTATTTGTTGCAAAGTAAAAATTTCGTCAATAAGCAAGTCATTTTTCTTCCTTTTGGATCATTCCTCCTTACCCATCCCTCCCCTGCCCTAAATTGACAAGGCATATGGCTGTTATATAGATACCATCTCAATAAGCTGACTTTTCCTGGCAACATCAACAATATGATGCGATAATGTGAGGATTGTACACATGCAGGTACAAAAGCTTTTGAAGTATCGGGGTGGGTACGTTTTCCTTGTAGCATAAAATCTGCATGCTGAGTGAGCATCTGCTAGTCACTGTCTATTCATATTATGGCAATAGCCAGTTAGTTGCACAATTACTGGGCACATTTTCATTAGATGCATACCATGTTTTTCCAAGAACAATTAAAAAATACCTGGAAATGGTCATGGAAAGTGTCCTTTGTTGATTTGACTCAGTTAAACAATGATTTCAAATAACTTTTGATCTAAATTTCTGTATAGAGCCTCCAAATTCTTAGTGACAAGCTTTATCTGTTTCTAATTTATAATAGAGCAAAAAGAAAATTTATTTTAGGGTCCAGGAAATACTTCCTTAATCTCGATGTGTCCTATCACTACAGGGAGTAGCTTTGAAGAAGTGGAGATATCAACTCAGCAAATGAAACCAGAATAAGGCAAGGGTGCTGCTTTGATAGGAGAATTAGTTAGTTCCACTCACAAAGGGGCTACAAGGCAGTGGGACAAGCATAAACTTAGGAGACTTGCTTCTCTATTGAAAGTGTGGTCCATGGACCAGCAGCGTGAACATCACCTGAGAGCTTGTGAAAGATGCAGAATCTCAGACCCCACCTTAGACCTGTGGAATCAGAACGTGCAGGTTAACAAGAGGCCCAGGTGATTCTTGTGCACATTAAACTCTGAAAAACTGCTGTAGCACCAGCCTTGCCTGTAACTAGACAAACCGGAGTATTATTCTCCATCTTTAAAATGAGGACTTTGGCCTAGAGTGGTGCTTCCTAAAGTAGGATCTTCCAAATACTGCTATCCTAAGATGCTCCTTGGGAAAGAGGATTCTGTGGTCAAACATGTTAATGAACAATGAATGTTAGCTTATTCAAGGCTCTGATAAGTCCTGCAATAAAGGAACCTTTTTAAGTAGCATTATTTGATCTCTAAACCATTTTTCACTAAAATTCCATCCCATGGAATTAGTGTTCTACTGAGCATGCTCTGAGGGAAATTGTTTTGGTTTTTTTTTTTTGCAGTACGTGGGCCTCTCACTGTTGTGGCCTCTCCCGCTGCGGAGCACAGGCTCCGGACGCGCAGGCTCAGCGGCCATGGCTCACGGGCCCAGCCGCTCCGCGGCATGTGGGATCTTCCCAGACCGGGTCACGAACCCGTGTCCCTGCATCGGCAGGCAGACTCTCAACCACTGCACCACCAGGGAAGCCCAGGGAAATTGTTTTTAAAAGTCCTCTTTACCTCCCCGATTCTATAAAATACATGTCCTCTACGAATTTTAGTCAGCATTTGTGTTGTGACAGGTGGTCCTCTCAGTAATCTTCAACCAAATCTAAATATCTCCTCTTTCCCAGCTTGTTTGAACCTTTAGAATGCTTGACCTGGAAGCTTAAGCCAAAAGATAAATAGTGTAGGGGGACCAACCGCCTTCCCTAGACTGTCCTGGTTTTAGCACTCAAAGTTCTTCATCCCAGGAAACCCCTCAGACCAGGGCAGTTGGTAACCCAAAGTAGATCCGTCTTAACAAGATTGACAACTGGCTCGTTTTCCATTCCCCTTCTCTCTCCTCCCCTCCCTATCTAGTCCCTGTCTCTACCTGGCTCCCCTCAAATGATCAGCACGGGAGGAGTTGCCTGGTGGTTTGGTCAGATTGAAAGACACATGAGAAAAAGGGTAGTAGGTGTTGAGTTTGCAGACACAAACCATGTGGGTCGCAGTTCCAATGAATGGAGTTGTCCCATTCAGCCAACCTGATACAAGAAGAAATCCCAAGCTTAAGGTAGAGTGTGAGTGTTTGCTTCCCAAACAGATGCATCATAATGTTGAAAAATAAAGACCTACTTTGGAGGAAACATGAATGCTAAACATGTCAGGTGTATTTTTGTATCTTTTCATCAGTTCTTGAAGAAACGCAGTATCCCCTATGGTGATGAAATCTAGATCGCTCAAGTTTCTGGGTATGGAAATTTGGGGCAGGAAACACCTAGACAGCCCCTGCGCTTGAATCTTTTTTTCCTGAGGCTTTCAAATATATTACATTTGATTGACAAGATCCGCACATGTGTACAAATTTCCTAGTTCAGGGATTGTTTTTTTTCCTTGCTACAGTCCAACCTCTATGAAGTATTCTTTGTTAAAGAATACTTTGTGGAGTCCTCCTTCTAATCCCTATAATTCTAAATTCCAGCCTTACCTCACTGTGCATTGCATTTTCCTAGTTTCAGTTCGAGGGAACGTTTTAAAAGACACCATTGCAACCAGAACTGGATGCCTCAGTTTTTGCAAAAGCAAAACCAAGTACTAGCATCCTTTAAATAACAGTATTTTCTGATGTTAATGTTGAATTGATCCGAGAAATGAATATGTATTGATGGTATTCTTTTGGGTTTTGAAAATCCTTACAACCACATAATTAAATGAGTGCCTTTAGAAATACTGATAAAAGCCCATTGCCATTCAAATATCTATACAAGACAATGGCCGTAAGCTGTGGGCTTGGGAGATTAGTTTGGCCACGAGCCAGTGTTTATCACAATATTTCCATCTCAGCTGATAAAATTTAATCATTCTTATTTAAATAGAAATCAGAATTAATGCAGGTTTTAAAGAGAAGGAATAATAAACGAATCACACTATCTTTATTTCAGAGCTCCTGGCATATATTGTCTATTCAGAATGGAAATGCTAGCAGTTGTTGTGTTGTTTTTCTACCTTGGACTTTCATTCCAGAGTCCTCCAAAATAAGGAGCTATTGCTTCTCGAATATTTATGTCTTCAGCTCTGCTTTAAATAAAGTGGTTCCCACCCTCCTCTCCAGTGGGATAAGCAGGGCTTTGCGTGTGCCGGGGATTGTGACTTGAGTTGGAAGCAGCAGGGCACGTACTTGAGTGATTTCTCCCAGAGGGGCCATGGGTTTGGACTGTCCATTCACATCCTCTTGCCTGGGTCCCTCAAGACCAACAGCGGGAATTGAGGAGGCATCCAGTGTAGATGGAGTGTGTGGCTGGCTTTGGACCAGAACCGTAGTGCTGCCAGAGGTCAAGTCCAGAGCCAAGTCTCTCCCTGGAACAGAGACCACAGCTTCATGTAAGCAGTTACAGCCTAAAGAAACCTTATTGGTCATTTAGTTCAACCCACTCATTTTGTGGACTAGGAAGTTGAAATCCAGAGAGCAGAATTGACTTGATTCTTCAGGGTCACCCTTCAAGATAGCAGTCTTGTTAGTATCACACTAACCTGGCAAGTCAGTTCTCCAGACCCCAGCCTGGTGTTCTTTAGACTTTGTACGGTCCTCTTAACCCTGGGCTAGACCTGGAGTGGACGCAACTCAGTACTATTTTGTGTGACTCTGCGTATACATTTTTGGTGCATGTCTCAAAGGGTGTGTACCAAACCAAACCCGTTCAAATTTAAGTAACTCCCCATCCACAAAATAAACAAACCAACTAAAGGAACCACATTTTACCTCAGGATTTTTATTTCTTGGGTGGAGAGGTGTAGACAACCTTATTTCTCTTCCTCCTCCTTGAAATAATATTTTTTAATATTTAAATGTCTTACATTTAAATATTAAAAAACCCAGTTTCCCTGTCATTTCATTGTCTACATAATATTGCTAATATTAAAAAAATAAAATAATTCCAATAGGTAAAATTTACTGATCATTTACTATGCTCTGGGCACGTTACTATCTCATCTAATCCATACAACATCCCAGTGAAGTGGGTACCATTTTTATTCCCATTTTACAGTTGAGAAAACTGAGGCTCAGAGGGGTCAAGTAACTTTCTCAAAGTCACCCAGCTAGCAAGTGACAGAGCTAGGAGTCTAGTGGTGGAGCTAGTCATAGTCCTAACAGCTTATCAAAATGCAGTCTGGCTATAGGCTCTGGCTCTTAACCATGATTCCATACAGCCTCAGAAATGTGGATTGTTAATTTAGCCAGCACTAAGGACTTACCCGAATTTTTAATTTCATTTCCTCTTCAAACTTTATGATGAATCCCATTGTTTCCATGACTGTATACTCTCTCCCAGTTGGAATGAGGCCCTAGTAAAGTCATTTGGTGTAAACAGTTAAATTTGTTAGAAAAGGCATTTTGGAATCAATTTGACTCTATTGCTTTTGACTTTTTTATGAATTTCAGTTTGGGTTAAGGGTGTATCAGACTTCAAAACATCTGGTTAGGTCATTTAAGAACCTTCCTGAGATTTCACAACCCCTTAAGACTTCCTTTCAAATGCAGACATTTCCTCTGTCACCACACTCTTACAAATGCTTTGAGAAACAATGAAACAGTGCTTTATTCATCTGCAATAATGTAAAGAAGACCTCCTTAATCTGGCATCAGTGGGAGTAAGATGTTTCACATGAGTGAAATTTCCAGATACCTCGACCTTAGACGAGATGACCTTAGCTCTTAGATTTAAGAGCTGGGAATTTTTTTCTCAATAGGTTTTGATAGTCACACATTCCTTTCTTTTCTTTTTGTTTTCTTTCTGTTTGTTTTTCTTGGGTTTTAACCTTTCTTGATAACCCAGAGCTATGGTCGTAATCATAAATACTATACTATGTACCCTAGTTGGAGGCTCTGGGAAGAATGATCTTTTGGGATTTGAGACTTGCAAACAAATGCCACTTTGTAATGAAAGCATCCCTTAAATTATTTGACGCCTTTAGAACTTAAACTATAAGCAGGATGATATAATTTGAGAATCATGCAGTAGTTTGAATACAAATACCACGCTTGCATTTTGATAGGCTGTTAGGATTATGAAGACAAGTTGAGAGGGTTAGTTAACTGTTATGGGTGGTCTGGGCTTACTTAGCATAATGTCCTTCAGGTTCATCCACATTGCTGCAAATGGCAAGATTTCCATCCTTTTTAAGACTGAATAATATTCCATTGCATGTATACACCACATTTTCTTTGTCCGTTCATCCTTCCATGGACATTTAGGTTGCTTCCATGTCTCCTATTGTGAATAATGCTGCAGTAAACATTTGGGTGCATATACCTCTTATAGGTTCTTTTGCTTGTTGCCCTTAGCTTGTGTGTTTTAGTCTCTGTCAAACTGAAATTTCAAACATAATAACTCAATTGAGAAACTCATGAGTGACAGATGGTCCTCTGTCTCCATTATTTATGATCATGTCTCGACTTAAAAATTACCCAGGTAGTGAAGAAAGTCACGTTTTGCATGACATTGGAGGCTGTTCCAACCAGTTCGCTGCTTTAAAAGGAATATTGGTCTTTAGATGTCTTAAGTGTCCCTTTAGGAGTCTGCCTGACCAAGAACAAGAGAGAACAAACTTAACTGAGGTCCCAGCAGTTCTGTCCGTTCCAACCCGAGTCCCAGGGTGAACAGACAGTGCTGACCCCCAAAGAGGCAAAAGGCAGAGAGTCTGGGCTTCCCAGGCCATGCCCGTTAGACTTGAGCTAGATCAAGTTTCCTCATCATCCCCATCCACTTTCGGGGGTCTGTGCTGGTAAATACCATTTTGGGCAGGTTCTCCTTGTTTTTTTTACCATGGTTACTGCAGGGGCACCCTTGCTGGACTTACTGTATTTCCTGCTGCTGCCAAAGTAACACTGGTCATTCTCCATCACCTTTGTCTTAATTCCCCAGAGAGAACCTTGGATTCAGGACTTTTGAGAACCCTCCTCTCTCCCATCCCTCTTTTCCAGCTTTTCCTGCCCCTCCACTCACTAACTCAGGCACTTAACCCCCCTCTGCCCAGGTAGTCCTTCAGTTATTCCCACCTGTCAGTCACTTTCCCTTTCCTTTTCCCCCCCTCCTCCCATCTGCTGATTTGTACCCTCCACCTACTGGTTCTAGTCCCAACCTGCTCTCTAACGCTGTGTGATCCTTGGCAGGTTGCTGCACCTCTCTGGACTCCATGTGTGCATCTATACAATAAGAGAGTTGGATTGGATCAGCAGTCCCAAACCCAAGTGCAGGCAGGGTTCCAAAACGAGAAAATAAGACTGATATACTTTCTTTGCATATGAAATGATACTTAAAAAATTCTTCCCTTTCCCATCAAAACCTACTTGCTTTGATTTTTTTTGCTGAAACACATTACCGTCTCTGTCTAGCTTTCATCTTTCAACCAAGGATAGAGACAAGGGGCTGAGAAGTAGGTCACAGTTCTGTTTGCTCTAAGAACAAAACAGCACAGGTGTGATGACATATAGCAAATGACACCAGCCTCTGTGTTGTGAGGCAGTAGGGAGCAGTGGAGATTGTGGCAACTGGAAAGCAGGACACATGCCCAGGCTGAGGGAAAATCCTGTTGTGCAGCCCCAGATGGGTATAGCTTGGCTCTCCCTAACCCAGTAGGATTTGGAAATTCAGGTTTTTAATATAAAAATCTCTCAATGTTTTATTTTCTTCTTAAACACTGGCATCTAATTTCAACTCTAAAATTTTTTTTAAAAAATCATTATATTAGTGAGCACCGTGCAGGCCTAACAAAAGAGGCCTCTGGGCCATATTTGGCTTAGGGGAGACCAGTTTGCTTCCTGGGGATTATAGGGCCTCTTATATAAGAGTCCCTATGTGTTTCCAGTTAATAATTCAGCACCTCTGAATCACATCTTTACTCTGTGGATTTTCAGCCCTTGCACATTCGATTTATACTAACCCAGCAATCATTTCATTCATTGCTTTGCAGTTTCTCGAACAGTTTCATTTCTGTGTTTTATCTCATTATCTGGATCGCTTGTTCCTTAGGGCTGAGCCAAGTGCTGGACTAGACTCCAGGGAGAATTGCTAGGGTGAAAGGCGCCGGTCTCTGCCTTGAAAGGGAGAAGATGGGATGGAGCATAGCTGATCTGGGCAGAGGGTACCGGGGGAGGTGCAGCCCAGGATGGGCCTGAGGGCAAGGGCAGCCCTTCCTCAGGTCTTTTCTTGATTCCAGGTGTCATCTCTAGCCCCAGCTCCATAGTTCTTTGCCCAGACCACTGCAGGAGCCCCCAGTGACCCCCTAGAGCTAGTCTGGTCCCCTCCAGGCCTTTGAAATCACAACAGCCAGAGTGACTTATTATGTTTGTCTGGCCTATTCTAAATCTTCTAAGGGCTTCTCATTGCTCTTTGGATGAAACCCCTAGGCGTTAATGGGGCCTAAGAAGATCTGCCTGGTTTGACCCTCTCCAGTCGCATCTCCAGTCCCATCTTCACATCCCTGCTGTCTTCTCCATTCTTGCCTTTCAGTTTCTCAAACACATTCCCTTTCCTCCCACACTGGGCCTTTGCACATCCTCTGCCCTCTGTGCAGACGCTGCCCTTTGCCTGGTTAAACCCTTCTTAGCATTCAGGTCTCAGTACAAGGGTTGCTTTCATGAGGAAAGCTTTCCTGAGCCCCCAGGCTAGGTCAGGCTTCCCCGTGGTCTGTGGGAACAGAGGTTTGAATTGCCTTCTTCACCATTAAATTCCTAGATTGTACAATGCCTGGCGCAGGGTCGGGAGAAAATAAATATTCACTGAGAGGCAGAATAAAGAGCTGCTGGAAGGGTGTGATTTTAGGAGTACTTGCTACATCCCTCTGTCCTAAAAGTATGCCCTCATCTGGGTCCTCTATCACAAATTAGTTTTACAGTAAGAAATATGGGTCAAGAAAAAGCATCCTTCTATAGTCCCTCCCTGGGAGGAGAGTTTAAGAATAGGCAGGGTGAACTCGGGCGACTGGGAATGTTCCCCGTGCCTGATAATTTTCGATCCGATTACTGCACCGATTACCACCTGAGAGATGCATGCGTCTGAGAAAAGCCATTTTCATTTTGAGGGTGCGGCATTCAGCACCCTGCTATCTGGTGCCTTGTTACCCAAAGCGTAGTCTGTGGTCCAGCCACATGGGCATCATCTGGGAGCTTGTTACAATGTGTATTTGACATGGACAGGCACTTTTTCTAGTTCACTCTTGTATTCCCATGGCCTGGAGTGGTGCTAGGTACACAGAAGGTATCCAGTGAATGTGTGAATGAATGAGCGATGGAAGGACCAAAAGCTGGAGTGAAGGGCTGTTTGAATGCAGGCATGTTGCAGATGAAGGGGGAATGAATGAATGCTGGATGAATGGACACGCGAGCGTGACATCATAGGCGTGTCAATGATGGGTTCCTTCCCTATGGGCACAGGGCCCTGGAGGAGGGGCTAAAGATACCCCTAAGGCTTCCTCAGGGGAGAGGGTGGGCCATCAACCACAGGCCCAAGAGGTGGACCTTTGGCTTTGATTGAAGAAAGGGCCCCAGGAGAGTGGCTGGACTTCTTCAGGAACATGGGGCAAGCCCATGTTTGGGCATTAAAGTAAAACAAACAGCTAAACTGTTTGGTCTGTGAAACAGTGATCCTATTATTCCCAACCTCGACAAAGCTTGCTTAACTTGAACTTCAACTGTTGTCATTATTCATCAAGACAGCGCAACCCTAATCCCTTGGTCTTAGCTAAGCCCCAGGCTTGCCTGTGCTCCTTGCAGTGGATCCCATGAGCAGATCCAAGCCACAGAGAGAAGAAAAAGGAGAGCAGATGACCACCAAGAGGTTGGTGATACATCCATGAAGGCCTGACTGTCCAGGCAAAACTTCAGAGGAGAAGCTACATTTTCTTATTAGTGTCATATTCCCAGGAAAAATAGGTCTGAAATATTAAGTGCTGAGTGTGGAACAGTATATTGTTTGGTAAATTTTCTACATCATGATGAAAGTATAATAGTTCATACTTATATAGGCATTGCTCCAAGAAACTAACTTATATGAACTCATTTTACCTTTGTAACAATCCAGTGAAGAGCTATTACCACCCTCCCATTTTGCTGATGAGGAACTGAGGCCCTGAGAGATGAAGTAATTTCACCCAAGGTCACACAGCCATTGAGTCAGTAGCAGAGCTGGGATTCAAACCCAGGCAGCCAGGCTCCCCCGAGTGCATGATCTCAAACTATCTACTACCCAGCCTCATCTGAAGTCTGAAGACTATTAAACGAAGGGATGCGTGCATCCCTTCATGCATTTATTTATTCTGCAGATCTGAAAGCATCTGTTATAAACTAGACCCTCTCCGTAGGGATCCAAAGGCAAAAATAGCAATTCCTTACCCCTGTACAGTGTTTTAGAAAGTATTTCCTTGATGGCCCAATGATCCTCTTCACAGATGTGGACACCTGACGCCCGGAGAAATTGTGTGTCTTTTTCAAGGTCCCGCGATTAGAAATAGAACGAGCTAGAACCTGAACCTGGATGTTCTGACCGCAGACCCAGTGTTATTTCCACCCTAACACGCTTGTTGAAAATACTGGAGGAGATTGGATACACAGACATGTAATAGGAATAAAACAAGATAGAAATGGTTTGTGCTTTTACAGAACATGTTAAATACAATGGGTAGCTGTAGGTTACCATCGTGTAACAGCCTACATGCTACCATCCTAGTGGAAGAACTCACCTCCTTTATCAGCCTTCCTGGAGAGGTGTTGGAGTGTGTTGTTTTAAAAGAATAAATACATGTATAAAACATCTTGTAAGATGCACGATTAAACCAGCCACAATTTCCTTTCCAAAGAAAGTATCATTCTGAACCTCATACTATTAGCTAAAAAAACCCTATTTGCCAGTTTATGAAAATAATTTGGGGTCCATATTTCTCCGCCTCGTGGACTGACTTGCCCACTTAAAAGGTCGCTCTTTTGAAATGAACTCTCATTAAAATGCTCGGCTAGTGACATCAATAAGTTTATCCCTTGGAGAAAGCAAGCATGCTGGGGCTGTAATGACATGGTCTTTTGGTGATCTGAAGGCATTGATTAACCCTCACCTGCCAGAAATCATTAGCAACCAGACTGCTATTTTCTGATAGTTTTGAAAGGAGGATAAGTTTTAGTAAATAATCATTGGCCACTTTCCCAGGGGGAAAACCAGGCTGGATCAGCGCTGAACCGCCACACTGGTTTATTTTTTAGTGGGTGTATTCAGGGAGGAATGGAAATTGCATTCCAAGCAGCTAATTATAGGATAAGTGTGCCTACTTAACCAGGGAAAGCATGTCAGCTCTGCACAGAGCTATCCTATTATATACATTTACTGTTCTCTGGATAATTAACAGGATCAAAATATTACTGTCAGATTCAAGGGGAAAATTAACACATTATCTTAATTGTCTTTTCTACTCAGGTACAAGGCATTACCATTTCAAAAAGCACTTGTTTAATACATTGGAATTTTAAACTGCAGTTCGTGAAGATGCCGTTAATCCCTTTCCAAACTTTGATCTACTGTTGTGATATCTTTGGACCCTGATTTCTCTGTTTCACTTTTGAACTGTTCAAAAAGGTCATAGAGGGTTACCACATTTTACTATTACCTTTGTTATTGAGGTTATCTCTACCGTATCTCTATGAGAGACTATATAATGGTGACCTGGTGCTTCATCCTTTCCCAGTTCTGCATGCAGTGACATTACATTGGTAGCTTGCCACCAGCCATGGTGCAGGTATTTATGCCATGGAAACTGGCAGATACTACAAATCAAGGCTTTGTTAATTGTCTTAGACCAGGGTTGGCAAACTAGAGCTTGTGGGCTGGATGTCTATTTTAGTAAATAAATTTGTTGGAACATAGCCACGCTCATTTGTTTATATATTACCTATGGCTGCTTTTGTGCTACAGCCACAGAATTGGGTAGTTCCTGCAGAGACTGTATGTTCCGTAGGCCTAAAATATTTACTATCTGGCTCTTCACAGAAATGTTGCTCTGGTCTGTATTAAGAAAGTGATGGAGAAAATACCGATAATGAAGCTGCAATTTGTAAGTGTTACCATGTCTATAGCCATTACATTTATGACTAGCTTGTATAACTAAAGAAGCCGGGGATCTCGTCTGCAGTCATGGCTATATCTAGGAGTTCAAATGATGCCATTGGGTCTCTCAGCTTTGCTCTCTTCTCTATTAAGTATTTTCAGGCAGGGTTTACCACGATGTGATAAAGTGGCTTCTTGGAGTCTCTGACTAATATCCTAGTTATAGTTAAGTGACCCCAAGTAAGACAGCATCACTTTCACGGTAGCTGCAGCAGCAAAAGCTCAGCCATGGGTATATGCCCAGGTTATGTGAACCTGCCATGGGTCCTATGCCCATGTATGAACCAGTCACAGAGATGAAGCGCCCTGATTGTTTAGGCCTAAGACACAGGCCCATGCCAAGAGCTAGGGTTGGGGTCAACATTAGTCCCATCTGTGTGCCCTAATTGAGAGGGAGAGAGTGTGTGTGGTTCTCCAAAAGAAAATCGGGTAATTGATTAGAGAACAAAGATGCTCTAATCCTTGGATGCTGGATAGGCAGAAGCAGCAGACGTCTGCTGTAAATATCATCTAAGCCCTTGCCGCTGAAAGAGTGGTCCCTGGCCAGCATTATCAGGGAGCTTATTAGGAATGCAGAATCACAGATCCCTTCCCAGACTTCTCGAACCAGGATCTGCATTTTGACGTGATCTCCAGGTGATTTGTATGCATATTATGTTATGAGAAGTGCTGCTCTAGGCCAAACTTCTCACTCTGCAGGAAACCAGGGCTCAGAAGTTTCAGTGGCTTTTCCAGTGTCACCCAGATTAAGTGCTGATACTGCTTCAACCAGCTCGCTGTTCTCTCTGGTACCCCAACACACGTGCCAACACATGATTCCCTAAACAAAACTGCGACGGGTGCTCTCCCTGACCTCTTAGTCTGAAGCTGTCTTGAATTCTATACCCTGTCAGGAAAGAGGTTTTGAGATAAGACTCGAAAAAAAAATTCCCAGTGTTTCCAAGAGAGAGCCTGTCTTCAGCTCTCCATCGCCAAGAAACACAAAGTTAAACTCCCAAACAGTTACTTGCGCACACGTTGCTGGTGATCCATTAGTCCCCAGGCACCAGGTGGTCTTGTTTTATTTATGTTGGGCTAACGTGGAATGGTGTGTATTTTCATCATCATTACCATTATCATGAAAACAACAACAAGAACAATGGTGATAAGGAGTACATACTTTTTTTTTTTTTTTTTTTTTGCGGTACGTGGGCCTCTCACTGTTGTGGCCTCTCCCGTCGCGGAGCACAGGCTCCAGATGCGCAGGCTCAGCGGCCATGGCTCACGGGCCCAGCCGCTCCGTGGCATGTGGGATCCTCCCGGACCGGGGCACGAACCCGTGTCCCCTGCATCGGCAAGCGGACTCTCAACCACTGCGCCACCAGGGAAGCCCAGGAGTACATACTTTTAAAAGCCAACAGTGCCCTTTAGCATCCTTGGAGCTGGAGTGGAAATGCACAAATGTTAGGTCTCTCCCATATTTCCTTCCATGTTGACATCAGGAATGACACACATGGTTCGCAGATTTTCCACATGTTTTTCTCCCTGGCTGACATCTTCCCACTCAATCAGAGCGAAGTCTGTGATCAGAGAGAGTGTTGATTGACTGCTTAGAGGGCAAGAGCCTTCACGAAAACACAGGCGTGACAGTTTATATAAATATCCTGACACTTTTTTCTTATTCTCCCCCATCCATTAAATTCCCATTTTTATTCTTTTCTTTGAGCTTAAAATTAATATTTTCTTTGTGGACATGTAATATCCCGGCATGCCTCAGTGCTCACTCAAGCAGCTTGTTAGAATTTCCTATTTAACTGGACCTCTTTCTCCCTTACCCATGTGGAATTCTCACACCATGGGTTTCCAATCGATCTAACGTCAAAAAATAAGAAAAAAGAGACCATCTCCCCAAATTATAGAGTGTAATACATTGTCTTCTTTAGTAGAATGACCACAAAGATTCATACGTAGATCGATGTTATTTGGGGGTCCAGGACTACAAAGTTCCAATTATTTGGGTAATGTGGGCACACAGACCCTCTCTCATTTGTCCAGATTAGTTGGCTAATTGCAGCTGTTTGGTTCTAACCTGGAGGGATTTTGGCTCCTTCCAAAGTACAGGGAAATAAATGATGTCGTTTCCTTTGGAACAACATCAAAGTTGGAAAGATTTTAATATGTGCAATTTTCCCACTGATAACATTTAACTTTCTGGATGCCCTGGAGTGGAAGGAAGATTGTACACTATTGACAGAGGTGAAATTTTTTCAGTTTGTGGTCTCAGAATCTAACATAATTATGTAGTACATGTTACCCAAAACTCCTTCAGCCACCAGAGGAGACTGGTGAAATACTCTCTTCTAGTCGTCCAGATAATTCCAAATGGCAGCCGGCTGACCCCAAGCTCTGTCAACATCCACCTAAGATCTTAAGGGATTCACAATTCTTCCCAGGTTGGTCCTGAAAATGGAATTGGCTGTGACACTATTTCTGTCCCAGGGCTATACTTTTACCTGGGGATAGAGCCTCTCCATCCTTTGTCTTCATTTGTCCCATGGTGACACTGAGTGTGTGTATCCCACAGGTACTATGGTCCCTGACTTTCAGGGGACTCAATTACCAAAAGGTAGATCCTTCAGTCCTTTCTGAACATGTGTTTCCTAGGCTTACCCACTCCTTCCGAGAGCCCAAAAGGGCTGTCTCTTTTCAGTCCCTGATACCGAGGGGATCACATGACCCAAGGGCAGCCCTTACTAGTGAAATTCTAAACTCCTCCCCAACTCATACCCCATTCCCAGGTTACTTGATAAATATCTCTTATTTCACCTTTGCTTAGACACTATAGAAACAAGTCACGTCAAGAACTCTGAATTCAAATCCCAATTCTGACTATCTTGCTGTTTGACCTTGGGAGAGTCCATTCATTTCTCAAGGCCTCAGTTTTCCCCATCTGTAGAATGGGAGGCATTAGCTAAGGTCTAAGTTAAATCCAAACCCAAAAGATGAATCCATTTTAAGAGATTATCATACACCAGAGGAGACTTCCCTGGTGGTCCAGTGGTAAAGAATCCGCCTTCCAATGCAAGGGACTCGGTTTCAATCCCTGGTTAGGGAACTAGGTTCCCACATGCCGCAGGGCAGCTAAGCCCACGCACCACAACTACTAAGCTCGAGTGCCTCAACTAGAGAAGAGAAAACCCGCACACCACCACAACTAGAGAGAAGCCCGCGTGCTGCAATGAAAGATCCTGCATGCCTCAAGGAAGATCCTGTGGGCCGCAACTAAGACCGACACAGCTGAAAAAAATTAAAAATAAATAAATAAAATAAATATTTTTTTAAAAAAGAGATTATCATATACCAGAATTTAGAATACGGATTTTCCCATCTCTGAAAAGATGCCAGTTATTATGCATCTGTAAGAGTTTGCAAAATTATGACCAGTCTTAAAACACCAGCAGTATAGTCATTGCCCATAACATAGAAAAAGCTGCTGCCTCTTCCCTCTGCAATGAATGTTTTTGTCTTGGCTCCTGTGAATGTCTAAACACTTCTAAAGAGAAAATTTCGACTCTCTTTTTTCCCCTTTGTGGGCCAATCTTTTGAACTGCAAATAGATGAGCAGAGACTATTTATGCATTCCCCTTCTCCTGTACATGTTTGTTTGACTGGTAAGATGGAAGGTAAGGGACTATTTAAAGATATCTTTGAGAATAATATAAGTACACAAGGGGGCCAGGAATAATAGGTTAACATCACAGAAAATGTAGGTTGGGTATAAACTTCCCGGCAGTTTGCATGATTCAGTTATGAAGTAGTATCCCATAGGAAGGGCTTTGATCATCTGTAGTGGAGATGTTTGCAATTTCGCTGGATTTTTAAAAAATCTCTCAGAGTCATCTTTGCAAAAACAAAAGGAGAGAATGCCAAATTTGGGCTTCTTCTATGCATTAATTTCTTTCTCTTTCTTTTTCCCTCCACTTGCTAATTTCTTTGAATAATCATTACAGTGAAGCGTCACAAAGGATCTATTTAGGATTTCAGAATAGCAACAGCATATATGTACTTTGTAGAGGGCTATATGAGCCTAATCCGATACTGTTGGCTCCTATGTGAAGTGAAAATGTTTAACTTATTACTCAGGACTCGTAAGTGGATGTAACTTGCTTATCACTACTTGAGCTTTTCTTGAAGACTAGAATACTCCATTTTCTTTCTGCTTCCTTTATTTTTGGTTAACTGCTTTAAAGTAAAATAAGACAGAGGAAAAAAAAAAAACACCAAAAAATGTATAGTTTAAAGAGTTATTATAAGAGAAACATCCTTGCAGTCGCTACCCAGATCAAGAAATAGGACTTTGCCAGTCACCCTGGAAGACCTCTTATGTGTTCCATTCTAATCACAGCATCTTTCCTCCCCACAACTCTGACTTTTGTGTCACTTCCTTGCATTTCTTTATGGTTTTATTAAGTGGACATCCCTAGGCACTGTAGTCTTGCGCATTTTAAAAGACATTTTATGTTTTTAAAGTTTCTCTCAATCTATAGGTTTTCTGTCCATCCTTTTCTATTCTTTAACTACTTCTGTTGAAAAAACTTGGGACATTTGACTTGAGAGTTTCCCACAGTCTGGATTGTGCTGACTGCAAATTCAGGGTGCCATTTAGCATGCTCCTCTTCTGCTATCTTTCCTGCAAGGGAACCCAGAGGCTGTCTTGGACTCATGTGTGATCTGTTTAGAAAGAATATAGTTGGTGGTGTGTTCTTTCCGTGGAAAGCACATGAGGGTGTGTGTCTATTTCATGATATTAGCAGCCTTAGACATGCAATGCTTGGATCCTTTCATTCATTTGAGTTTATAAAATGATAGTATTTTAACTCTATAATTTTTCCCATTTAATAGCAACATGAATGTAAAGAGATGCTTGCTCTCATCTGTATTTGGCTGCCCAGTGGCACAGTTTATATAAGAAAGGTTGGATAAAGGCTTAGTTTTCCCCCTGTATTTATGAGTTTCCAAGATAATGAATTGGCCGCCTACATTCCAAAGGTGACTAACCGGTGTCTTTAAAAATATCATTATGAATTGTCATCAAAAAAGAGGAAACAATTGAGCACCAGAAAGAAAGAAAGGAGGGAAGGAAGGAAGAAAGGAAAGGGAAGTGGAGGGGAAGAGAAGGGAGGGGCAATAAAAGAAAAGGAAAAGAAAAAATGGGAAAGGAAATGAAGGGAAAGGAAAAAGAAATACTTAGGTATAAATCTAACAAAACATATGAAGGATCCATATGTGGGAAACTATAAAATACTAATGAAAAAAAATCAGAGACCATTCAAATAAATGGAGAGATAGTTCATGTTAGTGGACCTCAGTTTAAAATAATGTATCAATATCAGTTCATTAATTGTAACAAATATACTCATGTAAGATGTTAATAGGGGAAAGTGGGTGTGGGACATATGGAAACTCTCTGGACTATCTCCACAATTTCTCTGTAAACTAAAAACTCTTCTAAAATGTTTATTTGTAAAATGTCATTATGATCTCAAGAATTTAAACATATTTGATGGGATTCAATCAATTGCATTTGTTTGTTTGTTTTTGCAGCTTAAATTGTCCTGTTGTTGGTCTCTTCAAAATTGGCTCTTGAGTCCTTTTCACATGACCCAAGTCCTTGAAAGTTTTCTGGGTATCTGGTATGACAAGGTGTTCCTGGCTCACCTCTTACACTCCTGCCCCAGACATAAAATCAGCCATTTCTCCAAGAAGCCCTGGTTTCTTCAGTTAGTTGGAAATGTATTTCAAGATCATAATCTTCGTGCTAGGGACAGTCATCTTTAGAACTCATCAACAGAGCTCACGAGTTTATACTAATGATGCACTTCAAATTCAAGACCCCAGTTATTTTTTTATTATTTTTTATTGATTTTTTAAGTTAACTTAGCCTCTTCTGTAATACATCTGTACACCCCCTTTTCCCCACACTGAGAACCTTGGTTCTCAGGGACACAGGGAGTGATAAAAATCAGAACATCCCATATTACTCATTTACTTTATCCCAAATTACACAACAGTTTCAGGACAATACTAACACTGTACCACCAATATAACTATTGAGAAAAGTTAAAATTTTTTTCCATGTGGTCTTTTCATTCTTCCTGTTTTATAGTTGTACTATAGATAGCTACAATGCCCGGGCATGAGAGCCCTTACAAATTATACGCTCTTTCCCTGGAACCCTCATTTAGTCTTAGTTCCACACGTAACTATATGTTAAAGCTTACAAACAGTCCTTGTGTTTATGCCTCTCAAGCTGGTTGTCTGAAGCTCGCGTTATAGAAACTTCCATGGGAAAGGCGCGTGGAAACAATATTCTTTGAGATCTTGTATGTTGATAACATTTGCCTGTGCCCTTTGCACTTTAAAGGTACTATTATTAAATATAAAATTCTTGACTCATGTTTTCTTTCCTTGAATTTCTTAAATATTTCACTCCATTTTCTTCTGACATAAAATGTTGTCATTGAACTTTCTCATTTTCTTTCCCTTATAAATCACTTGTTCTTTTCCCTAATTGTCTGAAGGATTTTCCCATTCCTTCCTCCCTTCATTCCATCTTTTCTTTTTTCTTTCTATGTTCCATTATTTACTAGAGTATGTCTTAATGTTGGTAGCTTTGGGTCAATAGTCTCAGTTATGGAGTGTATTCTTTCAACGTATAGTTTCAAATCTTTTTTTCCTCAGTAAAGTTTTTCTGAATTACAGTGTAATAGTAGTATTTGTTCGAAAGTATTCTTCTTATTCCTTTGTTGGATAGTCTTTGCCTATCTTAAATACTTGTCACTTTATTTCAAACCCTTTTTAGTTCTTCCTTACTTTCATTTATATTTTTAATATTTTTGATCTATTTATCTTAGGGCATAATCTGTCATATTTATTCATACTTGTGTCCCTTCTAGTTTAATTTTCATTTCTGAAAATAATTTTAAATTTCTCTTCTTATTCCTGTTGTCTCATCTCCAAGTTTTTCAAATTCTGATCAATACTGTTCTTTTGTGCATATTTTCTTATTGTCTTTTAGCTCATTTTAAAACAGAAGTTTATAGTTTTGATTGGTTTTGTGAGCATATATTTCTGGCAAGCTTTCATTGTCTGCAGGAATGTTTTTCTGCCCCTTTTACTCTTTTTAAGATAATTTTGTATGAGATTTATCTTTGGTACATATCTGTCAATCATTTTTATACAGAATTGTTTTTCTGATCTTTTGGAAAGAAGTTTAGTTTCGGGTAGCCTTTATAACTTCAGAGAATTCCCTTTCCTGGTGTTTTTATATAGTATTAAGTATGATGACTTTTCTTGACCCTGTTTCCCTCCTTCACATTTATCTGGACCTTCTCCTTCCTTTGTGTGTGTTGACTCCTACTTATTTATGAATCTGTTTCTGCCAGTTTTCCTCAGTATGAGGGTCCTCTACTGAAAGGGAGTCCTGGCATACTAGTTTTGGATGTTGAAAGGAGCAAAGTTTCTGCAGTTTCTTCACTGCTTAGTGTGAACCCCTCCTATTCACCCACAGTTAGACTGGGCAAAACCTCTTCCAGTTTGAGCTACTATTCTCATATTGGTCTTCCTTGCTTGCTAGTGAACACTGTTGGTATTTTGAGATTCTTCTGTTTCCAGGTTCATCGGATGCTCTGTTGCTTCCCTCTGTTTCTTCCTGCACAGGCCTAGTGCCATTGGTGGTTATGATATTGTGACTGAAAATGAGAAATGTATATTTGGTCTTCATCACTGTTTCCAGCACAAAGCTCCTATCCTGGGATTTCTTAAGTGATAAAGGTGTCTTGATATTCATAAGTTATCCCTCTCAACCACACCTGAGTTTCCATTAATGAAGTGACTTTTAGAAAGCACCAAGGGATGGGGGCTCGTTGCCAGGGGGACCAACCACTTGATTAGAGGGTTGGCACTTTCAATCTCACTCCCCCTGACCTCCAGGGAGGGGAGAGGGGTCAGTGATTTATTAATTTGCCTGTATAATAAAGCCTCCATAAAAAGTCAAAAAGATGGGGTTCAGAGAGCTTCAGGTTGGTGAACGCATGGAGATTTGGGGAGAGTGACATGCTTAGAGGGAGCGTGGAAGCTCTGCTTCCCTCCCCGTATACCTTGCACTATGTATCTCTTCCATCTGTTTGTTCCTGTGTTATATCCTTTTATGAAAAAACTGGCAATCCAGCAAGCAAAATGTTTCTCTGAGTTCAGTGAGCCACTCTAGCAAATTAATCAAACCCAAGAAGGGGGGTCATTGGAACCTCTAATCTATAGCAGGTTGGTCAAAAGCACAGGTAACAGTCTGGACTAATGATTGGCTTCTGAAGTTCGGCGGTGTCAGTCTTGTAGGACTGAGCCCTTAAGCTGTGGCATCTGACAGGTATCTCCAGGTAGACAGTGTCAGAACTGAGTTGAATCGTAGGACACCCAACTGGTGTCCCAGAATTGCTTGGTGGTGTGGAAAAAACACACACATTAGAATTTTAGTGGTGTATCCCCACGCATTAGTTTTGGGGGGGTTCTTGGGAATACTTGATGCACAGTGTAATTACCAATATTGTTTACAGGTCTTTGATTTTTTCATCTAGTTTCTCTATTTTTATCCTGGAAATTGAGGAGATTAAAAAACTATGCCACAGCTGCTCCCGCCTTTTCAGAATTTCTCCATTTTTCTGACCCATTGCTACACTTATTCATTTTTTGATACCAAAGGAATAAACATTAATACATAGAGAATATGAAACAGAGAACATTCTAGTTGTATTTTATTTAGAAATATTCATATATAAAACAAGTATTCTTAACTTGCAGAATATGGTATTTTTTGGAAAAATTTTCAGGAAGAAATAAGTCAACAAAAGGGAAATAGACTCACAAGAAAGATTTTTGCTAACCATACCTTTTGTTTGTCTGTTTATCTGGGAATATCTTTAAAAAATTTTTTAATTTTATATTGAAGTACAGTTGATTAACAATGTTGTATTAGTTTCAGATGTACAGAAGAGTGATTCAGTTATACATATACATGTATCTATTCTTTTTCAAATTCTTTTCCCATTTAGGTTATTACAGAGTATTGAGCAGAGTTCCCTGTGCTATATGGTAGGTCCTTGTTGGCTAAGCATACATTTTAGAAAGCTTTTCATCTTAAATGATTTTAAGAGACTTTAAGAAAATTGGGAAAGCTGGTAAAATAAGAATATCGACTTCCTTAATTTACAAATGTGGTAAATTTGAAAATTGAATAGTCCCTGCAAATCTAATTCCAGAACTTCTTCATTGGCTATTGAGAACCTTGGTGGTCACAGATAGTCATCCCAAGTTGAAATTATCTGAATCCTTGTTTCTCCATTTTTTTCTCCCCATATCCCCCCTTAGCCATAGCATTACCACTAGCATTACCATAACTGTAATTAATATTCACGTAGACTGCTCCTGCTTCCAAAATGCTTCTCATTTACCTAATGCTACTGAAGCCTTATAACTATAAAGATGTGTATCAGTTGGGGATGTGCTCAGTTGCAAATGACAGGTAACCCAACTAATACTGACTTCAACACATAGGAATTTATTTTCCTGTACACCAGAATCCAAAGATAGGCAGTCCAAGGTTGATAAAGTTGCTTACGTGACCATCATGGACCCAGTTCTTTCTACTTCTCCACTCTCCCATTCTAAATATGTAGTTTTTGTCCTCATGGTTACAAAATGGTTGCTGCCTTTCTAGATATTATATGGACCATTGTCAAGATTGGGCCTTTGATGCTAAATTATGACAAAATTCAATACACATAATACATAATTCAAACACACATAAATATGGAGAGCATATATTCACTCTTCTGTAAATTCTCTCTTTGGAGATAAATAGTTGAATCCTAAATGGAATGTTCTCATTTGTCAAGATACTCTCTTGCAAAAATATGGCGTTCTTCTGATAGTTTCATAAAAATGTTCTGGGAATTTGCACACCGAGCTCTGGGAATCTCTTATTCTACCATTTGTCTTCTTGCTTTGGTCGTGGGAATCTGCCAGGGGCCACACATAGTCCTGGGGCTGTTATAGCGGAACCTGAATTTCACTTTTCTGTACCCCATGTGCAGAAAAACCACCGAGGCCAGTGACATGCCTGGCTGGGTCTTATTGCTATGTTGGAACTTCACTGCTCTTTGCCTGGTGACCAGTTGGGTACTTAATCTTTGTTTCATGGACAAGTATTTGTGAGAGTGTTGGAGTTTCATTCTTGGCTTCATTTCTTCAATAGTCATGGAGATTTGTTGGCAATGGTAGGTGTTCTATATGTAAGGCCTGGTGCCTATCCTCAACACCATTGTAAATATAGATATTAAAAGTACCAGTGTCCTACAGATGGGAGCTTATGTGAAGAAATCTACCACCTCTCTAAATAGGACCAAATTCTGCTCCGCAGTGCTGGCTGCTAATGGCACACAAAGGTGATCAGTTTGGGTCATCCAGTCTGACTTTTAGAGTCACCTCTCCTGGGGACCATGAGCTGATCATGTGACCACCACACTGGCATCCCAGGGCTGCCCCTCCCTAAGGCCTGAACAGGTCTCTCTGACCCTGATTCTTCATCTGTAAAATGAAATAACACTCCTTGGTTCAAAGGGCTGTAAGGCTTAATGAGAGAACATCTATAAATCCAGCCATTCTCCTGTATCCACAGGTTCTGTATCTGCAGGTTTCTCATCCATGGATTCAACTAACCCTGGATCAAAACTGTTTTTTAAAAAAATTTCCAAGGGCTTCCCTAGTGGCACAGTGGTTAAGAATCCGCCTGTTAATGCAGGGGACACGGGTTCGAGCCCTGGTCTGGGAGGATCCCACATGCCGCGGAGCAACTAAGCCCGTGCACCACAACTAGTAAGCCTGTGCTCTAGAGCCCGTGAGCCACAACTACTGAAGCCCACGCACCTAGAACCCATTGTCCACAACAAGAGAAGCCACCACTATGAGAGGCCCGCGCACCGCAATAAAGAGTAGCCCCCGCTCGCCGCAACTAGAGAAAACCCGTGCACAGTGCCGAAGACCCAACGCAGCCAAAAAAAAAAAAAAAAAAAAATTTCCAGAAAGTTCCAAAAAGCAAAACTTGAATTTGCCATGTACCAGCAACTATTTACATAGCATTTACATGTGTTTACAACTACATAGCATTACATTGTGTTAGGTGTCATAAGTAATCTGGAGATAACAAGTCTGTTGAAGGGATGTGCATAGGCTATATGCAAATACTATGCCATTTTATATAAGGAACTTGAGCATCCGTGAATTTTGGTATTCGAGTGGGGTCCTGGAACCAGTCCCCTGCAAATTCCTAGGGATGACAGTAGTGACACCTCTATAAATAATGCAGAAACTGATTAAGCCTCCAAGCACGATATCTAGCACTTAAGAAGCACTTACTCAAAGTTAACTTTTATTTTGCGCATCTGTATTATAGATGAGGGTATTGTGACCCAGGGAGTTTAAAAAGACTGGTCCAAGGGTATGCGGTTATAATTAGTGGGGCAGGAATTTGAACTCATGTCTACCTGGCTCTTAACTTTAGCTTGAACGTGGATGCTAGGGAAGTAGGATAAACTTCTGAAAGGATAGGGGACTATACCCCACCCACTTCATTACCAGCATCTCAAGGCTCAGGTGTGAGAGTACAGGTTATTTGCAAAATATTCTGTGGCAGTGCTTGTGAGATACTCAAACATCCAGTCAGTTTAGACACTTTGGGGGAAAAAATGTTGAAATTAATTGTATAGACAATACATCAGATAACTGGCAGATTCTGACCCCAACCCTTCTCCAATTTTTTTCCTCTATTTTTCTTTCCTGTTCTCCTTCTAGTGATGGACTCCAGCAGTAAAAAAAAAAAAAAAAAAAGAACCTCCTTCCTGAGCTCTTCCTTTGTAAATGGTAAATATCTGCATAAATATGCGGTATTTTGGATACAGATGGAAAGTGGAAAACCGAATGCATCATTTTGAGGTCCTGTTGACCAAATACTTGGAATTTTTTACTTCCCTTGTACTCCTTCAGTTTGCCATTACACAGGCTCAGAGGTATTCCTTTTTTCTAGTCACTTAAGTACTTTCCCTCTGAAGATGGAAAGACTAATAATATTGATACACAATAAAAGAGAGAGAGAGCTTCCCTGGTGGCGCAGGGGTTGAGAGTCCGCCTGCCGATGCAGGGGACGCGGGTTCGTGCCCCGGTCCGGGAAGATCCCACGTGCCGCGGAGCGGCTGGGCCCGTGAGCCATGGCTGCTGAGCCTGCGCATCCGGAGCCTGTGCTCCGCAACGGGAGAGGCCACAACAGTGAGAGGCCCGCGTACCGCAAAAAAAAAAAAAAAAAAAAAAAAAGACTTCAAATCCTTTTTTGTTTTAAGCCTTTGGGAATTTCGCTGATTTTTTTTCTTTTTGTGAGCTCAGTTTTGCTGCATTTGAAAGGATGTTAATTATATGTCACCCAGTAGTTCTAGAGATTTTGTGATCAGAGATTCTTCAGGTTATCTAGTCCAAAATATTCCTAGAAACAGAGGTCTGCAAAGGAAGTTGAACTAGCTGTACCTACCCTGCATGAGACATGGCTGAGTTTTCTCAGAAAATAAACATTTTGAGGAGGTTTTGCAAAAGTGAAGAAGAAAGATGAGCAAATCTAGTATCTCTTTTTTAGGTGAAGAAATAAGTGAGAGGTGTTGCAGTCACCTGCACTCTCTGAGAGAACAATGGCATCTCTGGCAGGACATCTCATGACGTGATGTGATGTGATGGTTTCTTTTTCTTAGATTATGGAAGGATAATGCAATAGAGAGAAGGATATTTCATTTTAATCTTTTATGTCCATTCACAAGGTATAAAAGGAAAAAATAAGATAAAGCAGTGCTCTCTTGAAAAGTCCATATTTTCAAAGGCTTTCGGCAGTAATGTGCTTATTAATTGTCATAGATCGTCACTGTCATCAAAAGAATATTGTATAATATATAGTGGCCTTTATAGGGCGAAGAGAGAGAATTTCAAGTTTCTCTCTTAACCTGAGCCACTTAAAATGAA
Source organism: Leucopleurus acutus (assembly GCF_964270905.1). Taxonomy (NCBI): domain Eukaryota; kingdom Metazoa; phylum Chordata; class Mammalia; order Artiodactyla; family Delphinidae; genus Leucopleurus; species Leucopleurus acutus. The sequence continues at coordinate 29,924,408 of NC_139162.1, forward strand.
AAACAAAGGCCATTAAATCCTGTTCACTTGAAGTGGATTCTAAATATAGTTTATTGGGGCTCTTAATTCACCCTGAAAAATGCTGTAATTATTAAAAGTGTCCAAGCTGTTAACTTGAAAACAACATATGCCACATTTACATAATGATTTGCATATAATTTCCATGTAATTCATTTAATGTCAAAATGTACAATTATACTTCCAACCCCTCTGCCTTTTACCCCCATGCCCCTTCCTAGCCCTGCTGTGTTAAATCAGAATATCTTCCTTGGTGGAATCTGTTTACGAATGGGTTTCAAAGAGATGGCTGGATGGAGATCGTCTATCATATTGGTCCAAAAAGGTTTGGCCAAACGTATTTCTTCTTTCAGACTGGATTGGTTGTACTATCTGTACTGTGACACCTTGGAGACCAGTTACTCAGTTCTGCCTGAGACATATGGGCTCATTTTACAGATGAAGAAACTAAGGCTCAGAGAGGTTCTCCCTGATTTGCTGTGGTCTTTGCTTGCTTTCTCTGCCCCAGCAATCCAAAGGCGTCCACCTGCCATACAAAAGGCTTTCTCGTGTATCTTTTACAACAGACAAATATGCTGTGTTTAAAAAAATCATTTGCCGTAGCTCGTATGATTATTTGGGATGTCAAAGAGGTAGCTCTTGGGTTTGCCATCAAGGACAGGGAAGAATCCTTCCATCTGATTCCATAAACGTATTTATGCAATGCGGGTGGACTTTCTGTCTAAACTAATCGCAGTCCCACAAACATGTCATGCTTTTTTCTGGCTCCTACCTGTGTTTTCTGCATGGGTTACTTTCCCACCTCTTCCCTCTCCCTGAATCTCTATTTGCACTCAACATCCAGTGTCCCGTTTACACATCACCAGGATGCCTTCCTCCATGCCCTGTGACTAGGTTTGATGCCCTTAGAGTGAACTCCTAGATCACCCTGTTTGACTCGAGTTCCCCTGAAAGCAACCCTTGAGACAAAGACTTGGGTGTAGGTAGTGTATTTGGAAAGTGACCCCAGGGTAGAGGGATGAGGGAGCCGGGAGAGTGAAACCGGGAGGGAAGAAAAGCAATATTAGGGGGCATTGTTGAAATTGCTGCTGTCGTCAACAGGAGCTCGATTCCACTGGGTCCTCCTGGGGAGTGTTTGGAATGACTCCAGCATGAGTGCCTGGAGGATGGGAACTGAAGCATTTATCCCCTGGGTCAGTTGCCACTGGCTGAGTGTTGCCCTGGGAGCTGCTAATTTCCCTGCCCTTCCCAGCTGTGCAGCTGCACGGGATGACCAAGCTCTCCAGGGCTTCTGCCATGTTGGGGTCACCCAGAAAACGAAGCTGTGTGTCCCTCAGGTTGGTAGCAATCTGCCAGGCACTGTCCACCCAGCCCTGGCTGAGATCAGAAGGAAGGCCAAGCAGGTGTGTCCCCAGATGTGTCTACCACTGCACTCACCACTCTGTTTTGCATTTCATTTCTCCTCTAGAGCATAAGCAACCTGAGGACAGGGGCTGTGTGACCACTGGGTCCCCAGCTAGACACAGTGTTTGATAATAATCTGTTGCACGAATGCCTCAGGTACCAAATTTAGTTCGGCTTCAGCAACTGGTTACCTCTAAGCTTAGGAAAGTCATAAGAGTTTTTTGTTTTTAATTTATCCATTTTTTCTCCCCAATTCTGCCCTTTCTAAAAAATTGGAAGAAAGTAAATGAATCAAGGGAAATACACGTACACATTAAAAAATTGTCAGAAGCAAAAAGAAAACTGGGTCCATCAGGATTCTTTTCTTGAAGATACCGGCAAATTCTGAGGCAAAATTGTAGCTGATACTTGGTTTCATTCAAAGGAATAGGCTCAAATAAACTAAGTTAAATGGGTAACAGCCAAGGTCACAGTTAGAGACACTTAGGGCGTTTTCTCCCAGAAGCAGCTCTATCTTTTCTACTCACCTCTTTGCTTTGTCCTCTCATTTAGTTTCTGTTCCTCTCCTTTATTTCTTTTCTTTTCTTTTCTTTTTTTTAACATCTTTATTGGAGTATAATTGCTTTACAGTGGTGTGTTAGTTCCTGCTGTATAACAAAGTGAATCAGCTATGCATATACATATACCCCCATATCTCCTCCCTCTTGTGTCTCCCTCCCACCCTCCCTATCCCACCCCTCTAGGTGGTCACAAAGCACCGAGCTGATCTCCCTGTGCTACGCGGCTGCTTCCCTCGTGTCCTTCCTCAGGTCTAGGACTCCGGCTGCTGTATGGAGCCGACAGGGCGACAGGAACACCAGTGGGCGGTGGGGCCACCTTCACTTTGGACTGCACATTTTATCAAGACAAGAAGCCAGGTGCTCATTGTTCCTCCCCAAATTAACATGAAGATCTGACAGCCAGGGTGCTGAGAGGAGGCCATGCAAGTAAGCAGCCCTTGAGGCTTCCTTATCTAGTAGGAACCCATCCAAAAATGTCAAGTCAACAGATATAGAGGACAAACTAGTGGTTACAGTGGGGGGGGGGAGGGGCAAGATGGGGGAGGAGATTAAGAGGTACAAGCTATTAGGTATAAAATAAATAAGCTATGAGGATATATTGTAAAAATAAACAAATAAAAAATAATAGCGTTTGAGGGCTTCCCTGGTGACGCAGTGTTTAAGAGTCCGCCTGCCGATGCAGGGGACGCGGGTTCGTGCCCCGGTCCGTGAAGCTCCCACATGCTGCGGAGCGGCTGGGCCCGTGAGCCATGGCCGCGGAGCCTGCGCGTCCGGAGCCTGTGCTCCGCAACGGGAGAGGCCACAACAGTGAGAGGCCCGCGTACTGCCAAAAAAAAAAAAAAAAAAAGTAGCGTTTGATAACACTAAAACAATTTAAAGTAAAATACTAAAAAATACTGAAAAAAAAAATGTGAAGTTAGTGGGCCTGCAGGGGTGACATGGCACCCACATTGGCCCCCCTCCATATCTCCGGGGACCTCTAGGCTATGGAAGCCTTGCCCTCTAAGCAGGGCCTGAGTGGCGGGCTGTACCTCACGGCGGGAATCTGACAGTGGGTGATCCCTCGGATATGCTCACACTCCAGGGGGTAGGCAGCTGCCAGATGGGGCCAGGGAGAGGATCTGAGAGAGGAGGGGACGTCCGGTTGGGAGACAGAGCAGCAGCCTCTCTTCCTGCCTCCCTCCTCACTCTGTAACTTTCAGATGCTCCAAGGGGATCCCTGTTAGCACAAATACCTGTGCCTGGTGCGTCCCTTTCTGGAAGCTCCATCCAGATATTCCTGTGATTGACACTGGACTGTGTGTCTGTGTATGTGTGTGTGTGTGTGTGAGAGAGAGAGAGACAGAGAGACAGGGACAGAGATGGAGACAGAGAGACACAGAAAGAGAGAGAAATATTATAAACAATATTTGTTTATAATAATGATGATAGCTGGGAATTCCCAGTAGTCCAGTGGTTAGGGCTCCATGCTTCCACTGCCGGGCCCAGGTTCGATCCCTGGTCAGGGAACTAAGATTCCACAAGCCGAGTGGCGTAGCCAACAACAAAAAAAATGATGATAGCTAAATTTATCAAGGTGTTTGTCAAGTTCAGGCACCATGCTACGCTCTTCCCAGGTATCCTCTCATGGGTTCTATGAATATTCCCATTGCACAGATCGAGGACTGAGTCTCAGAAAGGTTAAGTGACTTACGCAAGGTCACACTGAGTAAGGGGAGTAGCTGGGCCTCACACCCAGGCAGGTCAAACTGCAGAAACCGGGTCTGTAATCATCACGGTGGGTGGTTAGACACCTGCAGGATGTGTTCCAGGCGGTGCACAAGTGTGTGTGTGTATGTGTGTGAGTGTACATGTGTGTCCTCTTGTGTGCACATGTATAGAGAAGGTCGTAGCTGAGAATACAGAATGGAGCCAGATGGCATGGGTTTGAAATCCAGATGTTATATCTCATCTGTGCTATCTCAGGCAGGTAACTTACACCTCTCTGTGCCTCAACTGCAGCATCTGTAAATTAGGCACAATAGTATCTAGCTCATCGGCTTGTGTGCACTTAGAAGGGTGACGTGTGTATGAAGTCTTATGTAAATGCTGGATATTAGTTATTAGCAGTAGTAATCACATATCATTGTTGAGTAAATGAGAGAGGTATCAAATGTTTATTGATAAGCATAATAATAATAGCATTTACTGGCTGTCCACCTTGATGCAGTGCTGTGAATACAGTCCCTGATTTAGACCTCCCAACTCTACTGTGAGGTAGGTATCATTATTTCCATTTTATACAGGAGGAATTGAGTCTCAGAAATATTAAATAATTGGCCCAAAGACAAATATCTAGGAGAGGTCAGAACAGAGACACAAACCTTGATCTCCGTGCTTTCCTGTCTTACACACTTTTTGTGGGTTCATTTGTTCATTTGAACAAATACCTTTCATACAGACTTAGAATTTTTTTTCCGAATTGGGAATTGTGCCCATCTGCCTGCCTGAGAAAAGTTTGCACAGAGCTGCTTTTGAATAGCGACCTCTTGTAGCTTTTTAATTGCCACTATCTCTTTGAACATTTGGAATTTGTAATGAAATCACTTTCCAACCCTGATTCATCCCAAATTCAATATTCTGTTTCCTTTCAGCTTTTTTTTGTTTCCCGAGCAATGAAAAGATTGGTAACTTTATAAAACATCTAAAAGTGCGGTGGAAGTTTCCTGGGGCTTCAAGTGTTGTGTTATGTTATCTTTGGAAAAACTTTGAAGTCCCACCGGTGTAATAGAAGCCATTATTATGTCATGGAGCTGATTAGCATGCCTATGGGAAACATTAATTCATGCTGACATCATAGCTGGGTTTGCAATCAATCAGTTTGTTTTGCTTCTTCTTGTTCCCCGCCTACCCCACAAGCCACCCCTTGGTGCTCTTCACGTAAAGGTGATGGGCTGACTTTCTGAGGATAATGGGACATGTAAGGATGCCTCCAGATGAGGCTGAACTGAACCACAGAAGAGGCCACCTCGTGACAGCCCTGGGAGGAAATGGCGAAACAAAGCTTTTGACAGAAGCAGGGAGAAGGCTGCTGGCCCTTTGATTTGCCTTGAAAGGTTTTGATTTAGTTGGCATTCAGACTCTTGATATATAAAACTTTTTAACTCAGTAGTCTGCACGGCTGCCTGAATCCATTTGGTTCCGGTCAGTTATGATTAAGCTGATTGCTGGTGGCTCCGGTGTGGTGAGGGGCAGCGCTGGCCTTCGTTGGGTGAGGCTAGCACATTCCAAACTGTCTCATCCTTCGGCCCAAAAGTACATCTCATTGACAAAGGAAGCTGTAAAGAGGAGACCTGTAGACTCCTATTATCTCAAATTGTTAATATTTAACATGCATTAAAGAGCTATCTTTCTGTTCGCCACGTGCAATTAATTTAATCACCAATGCACTGTTAACTTATCTATCAGAAATGTGAATTTTTTCACGATGTATTAATCTGGTAATGATGTCTTTCCTTTTACCTTTAGATGTAGTAGTATTATTTTATGTTATGTGGCATGTTCTCTTGGGAACTAGGGAGAAATTACAGGAAGTGTTGGGAAGAGCCTAATGACAGCTGATTTGGGGTAGGGAAGGTTCAGGGTATTTCTAGTCTGAACGGAACTTGGGGCTCCCTTTCTCCTGGGCATGTGTGACCTGCTCTGCTCCCACTCTCGACCTCTAGATTTATGTAGCTTGGAAAGCCAGGGTGATCAGTTCCCTGGGTCAATTTTTGACCTGGAAGATGGAAACTCTGTAGTCTATGGTGAATCAAGGAAGGAGAAAATTGGGGAAGGGAGGTGTTATTTTAGATGCCTATGTAAATAGCTGTATTTTCATAGCTGGGTCCCATTTTGCCACAGTTATAAGCCGCCCCCCACCCCAAGCTCCCTTTCTGAAAAGCCCATCACATTCACAACTGCCTGCTCAGAATCTGCTTTCTCCCATTAGATTCAGGCTGCCTGAAGGCAAGAACGTGTCTGCCTTGTTCACCAAAGTGAGAACCTACTATGTGTTAGATACTGTCCTGAACCTCAGGGTTATAGAGATGAGTAAGGTATGGTTCCTGCCCTCCAGATGTCATACTCTTATGAACAAAACAGTCATGCATTCAGATAAACAAAAGAGTATTTGGAAAATGTCCCAAGTGAGGTCTATCTTACATACAGTAGCATGCAGTAGGAACAGAGGGGGACCGACTTCATAGCAGAAGTGAGGTTTGCACTAATTCGAAAGGTAATTGGGGATTTCTCCTAGCAGAGAAATTGGAGTGGGGTGCTGTGTTTTTGGTCACCTGCAAGAAACCCAGAATGGCTCCATTACAGGGGGTCCCCCAGGAGAGAGAAAGAGAAAGGAACAGGTAGGGAGTTCTGAAGCTCAGAAAGGCAAAATGACTTGCCCACGGTTGCACAGCAGAGAGAGCTGGGAGTTGAAGGCAAGTCTACTCATAAACCCAGTACTCTTTTGGCTGGATAATAGTTCGCATGGGCTGCCCATGGGGAGAAAACACATCCCTAGTATCAGGATTCTCTCCAGGCGGCCCTATTTGGCTGCAGCAGACTTCCAGTTAACACATAACTTTCAAGCCCCAAATTCTAAGTGCCCAACCTATGGGGAGGACAGAGGTTTAAAAAAATTCATAAGTTATCATGTTGGAGAATGGGACTTCTGCAAAAATGAAACAGCATATAATATAGATAGAAACTGCTATAGAAATCCCCCTTCCCAGCTGAACTGTTGGTCCACAATGATCTATTGTCCTTATTTTATTTTTTTCCTCCAGTTCCCGCTAGGTGTACCTTTATTTTATTTTTTCTATTCTATTCTATTTCCTCTATTACATTTCATTTTTTATTTTCCCGTTCTGTGTCCTATCCTGACTCCAGATCTCCAACTCCACGTACATGCATCCTTGCTGGTGAATTTAGTTGAGGCTCTTCTAATCCGCCCCTCCATACACTGATATGTGCATCTCCTGGAACACATTCTGTATCTGTGCTAAAATTAGGTGGCATTGGACTACCAATCTCATTCTGCGAGCCCTGGGCACCACGCTGTTATCAAACTCATTAATATATTTCTATATCAAAATGTATGAATATTTACACTAAGTGGAATATGAAGAGACTCTAAGGGGCCTCATGTCAGTTCAGGTCAAGTTCTGCCTCCAAATAAGTTTGTGCCAAAGTTTTGAAAAAATTTCATATTTTCAGAGCTTTTAAGAATTGCAGATAAGGGACTGTGGACCATTTTGCTCCTCCGTTCGCCTCTGATGGACCCCTCTGAACTTCCAACTCTGCCAGTTTGAACAGTGCTTCAAAAGCAGGCCTCATTCACATCTTCCTGTGAAACTTTGGGAGAAAGTCTCTGGGGTAGACACCCCAGAGAAGAGGGTGTCCTGGGATCTTAGGACCTGTGCATGTTTACTCTCACTAACTACTGCCAGATTCATTCCTCTGCAAAATACCTGTAGCAGTTAACCCCCCGCCAGCAGGACATGAAGGAGAGTTCCTGTTTCCTAACATCCTCACCATCACTTAATATTATGTGATTGTCTAATTCTTTTTTCCAGTTTGAAGGGTGTAAAGTGCCACATCACAATCTTGTTCTAATTTGCCTTTCTCTGACTATCAGTGCACATGAACTTTGTAAATATGTTAGCTCTTCTTGTTTTCTCTACTGGGAAACACCTTTCGTATCCTTTTAGTTTCGCATCTTTTTCTCCCCCCACTATATCATTTGTTCTTTGGGGTTTTGACTACAAATCATTATCTACTCCAAAGTCACAAGCACATTTATCTTATCTGCTTACTATATTTCTTAAGTTTTACTGTTCATCAGTTCAGTCTTTAATTCATCCAGTTTATCTAGTGCTTATGTTTTTGTCTATGGTGTGATGTATAATCCAACTTTTTCTCTATGCTATGAGTCAGTTTCTCCTTTTACCAAATAATCTGTACTTTCCCTATCCATGGGTGGTGCTCCCTCCCTTAGATACAAATGAAGTAGAAAATCCTACAAGGACATTGGTTGGAATTACAGTTGACCCTCGAACAATACAGGTATTAGGGGTGGCAACCCTACACATATTCAAAAATTCACGTATAACATTACAGTTGGCCCTCCAATACAGATACCATGGTTCTGCATCTATGGATTCAGCCAACCATGGATCATGTGGTACTGTAGTATGTATTCATTGAAAAAAAATCTGTGTACTTTGTTGTGTATGTGGACCTGCATAGTTGAAACCCATGTTGTTCAAAGGTCAGTTGTACTGTAGTACATATTTAGTGGAAAAAAATTCACATATAAGTGGACCGGCACAGTTCAAACCCATATTGTTCAAGGGTCAACTGTATATATTTATTTAGGGAGATTTAACATATTTTATAGCTCATTTAGTCCTCACAAGAACACGGTGAGTTAGATCTTCTGTCCTCAATTTACAAAGAAGGAAACAGAAGCTCCAAGAAACTAAATAAGCCAGTTATTGAGTGGCAGAGCAAGGATTCAAACCCAGATCTGACTTTCTGAGGGTTTTTATTATTATTATTGCACCTTTGTCTTTAGTATTACTAATCTGCCTTTCTCTTGTCCTTGTAAATGTATATCCTTGCTTATTTATTTATGACCAACCAATCCCTCATAACCTGCTTTCCTTTAGCTACAAAAATAACCCAAGGGTAGTAGTTGCCAAAGCAGCTTGATAGCCTATATATATATATATATTTTTTTTTTTTCTACCTGAAACACAGGGGAATCTCTTGACTGCCTGCCACAGGAAGCAAGAACAAAAGCTTTGAGATTCTGTCTGCCCTCAGATCAGGGTCTTGGAGAAGTGACCTGTTCTACAAGTAAAACAAAAATGAATAGACTCTATAACTAATTTCCATTTTCCATTTTTAATACCTCTGATGAATGAAAGAATATCTGATGGCTGAACTTAAATTTGAAGTTTATAAAGAATCTCTAATTTGATCTAGAAAAATATCATAAAATATTTGTGGTATAAAAATAAGTAGAAAGTAATAAGAGCGATGATAAATTATATAGCCATAGTTCTTTATAGTTGTCAGAGCATATTAATGCTCTTTGTTTCTTTTGGTTCTTCCAATGGTCTTTTAAAGCAGGTAAACTGAGCCCCCATTTTACAGACAAAGAAATTGAGGCATGGAGTTTTACCCAAGCCCAGCTGATTGTGTGAATTCCCCCAGCTCTTCACCTCTAACTGTATTCATCCTCTTTGCCATCTATCTTTAAAATTCTTCCCATTGAGAGGCAGAATATATTTCCTCAACCACTGATTCTGTGTTTGACCATGTAATTTGCTTTGGTTCATAGGATGTTAGCAGACATGGCTAAAGCAGAGTTTTGAAAGTGCTTGGTGTGCTTGCCTGCATGTTTCTGCTTGCTTTCTTGCTTTTTGGATGTTACAATAAGGACAATCCAGGCTGGCCAGCTATTCCAAGGAGGAAAGTAAGAGACATCTGGAGCAAAGCTTCCCCAAATAAGATGCCCTGGCCAAGCCCTACCTGGAGCAGAGCCTCCCACTGACCTGCAGATTCATGAGTTTAATTATTTATGATTGTTGCCTTAAGCCACATAGTTTGGAAGATAGTTTGTTACACAGCAGTAGCTAACTGATACATCAAGGTAAACCAGCTAGTAAGTTGTAGAGCTGAAATTAGAATCTAGATCTTCAAACATGTAGTTCTACACACTTTCAACTATGCTAAGTTGCTTTTCATGCAGAGAGACATTTATTTGGGTGTGAAAATACCTCAGGATGGAGTCTTTTCTGGTCAGGGACTGTGTCTCACTCTTCTTTGATTCCTCAGATCCTAGTCCAGTCCCTTGCACATGGTAGGTAGTCAGGATATGTTCACTAAATAAATAAGAGATAAAAATATGAGAGCCATACCTCCATCCCTTTGGTCTTATGTTTACAGTTTCTGGTTAATAAAAATAAAGTCAAAATGGAAGGTATATTGATCAGTGAAAATCGCCTTCTAAAAATTGGTCCCAGCAACTGCACAAAGAGGGAACAGTCATCCTTTTCTTTCAGACATCTGTCCATATGTGGCATATTTCCTCTCTGAAGAAAGATCAAACCCCATAAAATGCATCATTTATATGCCACTCCCCATTATGAACCAGCATGGAGACAATTAATGAGAAGCAAAGGCTAAAAGAAGAGTCCACGGGTTGGATTCAGGCAGACTGTGGTGAAAATGCACTGTCCTTTGGGAATTACACACAGGAAAAAAGAACAAACATCGTGCCTGATTCCCTGCCTGCCCCCCACCCTCACCTCCATCTCCACTTCCCCCGTCACAACAACAGCTTGAGGTAGAGAATTTGTATAACCCACATGGAGAGCTTTTTCCTCTGATTTTTTAATCTCAGAAGTCCAACAGTGGCGATGAAGGTAGCTGTGACATTTGCAATTTTCCATGCACCAGCCCATTCCATTTCCTTTCCTGGTGCTGCTTCCATGGTACAGTAAACCTCCAGCTCTGACAATAATTATAGCCGGAATAATATGAAGGGAGTAATAGGAACAAAGTGTCGCTGTAATTGCCTTTTCATTATTTGCTAACAGTTACTTATTCAGTCACAGGGAGAAATTACACAGTAATTGGTTGACAATGGGGAAGCAATCGCTGAATCCCACAACTATGATATTTTTGCTTGTTGGGCTTTAGCCCTTTTATTCATATTTTGATTAAACAGCTGGAGCATTAAACTGACATATGAATGTATCCTTGGTCAAATTCCGACGTGATTGTTTCTACCCCATTCAAAATGTTGAATTTAAACTAGCACCTACAGTAGAACTGTAAATAGTCTATTGACTTTCAAATAAATCCCTCCTCTTTACTCCAGTTCATAAAGAAGGCATGGTGGGTGTAATAGCACAGAGTATTTTTTTTTTTTTTAACAAATCAGTTTTCAGTTGGGTGTTTTCAAAAGGAAAAAAAATATGGAATCACGTGGTGGAATCTTCCTGCCTTCAGATTTTTCTCGAATTTAACTTTCTAAACTCAAGGTCTTTATTATAGAGTCCTAGAAAACATTCACTTTCACTTTCTCCTACAGGTAGAGAAACTGAGGTCCAGAAAGGGAGCTGTTCAGGGCTATCCGGCTCTCTACTCTTTTTAGGACTAGAAACCAGAATGCTGACTCTTAGTACTTCATCTCAACTGTCTTCTGGCTCCACATTTGCATGCAGGAGGACTAGGAAAGCAAGACAGGTAAGATCTACGCCTGCGCCTGCACAAGCGTGCATCTCCACATGCGTGCATGCGCTCACGCACACGTGCGCGAGCACACACACACACACACACACACACTACACGGGTAGATACTATATGTTGCTTGACTGTGGGATGTCATTTAAGTGGTGTTTACAATCTCCATTGGTAAGCTTCATGGGTACTGTAAGGTACGGCACCAAAAACGGAGGAGAGCTTAAACAAGCTTTATTTGGGAACGCTCCCGGGCGAGGTTCACTGGTCCGAGGGAAAGGGGCCAGAGAAGTCGCGCCCGAGTGCGGGCGCGAACAAAATTTATAGGGGTGGACACAGGGGAGGTGCTTGCTGTGTGAAGCAGCCCTTTTTTGGTGATCTCTCGGGTGTTGTGGCAATGTCAGGTGTCGGTTGCATCAGCCTCAGAGCTGTTGGTTCCGCCCCTCGGGGAGCGGGAAGACCGGGGCCGAGTGGTGTGGCAATGTCAGGTGTTGGTTGCATCAACCACTTTGGCGGGGGTTCCGTCTGGCTCCCTGGGCCCTTCCCCGGACCTGCTGGCCTTACAGGTACCACCTTTCCTTGGATTATTCCAGGCATCCAAGGACCTAGCCTAGGGCTGTGTGTGTCATGACACCTTGCGAAATGTTTGATGATGATAACAGAGCGAGAAGATCTAATTCTTAGGGTCCAATCTTAGGAATCTTTTTACTCTTGGTGACATAAATGTTATCTTGGTTAAACAGCAGAGTGTTGAGTTGGTGTCCTTGTGGCAATTGCAGAAGCAGCTGAGAAGGTGCGTTGTAAAGAATACATTCATGTTTGTATGTATGTGTATGCATGTGTCTATATCAGAGGCTGCTGATGAAAGATGGAAACGCTGCCCCAAAGTCTTCATTTAAAGATGGAAATTTTCTGTTTAGGGGGTAGAATGCACTAGATCATATGCATGGGGACTTGAACCCACTTCGGTATGCAGGTAAAAGAACCTCAAGGCCATGACTCTGAGGAATTGGTTATGTATAGGAAAGATATGTGGGAACAGGATGGGTCTAAAGCTATGACTAACTCGGAAAGTCAGGAAATAAGCTTGGTGCTTCATACATGATCTTATTTAATTCTCACAGTAGCTCTAAGGGGCCAAGTTTCTCATCTTCATTTCATAGATAGAGACTAAGTCTTAGATTAAGGGACTTGCTGCAGATCACCAAGCTAGTGAGTGGGAGAACCAGTGAATAAAACCCAGAAGCTAAACTTTGTCCCTTGAAGTCGTTGCTGGCCTTTAGCCACTTGCAAGTAATTGGAACTTACCTAATTTTCCAAGTCAATCCACAGTCAACATTGTTTGATGTCTACCCTCTAAGTGCACCATGGGGATTCACAGGCAAATGAAAAGTTCCTCTCCTTGAGATGCTTAACCTCTCCTAGTGGAAACCATGAAGCAAGGCATGGATGAGTCAGTCCAGCATAGAGGCCACTCCTATAACCGTGGTGACTCGGTTTAAGTTGCCCCAGAAGCAGACCCTGAGACAAAGACTCAAGTGCAACTAGTTTATTTGGAAGGTGATGCCAAGAAATGTGGATACAGGGTAAGGAGTCAGACAGAAAGGGCAGGAAGCCAACACGGGGTGCCTTGAAGGTTATTGCCAAGGACATCGGGGCCCCATTTTCCTGGGAGAATTCTAAGAGGCAGTGGCAATCAGGCTTCCGTGTTATCCTGACCTGAGGGTGAGGAAATTGGGGTATGTATCCTCAGTGTCCTGTCCATCACTGTTAAGGGCTGCTTCTCAAGGTCTTAACTCTTTGCATTTCCAGTTTACTCTGTGCACAAGCTCAGGGTACACCAGCAGCCAGAAAGAGCCCTTGGTAAAGATTTGCCGGTGGTCTCACTGAGCATCCTTCTGTATGAGTGCCAAGGTGATATGGGTGGGGAGCTGGCAGTGTCTGTCACCGTGGTGACAGGCAAAGTGTGTCCCAGAGTGGGTGGTATTGCTGAGTAAGACTTCAAAGGTGAACGAAAGGGCATTCTAGAGCATGCTCGCCACCTGAACGGGGGTGTAACTTGAGACCATCAATCTCTAAAAGAGCTGCCAGGCTCCGTACCAGGGGCAGAAATTGTCTGAAACGCCAGATTCAATCCCAATGAAATCATCTCCTGCTCACTACGTAAAGCCCATATTCTTGTCCTGGTATTCAACGCTATTCACAATGCAGCCTCAGTTTACCTCTTGACAAGTTCTGAGTAATACACCCTGGGCTTGGATTCCTGTGTTGCTGCCCAGTCTCGCCTTTGAGACGCTGCTAATCCTTGAGGCTCGCAGCTCCAAGCCTGCCTCCTATACAGCCTTTCACGACCAGCTTGGGTGGAGACCATTCTCTGCCCCCTACTCCTGGCCTGACACACTTACGCAGCCTCCATAACTTCCAGTGGTAAAAGCCACAATCTCTTTTCTGCATTTCCCAAATCCTTGGAGCTCTAGAAGTTCAAAGAGTTTTGCTTTTGGTATCATTTGTTTGTTTTGCTTTTTAAAAAATCTTATATGGTAGCAAAATCTGACCTGAACTGCCATGAAGCTATTTCTAGTTCTTATTTGATCTAAATATTCACATATTTCACTACATAAATATTCATGTATTTGGTTACAGAATACAGCCCCAGATCCTGCTGTGATTTTCTATATGTACCATATTTCTTCTCTAAAATCGTTTTATCTGCACCATATTTCTTTTCTATAATTTTTATATGTGTGTCATATTTCTTTTCTAAAATCTGAAAAATTCTGAATTATAAAACACGTATCTCTGGCTCACATGATTCAGACATGGGGTTTTGAGCCTGTAATAATAATGATAATAATAATAATAATAGGCAGTACTGTAGTCCATTCTGAGGATTTTATATATTTAATGATTTTAATCCTCATAAGGGCCCAAGAAGATGAGTTCTAGTAATAACTCTATTTTCCTAACATCGCTTAGGAAACTAAGGTTCAGAGATGTTACGTAACTTGCCCCAGGTCACACAGCTTGCAAGTGCTGGAACCAGGATTTGAACTTAAGGCAGTCTGGCAGAGTCAAAGCTCTTACTTGCTCACTGGGCTGCTTCTAAGTCTGAATGTCCAGCCTTGGAGTTGTGCCTAGCACCCAGCTCAGACTACCGTCTGGCTTGTCCCTGAGTGTTCTCCTGGGGAGCCTGTTTCCTTCTGAGTCGGAATTCTTGACCTGGAGCTTTAAGCCACCAGCATTGGTGCTGGATATTTATCTCCCTGGAATGAGAGTTTCTGGGGCTTCTTGCAAACTTCAGTGGTCCTCAACTCCTCAGTCCACAGCCTCAGGAAGAGCAACTTGCCTCTTGCAGCCCAGCCCCGGAACTGGTGCTGCGTGCGCCCTGGGTCTGTAGCCCCTCCTCAGGCACCTCTTCTCTGCCCCTGGAACCTCACCCCTGCCTCTCCCATGTCTTGGAACACTTCTAAGATTAGAGACCATGTAAGTGTGTGTGCCCGGGAGTTGTCCCAAGATCTTGCCTATAGTAGGGCCTTTGTGACGTATGGTGGCAAGAATATATAACTGAACGAGGAGGTCCAGATTTAGAACTTTTGCTAGTGTAGACATGGCCTTGGTTTTGAAATTACTCTCACACTTGACTCTCCCCACCACCCCATTCTATAGTACACACATAGTGCCAGGATTTGAACCCCCAAAATTGGATCCAGAGTTCATTCTCTTAACTATGGTGACAAACTATGCTTGTTAGGTGCTTCTTCTGCATTAGTCGCTACAGGAAGCCACTTAAATGCCTTGTCTCTGTTGATGCTCACAGCAGCCCTATAAGGAGGCACCATCACTGTATCCTTTTACTGTACGAAGAAACCGAGGTAGAGGAAAAGGAACTTCCCCAAGGCCTCAGTACTTACTGCACCCGTCAACTGTTGTCACAATAACTTTGTAACAAGCCACTCCAAAACTCATCTGTTATTCCTGCTCACCCATCTGTTAGCTTTCATGACGTCATCTGGGCTACTACAGGCTTAACTCCAAGCTGCCGTTGGGTTCAGGTCCGCTCCATATGCCTTTCATCCTGTTGGACCAGGGGCTAGTCTCGATATGTTTTTTCTCATCGTGATGGCAGGGCGAACCCGATGTCTCAAACGCAGTTTGAACCTCTAACTCTATCAAAACCACTAACGTCTCTTTGACCAATGCAAGGCACATGGTCAAGCCCAACATGGGGAGGAGGGGCAGAATGCTCCTTCCAAGGACATAGGGAAATGGGACCCAGAGAGACTATCCATCAAACAGTAATCTAATCTACCATACCCACTAAAAATTAGAGCCAGACGCCCCCCAGGGCTTCCAGCTCTGAAGCCACTTTTTCTTAAGCACTCTCTTGAGTAGCAACAAGTTCCCAGGGTACAGCTTTTGGACTTATAGGAAACAACATCAGTCTCTTGGGATTTTTGCTGCTGAGTTGGAAGACGTAAGGCTGCTCCTAGGCATGTGAGAGATGGCTGGAGAGCCTGAGCGGTGGAGGGCAGGTAAGTGCGTGTCCTGCCAAGCTGACATCCTCCCCTCTGCATCCACACATGACCCTGTGATGAAGCTCCCCTCTGGGCCTCAGACCTATCATTAGAGGATTAACTTTCTCATCACTCTCCTTACACATGTCTCCATGCAGCCTTGGAATGCATCATCAAAGTCCAAAGCAAGGGCATTTTAATTCTTTGCCTGGCAGACCTATTTTCTGGTGTTTAAAGAGATTGCTAGAAATTCCTAAATTTTGGAGCTGTTTTTTTTTTTTTTTCCACTGAGAGAGAGGAAGGAATAGCAAAAGCTCCCAGTGGATTAATTTATTCGTATTTTGCTCTAGCTCCTGACATTTGGAGAAGGCTTGAAGAGCTTCCTAATGTTTGCTATTTTGCATTTGCTTTGTAGGATGCTAGATCAAACCACAGAATCCTGGAAAATAGACTTGCTGTTTTCCTTTGCAGACATACAAGGTCTGAAACTGTTCTCTCAAGTGCCAGGGTAGCCAACCCTCAGCTCCAGAGCTATGGCTCGTCTCCACCCTCACCCTAACAGACATTGCCAATCGATCCCAGCACTGCTGCCGCGAAGCCCAGAAATGGCCCCAACCCTCCCAACACAGCCCTCCAGGCAGCCACTACCACTTGATCAGAATTAATGCAACTGAGTTCCCATCCTTGCTCTAAAACTTTTCCGTTTTTAACATGCCAGTAAAATAACTTTATCAAGTTCTTTACAGAGTTCTGATAAAAAAAAAAAAACTGCCTTTTTCTGCTCTACTTCTCATTATGCTACTATCCAACTTAAAAATTCTCAGTCTCCAAACTCCTTGTCTTGCAATCAAGTTCCTTCATCATCTGACACTTTTACTCCCCAGAACTAATGCCCTTCGAATCCCTTTATCACCCCTTGTGTCAGGAAATATTCCTTTTTTTTTAAAGATTTATTTATTATTCATTTATTGATTTTATTTATTTTTGGCTGCGTCGGGTCTAGGTTGCAGCATGCGGGATCTTCGTTGAGGCATGTGAGATCTTTTGTTGTGGTGTGCAGGCTTCTCTCTAGTTGTGGCGTGTGGGTTTTCTCTTCTCTAGTTGTGGCACGCAGCCTCCAGGGCGCGTGAGCTCTGTAGTTTGTGGCACACGGGCTCTAGTTGAGGCATGCGAGCTCAGTAGTTGTGGCGCGTGGACTCAGTTGCCCCACGGCATGTGGGATCTTAGTTCCCTGACCAGGGATCGAACCCACGTCACCTGCATTGTAAGGCGGATTCTTAACCACTGGGCCACCAGGGAATTCCCTGTGGTAGTAAATATTCTAATTCAGCTGCCAAGGTTCCTACTCCTGCCTCCAATCCCGATATATGTGCCCTGTATAATCCTCTCCCCTTGAGTATGGGAGAAACTTGTGAATGTGATTAAGTTACTAATCAGTTGACTTGGAGTTAATCAAATGAGAGTTATCCTAGGTGGGCCTGACCAAATTACGTGAGCCTTTAAAAAGAGGGACCGATCCTTCTGGAAGACAGAGAGATTCTCCTGCTGGCCCTGAAGAGGCAAGCTGCTGTGTTGTGAGAGGGGCTACGGAGGGGTCCATGAGGAAGGGACCTGAGTCACACAACAGCAAGGAGCTGAGCCCTGCCAACAACCACATGAGGTTGGAAGAGGAGCTCCCCAGAGGAACCCCTTGGTTTCAGCCCTGGGAGATGCTGAGCAGAGAATCCAGCGAGACTGAGCCCTGACTTCTGACCCACAGAAGCTGTGGGGTGATAAATGATTGTTATTTTAAGCTGGTAACTTGGTGGTAATTTTTAACATAGCAATAGAAAACAAACACATCCCTGTTCTCAAGCCACATCCACATCCTTGCTGCTATCCATACCCAGGTGAGTTTTCCTACCTCAGGGAAAACTTTTGATTAGAGCCTTTTCTCAAACTGGGAGCCCTTTCTCATCTCTGTGCTTAAATCTTACCCAAGTGTAAACCTTACCCAAATGTACCCTCACCTCCTCCCTGAAGCCTGTTTTGGTAGGCTCAGACATACGTTACCTGGTCTTTTTTGTTTTTTGGTTTTTTTAAGGCCATAATTGTTTCCCTTTGTTTGGGCCTTGTATTGTAAAATGCCCCTGCAGACTTCTTTGCAAGGAGTCCTTGTCTACCTAATCCTTGCAGCCCATTGTAATTCACTGTACCCAGCACACAAGAGGTGGTTAATAAATATTTATTACATGAATGAGTGTTTTGTGAATTACAGTATGCATTTGACTAACTTGTGTATTTGACAAATTTTCTAACCTTAATATATAATATTTTGATGATATTTAAAAAGTTTACATGACCAGGAACCAAATGAAGACCTCCCCACTCTACATGCCCAAGTATAGTTACTCTCACATTCCTCTCTCTTCTATTTAATTCAAATCAGTGCCCATCTGTTGCGTGCCAGGTCTTGTGCTCAGTCCCTGCCCTCAATGAACTTAGAGCCTGAGGGCGTTGGGTTCATCTGGTAGGAGGGGGGGAAGCACCGAGCAGCATTAAACAAAGGAGTGGCATGGACCCACTTGTACTTTAGATGGATCATTTGGGTCCCTGGGTGTATGAGAGACCTGAGGTACCCAAGGCAGGCAGCAGGATGACAATGAGGAGACTGTTGACCTTATCAGGGAGAGGTGACCATGGCCTGAACTGGACAGTGACAGTGGAAATAGAGAGGAAGCAGAGATCTCTCTATCTCTCCATCTATCTACTCTTACTCACACATACACATGCATAAACAAACATAGTGATGGAAAATATTTGTATGGACATTTATCTGGGATGTATATGCTTACCTTGTTAGGGTACAAAAATGGGATTACACCATATATATTATATCTTTTCACGCATTTTTAATAGATCTTGAACATCTTTGTATAGCTGTGCATATAGGTCTCTTGTCTCTCTGTGTCTTCAGTAGCTGCCTAGTATCCTGTTGTATGGATTTATCAGAAAGCAGTCCTCTATTAATTGGCATTTAGATTATTTTATTTATTCTTTCTTTTTTTTTTACTCTTCCAATGCTGTAATGAACATCCTTATACATTATTTTTGAGTGCTAATACAAGTCTGTCTACAAGATAAAAATCTTAGAAGGTACATGGCTAGGTCAAAAGGGTATAGACATTTTAGTTTTTGTTGTTGTTTTGTTATTGTTTTTGTTTTTTGCAGTACGCGGGCCTCTCACTGTTGTGACCTCTCCCGTTGCGGAGCACAGGCTCCGGACGCGCAGGCTCAGCGGCCATGGCTCACGGACCCAGCCACTCCGCGGCATGTGGGATCCTCCCAGACCGGGGCATGAACCCGTGTCCCCCGCATCGGCAGGCAGACTCTCAACCACTGCGCCACCAGGGAAGCCCCGACATTTTAGTTTTAATAGTTATTGACCAATTTCTGTCTGAAAAAGTTGTACCAATAAGCATTTCCATCAACAGCATATGAGAGTGTTTGTTTTATAACCATTTAAAAATTGAGAAGAAGTTGTATATCCTGATATAGAAATACATTTAAGAATGAGTGGAGTGGGACTTCCCTGGTGGCGCAGTGGTTAAGAATCCACCTGCCAATGCAGGGGCCGCAGGTTCAGTCCCTGGCCCCGGGAAGATCCCACGTGCTGCGGAGCAACTAAGCCTGTGTGCCACAACTACTGGGCCTGCCTTCTAGAGCCCGCAAGCCACAACTACTGAAGCCCGCACACCCTAGAGCCCATGCGCCGCAACTACGGATCCTACACGCTGCAACTACTGAAGCCTGCGTGCTCTAGGGCCCATGTGCTACAACTACTGAGCCCGCATGCTGCAACTACTGAAGCCCGCACGCCTAGAGCCAGTGCTCCGCAACAAGAGAAGCTGCCGCAATGAGAAGCCCGCGCACCACATGGAAGAGTAGCTCCTGCTCGCCGCAACTAGAGAAAGCCTGCACACAGCAACAAAGACCCAATGCAGCCAAAAATAAAAACAAAATTAAAAAAAAAAAGGTTGATTGGAGGAGTCACCACATTATGTATATAACTCTGACTTTGATTCCTTTAGAATATGATCCAGAGCATAACCTTTAATATGCTGTATTTATCTAGTGTGAATCTTAAATGATTCAGAAAAGCATTTTACAATACACATTTTAAAGTATGAATTGGGCTTTAAGCAGTACTGCATGGTTCATATGAAATCATATCAATATAATAGCTCGCTTTGCCTTTCAATGTGACATCCACAAAAAGATATATCAAATATATCTATCATGCGATAAGTGAAATGTTTTCTATTAAAAAATGTCTACCACACTTGGTTCCGTTGCAATGCAAATTTTATGTTATGGTTCTTAAGTACATTTTTTCTTGCAGCTAGATCTTTATTAAAGTCAGTCAAAGGCTGCGCTTTTCATGTTATGAATAGTCGTCATAATTATCTAATGCAACTACTCCAAAAATCAGATTAGTAATTAGCTGGACCAACTGATTGGTATGACTTCCTGGATGCAGCTCTTTAATGTTGAACATTTACTTTGTGCTTGAAGGATTTGTTTGTGTATCTCCTATGTGTGATGAGAGCTTTTCGATAATTAGCTCCTAAGGGATGTCATATTCCAATAGTTAAAGAATAATTACAGCCTTATGAAAAGTGAAATGACTTCAGCTTCCTTTTGTTGTGGTTTAATTGTAGGCAACAAGTCCAGGAGGCCTCTCATTTCAAATTGTGATAGTGAAGATGTAGCTTTCATTAGAAAAAAAAAAAAAAGATGTGAATTTGGTAAAATGGCAAATTGGTGTAATTTTGAAAACAAACAAGGAAACCATCCTATTAAAACAAGACGTGTTATTTCATTAGTTCATAATTTTGATTACAAATTAAACTGTGGCAGAGTGAGGAGTTGTAAGGTTATACGACAAGGGAATGGAACTTGAAAAAGTTCACATCAAAAGGCATCAGCTGGGGGAATGCCACTGTAATGGATTGTTAATTAGTGCCAATGACCAAAATGAAGAGTAGAACGACAGGCCCGTTCTCACAGATCATATAATTTGGGGTTGAAGTTAGAATAAAACACACTAAAAATGCTATATTTTCTTGAGTACACTTGTTACTTTTGAAAAATGGACTTTTTGGGGAAAAAAAGTTTTAAATCCAGCTGTATCAAGATATTTTTCACTCTGAGCAAGTGTGAGGGATTAAAGGATGCTAGTTTATACAAGACAGTAATATGTGAGTCAGTTATTGCTTCAATAATGCTGCATAACAAACCACTCCCAAAATCGGTGTCTTAAAATAACAAGCATTTATTTGTCACCCATTGGTCTGTGCATTTTTTGCAAATCTGTAAAAAGATTTTGCACACGTGCTGTATTAATGCCTTTCTTTTTTTATAGACATTATCTCTGTGATTTTTTTTTAATTTTTATTTTATATTGGACTATGGTTCATTGACAATGTTGTGTTAGTTTCAGGTGTACCGCAAAGTGATTCAGTTATACACATATCTATTCTTTTTCAGATTCTTTTCCCATTTAGGTTATTACAGAATATTGAGCAGAGTTCCCTGTGCTATATAGTAGGCCCTTGTTGGTTATTTATTTTAAATATAGCAGTGTTTATATGTCAATCCCAAACTCCTAATTTGTCATTCCCCTCCCACCTTTCCCATTTGGTAACCATAAGTTTGTTTTCGAAGTCTGTGAGTCTGTTTCTGTTTTGTAAATTAGTTCATTTGCATCATTTTTTTTTTTAGATTCTGCATATAAGTGATATCATATGATATTTGTCTTTATCTGACTTACTTCACTTAGTATGGTAATCTCCAGGTCCATCCGTATTGCTGCAAACAGCATTATTTCATTCTTTGGGCATTGGTTGCAACTTGATTGGACTAGGCTGGACTTCAGGCTCATGACTCCAAGTTCCAAGGTCAGACTCAGGTGTCCTCCATATATCCTCTTTGGACCAGTGGCTACCCAGAATGTCTTTTTCTTACAGAGAATGGCAGAAACAAAAGAGCCTAACCAGGATACACAAGACACATAAGGTTTCTGCTAGTGTCACGTCCGAACTTCTATTTGCCAAAGTGAGTTACATGGCCGAGCCCAAGATCAGTGGGGTAGGGGAGTGTGCTCTGCCCAGAATGCAATAAGGCGGATGGAAGATGTGTGCTAAACAATCATTCACATGATCAGAGTAACCTGAGATTATTCCCCCATCAATAGGAATTAAGATCTTCCAACATTTTGATACATACACATTGTTTCCAGTTTAGGTGTGGCCTGATGCAGTCAGGCCACACCTAAACTGGAAAATGTTAAAGAAAAGAAAATATGATGAGACCAGTTTACTTGCAGCACTTGTTGTGACAGGACATAGTAAAAAGCCGTACTTCTTGTGCAGTGAGGTTTGGACCACTGGAAGCATGAAGCCAACAAATTAAAGGAGTATTTTCCCTCTGTCCATCTTGAAAATTCTCTAGGCCGAATGGTGTGAAGTGGAAAGTAGACTTGTTCTGAAAATACTGGAACTTTACCTAAACTTGCATTATTTCCATCCAAAACCTGCCTTGTTTCAAAGCATCCTATGAGATTGCTTATTCCAGCATCAATGAAATAATCGACATAATTGCGGCAACCTTGTTGAAGCCACGTGTCTTGGAAATGGTTGAGCTAGGGTATGGTTTGGGAGGAAGAATAAAATGGTAGAACTGCCTTAGTCAAGTGACATCACCCATTCCAGAATCACTGATCCATTTTCCACTATTTTGAAGCAGAACATGGAGGAATTCCCAGCTACTCTGTGTCCCTTCATCAAACGACTGGAGGAGATTAGCAATGTCCTCTTTACAGTCTTGTTTTTGTCCATTATATAGAGGATGGTGTCAACAAGGAAAACTCATTGCTGGTGAACCTGTTTCTAGAAATTGCAACAGCCTCTTGGAAATGGTGCAAATGTCACCTGGAAGAAAACTCACAGTATCTGTGTGTAGCAGACCCTGTCCATGCCCTTCTCATATCTCCTTGGCCCGTATCATGACTCACCATCTCCTGAATTCTGATGGCTTCTTGCTGTAAACACCTCCCACTCTCAAGCTGAAAATATTTTCTGGATGCTGGAGTAGGCTCAGCCCATGCACCAGGCAGGATCAAAATGCTGGAGAAGTTAGTGTCTCCAGGGGAACAACCCCCAACCAGTGATGAATGGGGGTTGATGCTTAAATATCCCTCACTGGGGACAATTCTGAAGCAGTTCTCCACTCTCTCCCAGGATTTGCCAGCAGGACCGCACCCGAGTGGCCCGCAGCAGTAACCAGCTTGATGATACACCCTTTAATGTCTTCTTTCCATTCCCTGACTCCTTTCCCCACTCCCCTACAGGTGCTTCCTGGGATCACCTCCAAAATAAACTGCTTGCATTCATGTCCCCGTGCCAGGGACGGTTTAGGGGGAAATCTGACCTAAGACACTGTACACCTGCAAAGCTGACGTCTCATCTGGTTTTGCTACTTGGTGAATAAAGAAGTTCTGTACCTTATCCTAACTTGCTGCTGTTTTTCACAGGATTCCACTAGTGTCAAAACAGTCGGCCAACAATGCTGACAGGCATCTGGTCGACCACAGGGAAGAGTCTCCGTGATATTAGAGCTAGATTCTGTTCACCACCTTTCCAGGGGGCTCGTCAGAAAGTGGAAACAGACTGAAGGCTTTCTCCAAAATCCTGAAGTTCCCTAGTTTCCAGGGGTAAATCTTCATGCACTTGATTACCATTGGGAAGAAGAAACGTGCCCTTTCTCAAAACAATTTGGAAGAATTTCTTTAAGTCTTGGCATTCTTGGCAGATTTTTTTTTTTTTTTTTTTTTTTTTTGCGGTACGCAGGCCTCTCACTGTGACCTCTCCCGTTGCGGAGCACAGGCTCTGAACGCGCAGGCTCAGCGGCCATGGCTCACGGGCCCAGCTGCTCCGCGGCATGTGGGATCTTCCTGGACCGGGGCACGAACCCGCGTCCCCTGCATCGGCAGGCGGACTCTCAACCACTGCGCCACCAGGGAAGCCCCTTGGCAGATTTTTTTAAAAGATCAAATGAACAAGATAAATCTCTTAATTCAAGGTCTTGCCATTCTTGTTACGGAAGCTGTTGCAAAAAAGCTCTGAACCCTTTAGGCGTCATACTTCTACTCTGGGTGAGAGGACTGGTGGTGGAGAATTTACCCGTTTCTTCAATTTTAAGATGAAATCTGCTGTAGAATATGCCGTTACTTTACTCACAGTTCAAGTGGGCGAGGGGACATTGCCCACATGCAATGTACTCATCAGCTCTAAGAGGGAAACTTTTAACATGTGATCTGGGAATGGAGGACTTATGAGGGAGCACCTGGTCAGTGCTAGTTGGAATGACCTCACGAGTACACTTGATGGTGGCAAATCCTCGTCAGTTTGGGGGCAGATGGAGATTGATGGACACCTGGAAGGCTATAAGGGCTTTTTGAAATTTTCTTATGCTCAGGGAGCCTTAACATTGAAATACGTAACCTTCTGCTGCTGTAGCTATTGTCAACGAGGCAGGTCCTGGCACAGATGACCTCTCTGACTTGACAAAGGGACTGATGTAAAACGCATTCCACTTTAAGTCTTGGGGAATTCTGATGTTTCTCTGACTAGCCTCACCCTTACCCGGCCACAGGAGCGACAGGAATTCTGACACTGTTTGTCACTGTTCATGACTGTGCCTCGGTATTGTCAGCCTGTGTCCCTCACAGAATGAACAAGAAATGAAATGAGTCAGATGTCAATGAATGGCTGTGTCGAAGACCCATCCACAGATTTACCCTCGCAGTCAATCCAAACAAAAGAACCTTCCAGTGGAAATTTACTTTCAAGCAAAATTAAAGTTTACTTTTTGTTTTATTTGTGTAATCTGTATCTGTTTCCTTCTGAAGGAGGGGGAAGCAGCCATTCATTTTCATCTGGGAAAAAAATGAAAGACAAAATTTTGACAAAAATTGATCTTATTGATGACTATATGAAGGGAACCTATTTCCAATGCAGAAGGCTGATATGCACAATTTTGCATATATGTGCATTTTCCTGAGGTTTGTGGATTCCTTTAGACTTTTCAATGGCTTTGCAACCTCCCCCCAAATTTTTTTTTAATTACTGTTTGAGTCAAACTACTTTGGAAACTGAGGATTAAAAGAATGTAAGTGATTTACTCCATCATGATTATATAGTAAGGTATTTTTGAAGTTATGAAAAGAAGTGTATTTTTTCTCGAAGGTGAACAAGTCCTTCTTGCTCTGTTGACGTAACTATTAATTATCCTAATAACCCTCACCACCCTTCTTATACAGTGGAAAGAAACAAAAAGTCCACAGTTTGGTCGAATCACAAATGCTCACTTAGTAAATTAAGCTAACTAAGGTTTTGCAGTACATGTCTTATTATAATACTTTTGCATAAATCTCAATTTCGATCTATTTCTTCATATACCGTGGATAATTATGTAGCAAAGTTCTCTCTCTTGCTTGGGGATGATTTATCTTTTCCATCCACAGTGTTTCTCCTCACCTCCACCCCGACTCCAAAAGTCTTAACATATTTCCTTTCATTCAGAACCTATATAAATATATGTTTCTTTGTGATGCTAAAAACTAATCTTTGTTTTTTCAAGCTTTTAGGAGGGATACTTACCTTAATCCTCTTAGGTCTGTGTGCCTTGAAGTGATAGCACTTGGCAAGTTTCAAGTTTCAAGGAGTAGGCTCTCCTAGGACTCAGGTTGGGTTGACCTTCCCTGAGATTCCTGCCCTGTCACCCTTGTGGGGAACACTTTAAAAAGATTTGTGGCTCTGTGCTTGGATATCTACCAATGGTGCATTTAACAAAGAGGAAAGACAAAAAGAGAAAAGAAAGAAGAGGAGGAAAGGGGAGGGGGGAGGGGGAAGGAGGAGAGGGGGGAAGAGGGAAGGATTCAAATTCCAGTGCATTGTTTCTACTTTTCTACTCTTTAAATATTTTCCTAATTGTGTCGGTGTTCTCTTTCTTTTCCTTTTCTTCTCTCTCTTTTAAAAAAGATTTTAGAACCCCTCTTATTTCATTAAAATACTATATTCCCATTATCAGACTCATACATTTGATAATAAGCTACAGGGTTTTCTGATCGGGCATTCAAAGCTGTTTGTAAATCCCATCTGTCTTTGTGTTACTGGCAGACAAACCAGCCTTCAGCAAGTCGCCTTGATGAAGAGCCTCATCTCCCAGAGCCTTTAGTAAGCACCTGGCACTGCCCAAGAGGTAGTGAGAGGTGCGGTTACTGAAGGAGAAAACGAGAGCAATTGCCAAGGTCTGCTTTGCTTGTTTTAAAGACTCCCTCTGGCGATTATTTTGGATTTAGTGAAACTCGTTTAATACTTAATAATTGGTCTACCTTCCTAGGATCTAAACCAACGTCTCTTGACATAGAGTTCACAGGTCTTGACCTACATTACATTTAGGGGAGCAGTTTAAAATGCGAATCCTCATACCCCAGGTCTGCTGAATTTCTGGGAGCGGAGTACAGGAATCTGCTTTTCTAACAAAACTCCTTTGGCAATTCTGTAGTAACTGAAGTTTGAAACCTACATCTCTCAGCTTCCCACCCCTGACTGTTTCAGCTCCTGTGTACTCGCTCGAGGTACCCTCTCTAGTCCCCCCTCTAGTCCCTGCTCTCTCTCCCTGACGGCCAGTGTCTAAGAGATCGGGGGTGGTGTGTGTACGTGTTCATTTTGCCTGCTTGGCGTTGATTTTCACCCACTTCCGGTACCAGCTCTCAGATTTTCCTCAATGGGAATTACCCATGTCCTACTCTTAATTCATATGACCAGACAGGAGCCCACATCTTCACACATCTGGGAGGTGGCATGTGACAAGTGGGCATTCTTATGCAAGAATTAAATGAGATGATGTATGTAAAGTGCTTATCACAATGCCTGGCCCAATTAATTAATAATTACCCAGTTAACCTTAGTTCTTCTTATTGACCTCAGTATACCTTTTCAACATTTTTATTCCACTTTTACCATATGTTGATATGTTTCATAAATGTCTCCCTAACTACCCGTACCCATCAGTTCAAACTTTTAAGCTCTTTGCAGTAAGCACTTCTGTTAACCAGCTGTGGTTGGCTTTAGGTCTTTGAGCCTCAATTTACCTATCCAAAAATGGAGGGAGTAGGGGCAGAAGGGCTAGATTGTTGGACTAGATGTTCACTGATGTTTTTACTACTTTTAATATTTCTTCTGTGATTCCAAGAACTCTAAGTATGGTAACCAACAAACTAAAAGTTCCTAGGCAAACATCTCAATTTTGTATTGCTTAATCACTGATTTTGTCAAGGTACTTTAAAATATGCTTTTTGTTCTCTGCATGAGGAGCTACAGGTGTGACTCTATATGTATGAATTTGGTCAAGAACCATATACACACTACTATATATAAAATAGATAACTAATAAGGGACCTACTGGACAGCACGGGGAACTCTACTCAGTACTCTGTAATGACCTATATGGGAAAAGAATCTAAAAAAGAATGGATATATGTATATGCATATCTGATTCACTTTGCTGTACAGCAGAAACTAACAACATTGTAAATCAACTATACTCCAATAAAAGTTAATTTAAAAAAAGAATCAGAATGACTTCTACTGTATACACTAGTTTTGCAGTAGTTTTACTGCAAATGCTATCAATAGGTAAGAATGTTCTTTTGAAGCTTCCAGCCCAGAAGATAAATTGCATTTTGAAGATACCCAAAGATTCCCCCCATTTTTTTCATTTCTTTGATGCATGTAATTCTTTTGACTTCAGCCCAAGTCTCATCTTTTGGCAAATGACCAATTCACAGTTTCCAAGCAATATTCAGAATGTATTCAGCTAAAACAAATCAAGCCAGACAGTTGTCACAGAAGCATTTAACCAAAATTACTTCAACATTTTAACAATGCTTGACGTTTTCAGGGACGTCTTTGAAGTACAGAGCTCCCAAAATATTTAGTGTTAACAGTTTTAGACAGGTGTTTTGCCAAAGACATGTAAAGATGTGTTGAGTGAAGATTATTATTTTGCAGTGAGCTTAGCCTCTGGAAAAATATTTATGTCTTAATTGGATGGAATTCCACCTGTCATTTTAGCAAACACTTTGCTTATGGTCCGTTTTGCTTAGAGTCCAAGAAAAATGAAAGTATTTTAGTTGTGAGAATTAATGAGACACGTTTGGGCTTTGTGGAATCACTGCATTTGTTAGGTGATAATTATAAGAGAGTGTTTTAGGAACTTGAACTGGAGTTTGCAATTAGAACATACAAAATTGGGTCTCAAAAGAAAGCTTAAGAAAGAAGAAGCGTGACAGAAACTGTTGCAAAGGTCCTTTTAGAGCAAACCAAAGTTATAGAACTGAAAAAATCACTTAATGAAAACTCAGATGGAAAAAGGCAGTCAACACATTTTCTAGGAGCTTCTTTCATTCTAGGGACCAGTTACCTTAGTACCTGTCACATAGTAGGTCCTCAAAAAGAGGGAGCTTCCTGCCTGTGTCTCCCTAACTTTTCCCTTCTTTCACTTCATCATTCTTCCCTCTGCAAGGTTTTTGGTCATTTACAACGTGATTTCAACAAGGGATACTGAAAATGGAAAACAGAAGTCAGCTGCCTTTGAATCACTCTTTAGATCAGTGCAAAGAAATCTCCCTCCTTTGCTCAGAGAAGTTCTCTGTGTGAGTGTAGCTGATGAAGTGTTAGCGTATTGACTCCATTATCGAGATGAATAAATCTGGTTCACATTTTGATGGGCCAAGAGAGACTGTGAAAGTACCTGAAATGTTCTGTTTAAGGCCCAACCACGTGTTGAATGAGTGTCAGCTCTGGGTGGGTCAGGGTGACCCCACTGTCACCTTAGAGACGTGATCCTGAAGGGAGAAGTGGGTCATAGGTGAGGTGTTTTGCCGGGGGGCGGGGAGCAAGAGAGTGTTGGATCTACCTTCTGAACCTCTCATTTTGGGTCGTGGTACCCCAAAACCCCAGCAGTAAAAGGTCCGACTCAAACCAAAAAGCAAAGTCTCCCTCCTGTGTGGTGGCATCTAAAGAAACAGAGTGAAGGACAAATCCAGCTAGAGGACTTGACTCAGAGATTCCTTATAACGCACACCCGCCCCACCCCCACTTTGTTCTCTGTAGACCAGGCATTCTCACGTAGTCCCCAGATAAAGAAATGGAGAAGTTGTTGTTCACCAGATCTCACCTCTATTTTCCTCGTAGTGAAAACACTTGAAGTGCTTGGGCTAGAAATTGAGGCTCTGGAGGGCCCTTGAAGGAGGCGGAGGGGCTCTGGGTAAGATCTGGTGGGGGGAAGTGTAGCCTGAGGAGGGCTGGGGGGAAGTAGAGCCGTGGAGCTAGTGAGAGGCTGTGGGTGACGTGATGACTGACCCCCCTATCTCTGCCCCTGAGCCCCTCGAACTTCTAAACTCCCACAAGGCTTGGTGAGGGCTCTGGCTTAGCCTCCTGTTCTTGGTGATGTGGAGAAGCAGTGCGTGCAGCCACGGGTCACGGAGGTAGAGAAGTGAGCCGTGGCAACTCACGGGCTTCATGGTGCGTTTGCCTCGATGGGAGCTCGAGGCCAGCTTCAGCCGACGACCAGGTCTCCCAAGGGACCCCGGCCACCACATTGTCATCATAAGGACTGGGTAGGTGAGCCACTCCTGCACCCCGTTTTACCAGGGAGTGAGCCTCTAGCTTCTTGATGTGGGTAACATCCTTCTCATCCTTCTTAATGCCCTTTCTTGTTCTCTGGCCTCTTATGCTATGGTTTCCTTTATTTTCCTTTTTTTTTTTTTCTTTTTTTTTTTTTTGGCCATACCACTCGGCTGGCGGGACCTCAGTCTCTGGACCAGGGATTGAACCCGGGCCACAGCAGTGAAAGCGCGAGTCCTAACCACTGGACCACCGGGAACTCCCTACTGTTCCATTTTTGAATTTTTACAACATGCCGGGCACTTGTTGGATCAAGGTGACAGTCTGGTGTTTGTTTTTTCCGGTGTCCCCGTCAGGCCTGATACCTTGATCTTGGACTTCCAACCTCCAGAACTGTGAGGAAGTACATTTCTGTTGTGTAAGCCACCCGATCTGTGGTACTTTGTTTTGGTAAGCTTGGCAAACTGACACACTCCCCAAACAGGTAGATGGTCTGCAAATAAAGACACACGACCATGTAGATAGCTGGCACTGGAAAAAAATATACAGCGAGGAAAGAAATTCCAGAAGCAGCAAGAGCTCCAGCAAAGATACAGAGGTAGGAAGAGGAAAATATATTTGAGACTGGAATGCGGGAAGGAATAAAGGGTGATAAAGCTAGAAAGGTGAATTGGTCTCATATGATCAAGGTGAGTGAATTCTAGGTGGAGAAGTCTGGCCTCTCCAGATATCCTTTGGACCCTCAGTAGGCCAAGAGAACCAGGGAATAGATGTTGGATGTAAATTTAGAGCATGTGGAAAAGCCCAGCATTTTTTCTTGCTGCTTCTTTTCCTGTATGAGCTATTACTTTAAAAGTTGAAAGAGATTCTGGAGCATAAAAAATGTCTATAAAACGAAGAGAGAAGTTGAAAGAAGGTTTCTTCGCTTCAGGGGCTTTGGGTGGAAATTTTCGTTGGCTTGAGACTTTTATGGGCACAACGGCATTTCGATGCCCATTTATTTGAGTAAATTTGGGGACATTCTCCTAGATGTGATACATTTATTGGCGGGGAAGGTAAGAAGCTTCCTGACTGGGTCCCTTCAGTGCAAGCAATGAAATGACTTTGAGTCTTTTTACATTCAGTGAAGAAGATTTAGGTGGGTCACTTTCTGCTGCTGCGGCGTGCAGTGGAGGGCGTTAGTGCTGCGGATACCTGTCGGGGAGAGGGCTTCTCAGGGGCTCCCTACATGGCAGGCTTTTGTGTGCTCGGAGGAGAGACAGCTTGGAGCACAGGGACAAGGTGTGGCTGATAGGACCTGATAAACCCCACACAAAAAGCCAACTGTAGTGCTGAAAGGGTCTCCAATGTAGCTCTTTAATTTCCTCGCTTAGAAATGTTTCTCCTCTTTTCATCCCCAGCCTTTATCTTAACTTCTAATCGGAGCAAAGCGGCAGCCTTTCAAATTGAACAAATAGGTTCCTCTGGCCGTGACAAGATGTACCTCATTTTCTCAGCCAGCCTTCAGCAAGGTCACACCTTTTTAATTTATTTTCTGTAAGAAAAATCTACTTGCTGGATAGAACAAGGGCCAGATCTCGCTAGAGGTCATTTCTTGAGCTAGTCATAAAGCAGAATGGGATTAGAACCGTTTAATATCCTCACCCTCACCTTGCTGCCCACCGCCAGCATGGAGGGAGCAGAAGGGAGCTGGCTGGGCAACAGGGACATTCCACGTGGATTGTTCTGCCTCCTATTGTGCTGGGGGTCTTTCCCCTTGTATTTATTTGTATTTCACACATGACTTTTACTCTCCAAAAATGCACTCACTTAAAAATGTTAGTGAAAGATCAGGGACTGGTTTAACATTTTCTAACATAAAAAAAAAAAGAAGGGACAGGAGATAGTTTGCTTCTGTTTTATATAAGCTAATTTATTCGTTAACGGAACTTGCCCACCACCCCAACTTTTAAAATTGTTCCCAGACATTGTTTTTTCCCCCCTGGGCATTTAAAAATTGAAGTGAATGATTTTACTCCGAAATCAAGGAAGTCTTCATTCTTTAAGTTTTAATTATTGGATAATTTACTAAAATATCCAGCCAATTGTTTTTGTTTTGTTTTGCTTGTATTAAGTAACTTCATTTTTCTCTTTGTAAAATTAGTTACCATGTACTTTTATATATGTAAATATATAGAAAAATGTCTGGAAGTATATATACCAACCTTTAATAGTAATTACTCCTGGGGAAGCACGTAGGGATTGTAGGGAAAAGAGGACTCCATATATTAACTCATTACTAGAGTAATTTACAATGATAAGGCATTTATGTTAAAAAAAGTTTTTTTAATAAACAAAAATAAATTTTTAGAAAACTAAAACCATGCTAAAATGGATAGCAGGTAAATACAAGTCACCTGTAATCTTACCTTCCAGGAAAAAATATTGATGACATTTTGTTGTATTCCTTCCCACACTTTAATCCTGTATACTTTTCTAACTCTTTTTCTCCATTTCATTAAATATTCTTTTAAAACAGTGTATTCAGTGCCTTCAGAGTATTCCATCATATATGCATACCTAATGCATTTAGAGATTTTAAAACCTGCTTGCTGTTTTCGACTTGTGGCCTCTATTAAAGGAACCACTGTAATAAACAGCTTTATCTAGACACATTTGGGTACATCTCAGATCATTTTCTTAGGCTGGAGAAAATTCCTAGAAGTGGAGTTACTAGTTCAAAGCAGAGAACATATTCAAGACTATTGATACATTTTGCCAAATTAAACTCCAGTAACAGTGCATTCATTTAAATTATCACCAGCAGTGTAGTAATGTGTCTATTATAATTTTTCCTTTTACCTGACTCTTTGAATTTGATGAGGGGAGTAGTCATTGTTTTGATTTGTATTTTAAAAATTATTAGTGATGTTAAACACCTATCATTAGTTTATCAGTTGTTGGTATTTCTTCTCTTGTGACTCAGCTGTTTGGATTTTTTATCCATTTGTTTACTAGGGTTTTCATTTTTGCTTACTGACTTGTAAATCATCTTTAGAGTTTAAATATATTAACCCTTTGTATATATTTTGTATTCTAATGTAATTCGATATCTACATTTTTATTTTAATTATATTTAAAATATCATTATTTTTTTTCCATTTTTATGCATTCAAGCTCACCACTCATGTCCTTCGTGGTATTTTCATTTGCATTTATGCTTAGAAATGTCTTTTCTACCCTAAAAATATACCTATTTCATATCCTACTCAGATACTTATCCTTTCATTTTTTTATGTAACTCTGTATTGATTCAGAATTTATATAGTATAAGATAGGAAACACATTTTATTTCTCTAACTAGAAAACCAATTTTTCTAAAACTGCTGATTGCATTCCTTTTTCTTGAAAATTTGAAATTCTAAAATTCCGTGTCCTGTTCCATTGATTTCTTTGTCTATTCTTACATTGACAACATACTGGTTTAATAATTGTAGTTTTATAATATGTTTTCATATTTGTCAGTTTATTATTCTTCTTTTTCACAACTTCTTCCATAGTCTTGCCCATTTAATTTGCAGATGAATTTTTAAATTCCCCTGTCATTTGGTGCTTACCAATAAACACTTAGTACTTAACAAATAAACATTTTTGATTGTGCAAATGAATAATTAATTTGATTGGAACTGAATTAAACCTCTAATTGGGAAGTATTGACATCTATGCAATATTAACTTTCCCATCCATGGACATGATTTGTCACTTCATTTGTTTAAAAAAATTGTGTTCCTCAATAATGTTTTTTTTTTTTTTTCCACATAGGCCTCAAATATTCTGTGGTTCTTGTGGAGAGGGAGAGAACTAGATGGATTTGGGAGATAAGATTCACAGGCTTTGCTGGTAGATCAGTCATGGGAGGTTAGGGAGGAGGTTCTTGGCTTTCATAACAGGAGAACAGATGGTGCCATTCACTGAGACAAGGAACGTCAGAGGAAAACCAGCTTTGGGGGAGAAAGATCCATACTTTGGTTCTGGACGTGTGAACTTTGGGATGACTTTGTGACATCCAAGTAGACACATGCAGGTTAGCAGATGTGCAGGTTTGAAGCTCGGCGGGAAGGGCTGAGCAAAAAAATCCACATTTATGAGTCACCTGCAAACGGATGGTAATTAAAGCCAGACGTACGCAGGGAGCAAGCATGGCATGATAAGGGAAATATGCATAGGACTGAGCCTTTATGGCTGGGGAGATGTTGAGCCTGCAAAGGAGATAGAGAGACCAGAGTGAGCTTAAAGTCACCAGAGCCAAGACAAGAAAGGGTCTCAATTACATCTACAGCTAACTGATCTTTGACAAGGGGGCCAGGACCATTCAATGGGGAAAGAGTAGTCTCTTCAACAAATGACGCTGAGACAATTGGATATCTACCTACAAAAGAATGAAGTTGAACCCTCACTTCATTCCACATAGGAAAATTAACTCAAAATGGATCAACACCTAAATATAAAAGTTAAACCATACAAGTCTTAAAAGTGTCATTTAAGAAACTACACACAAATCACCAACTGTTCCTCAAATTCTGAAAGAGTATTTGGAGCTTTATGCGGTAGTTAAGTTTTGGTTACAAGTTACAGAAATGGACTTCAGCGAGTTTATGTGAAAAAGAGTGAATTATTAGAGGAAGCCTCAGGAATTTAGTAAAAGTCAAGAAAATCAAGAGCTGGGAATGGGCTGGGACTGGGCATCAAATTGCCCTGGGGGGGGACCAAGGAAGTTTGTTGGTTTATTAGTTTTCTTCTCCCTCCCTTCTTTCTCCCATCCCCACCCAATCTCTCTCTGTCTCTCTGTCTCTCTGTCTCTCTCTCTGTGTCGCTCTCACACACACACACACACACATACACACACACACACACACACACACACACACTTTATGTCTTTCTGCTTCAATATCTTCTTTGTCTGCATTGTGGATTTCTCTGTTTCTCATTCTGAGTGGTGAAACATGACT
Organism: Leucopleurus acutus; assembly: GCF_964270905.1. NCBI lineage: Eukaryota > Metazoa > Chordata > Mammalia > Artiodactyla > Delphinidae > Leucopleurus > Leucopleurus acutus. The sequence continues at coordinate 29,958,895 of NC_139162.1, forward strand.
AACAAGAGCTCCCAGGTTTACACGTGTTCAGTTTCTGCCAATCTTGGTTCCACTTCCAAAATCCTAGAGAAGAGCTCTGACTGGCCCACACTGGGTCAGATGCTCCAGCTTGGACCAATCATCTGTTACATTTTACTAAGACTGTGATATTCACCTAACAATGCATATGTAGTGGATGGGGAAAGAGCAGTTCCCTGAAATATGTGTAAAAGGTGGATACTAAACAAGTAAGTTTGGTTTTCTCTAAAAAAGCATAGTCCAAAACTTCTGAATTTGGAAGAAAGTGGCTAACTTTCAAATATTCAAACCACCTTAAGGAGCTATTAGTATGATTTGATTCAAGCTCCCTTTGATCAAGTCCTTACCTTGGGAAATGAGAGCTACTTCAGAGTCATCTCTGATGATTGTAGGGTGCTGCCATTTTCAACACAAGTGCAAGTTTGTATGATAACTTGTTTTTGAAACTAGGGTGAATTAGGTATAACTCCATTGCAGTAGGTTGGCTTTGAAAGAGGATGTTATAATAGTCAGGCATCAGAGTAGAAGATGCTTCATAATCAGGTAACAATGTGGTTTGTTAAATCATGGCCAACATAGACAGACATTTTTCCATGATGACTACAGAATGTTCAACAAAATCAAAGCATTTTGATTTTGCCCAATAGTTTGACTTAGTAATATCATTCAACTACTAGTAATACAGACCCTCAAATACAATAAGTTGGACCAGACAGGCATTCATTTTTCTCCCATAAAATGAAGTCCTGAGGAAGACAGCCCAGTGTTGAAGCAGCAGTGACAATTCATGCCCAAGCTTCTCTACCCCATGTCTTTGGCCATCTCTAGCATGCTATATCCATGCTCAAGGTTGCCTCAGCATCACATAATGGCCCCTGCTGCTCCAACCATCACATCTGTGTTTTATGAAAGAAGGAGGAGAAAGAGGGGAAGGCAAGAGAGCCCCTACCAGTTGAGTCAGTAAGTTTTTAAGAAGTATCTGAGAAACTTCACCCAACAGTATCCACTTACTTTTTGTTTCTAGAACTTAGTCATGAGACTGATCCTATCTGCAAGGGAGGCTGGGGAATGGAGATTTTCATTGGCTGTTATGCTGTCTTTCCCCTCAGATTTTCTACGGAAAGGAAGAAGAGATACACAATGAGTTGGTAACCAGCAGTTTGTCTTACCAACTTTGCTTTCTTTGACATTCTTTGGTTTCCACATTTACATTTCATGATTCTCCCACAGCTGCACGCTAGTCTGTTCCCTGCATTGAGAATTATCTATTTTTGCGATTCCATTTGCTTGTTCGTCTAACTAATATCTATTGAGCACCAACTGTGTGGCCTCATTTATAGCTATGGCACTGAACAAAATGAAACAAAAATCCCTGCTCACAGAGTTTCATTTTAGTGAGAGAAAAGATGATAAATAAGAAAAAATATGTTAAAAAGATACTGTGCTCAATGGTCACAAGTGCTAAGGCAAAGAAAGGCATTAGGGCAGCGGAATGGGAATGAAGCATTGGAGTAATGGTTGTTGAAATTTTAGATAAGAAAGCCCAAGAAGATCTCATCAATTTTTGGAATACAGGCAGAAGGAAGTAAGGGAGCTAGCTTCAGGAAGAGCATTCCAAGGAGAGGAAACTGCAGGTACAAAGGCCCTGTGGTGGGAATATGTGGAATGTGTCTGAAGAAAAGAAAGGAGTTCAGTGTGGTTAAAGCAGAGTGCAGGGAAAGTAGTGGGAGATGAGTCAGAGGGAGAGCAGGGAGTGATCACTTGAGCATCAGAGACCCTATGGGGGACATCAGCTTTCATTATTTTGCCTCGTATCCCTACTCGGAATTTCTATAAACTGATAAAGCTTTCGCTTTAGTTTAATTTTAGTATTACTTTTAAAATTCAGCTTATTTTAGTTGATTTACAATATTTCATTAGTTTCAAGCGAACAACATAGTGATTCAATATTTTTATAGATTATACTCCATTTAAATATTTCATTATTTGTTTAATGAAATATCAGGTTTATGGGCTGATTACCAGCATTGGGTGAATATTTCTGCTTCTGTCTCATCAGCTTTAATAGCATTAGACTCATGCCTTTATTCTCCCCAATTACACACACATTCACACACATTTGCAAATACTTTTTATTTTGAGTTGTTGTTGTTGTTTTAAGTAGCATTGTTACTCACCAGCTGGCTGTGCTGGTGCACATTTTTATGTACTCAGTTCTTTGTAGAAACTGAGCGATATGGCCTGAAAGTGGTTGACATGAGTGGGTGAGAGGATGATGATATGTGAGAAACATATTAAATATGAAGGCGATCCTTGTACAAAGGGATTTCAACCAGTGGGTTTAAAGATGGGAAGCAACCCAGCGGCAGATGGAGTTACTTAGAAGTAGTTAGAGAAGGAATTCAAAGTGCAAGCTGAAACACAAACCTGGATTAAACCTCCCAAATATGAAGGAACTTTCATGATGAAGTTTGTTTTCATTTTTTTTTCTCTCTTCAAATCCCAGCCCCAAACTGCATGTCTCAGATGAATAGGGAGCAAGTGTAATTAACTGAATAGAGCAGTAAAAGGAGAATTATGGGATATGGAAAGCATTTAAATATGATTCATGAGTTTGGAGATATTGCAAACATGTGATAGATGCTCGGAAGAGGCCATCAGAGAGATTGTGCTGAGAGCTCAGTTGGGAAATGACTAAAGCCTGCCCCCGAATCTTGGCAGTTCATATAATTAAAAGACTAAATATTTTATAAAGATGAAGCAAGTAAGATTTCACCAGCACCACACTCTGAGCCAGAAGTGATTAAACATAAACCAAAAATGCATGCACATTTTGTCCCTGGGAAGCAGGGTCTGTTTCTTCCCTCCGGAAGTCAGGAGTGGAGGGGCACGGTGCTTACATCATTGCTGAATGGATTACTAGTGGCAGGAATCTGAAAGTAAGTGGAAACCAGGTCCTTGGCTCTATGGTGGATGGAACCAGGACATGAGCTGGCATTCTACAAGAGAAAAACCATCCCAAAGCTTTCATATCACTTACCCTCTCACCGCTCCCAGGATATCAGCACAGGCCATGCCCACAATATGAAAGTTGAAACCATAAGGCTTCTTAAAGAAAACATAGGAGACTATCTTTATGACCTTGGGGTCGGCCAAGATTTGTTAGATGGGATGCAAGAAGAACTAACCATAAAACAGAAGATTTGATAAATTGAACTTGAATCAAAATGTAAACCTCTTCTCATTGAAAGAAACTGTTGTGAAAATTAAAACACAAACACAGACTGGGAGAAAGTATTCACAAAACATATATTCATATCCACAATATATAAAGAACTCCTATGAAACAATAATGAAAAATACAATACAATTTTAAATTGGCAAAACAAAACAGAAACAAACCAAAAAGTGGCCAAAAGACTTGAGCTGGAACTTCATAAGAGAAGACATATGAATAACCAGTAAGCATATGAAAAGGTGCTCAATATTATTACTCATCCAGGAAATACAGATTAAAGCCACAATGGGATACCAACAATACTCAGCAGGATGGCCCAGCTAGAAAAGCTTGGAGAACTATCACTGTGGTCATCCTTACCTTCCACCTCCAGCTGGTGGCCACATCTTGGCTGTTGTTCCCCCTTAATGTCACCAGTGACTGACCCACAGCCTTAGTTTCTGCCTTAGGACAGTCTCTCCCCAACTCTTCCTTTCACTTTTGGAACATCTTCCTTACCCATCTCCCTGACTCTGGTCCCTCTTCTTCCACTCTTCTTCACTCTGTTGCAAATTTGGTCAAATCCCTCCCTGTCCCACTTTCTTGGTGAGTTCCCCAAGCCTACAGGTAGAGTACGCCCTCCCCTAGCACCCTTGCCCCTCCAAAACCTCCACCTCTGGCCTTATCTCAGGAACCTGCTCTGTTCCAGACACACGACAAACTACCTTTACAGATTCCCAAATACATGGGCTCTGTGTCCATTTGTTTGTTTGTTTGTTTCCTGGAGATTCTGCTAGCCTATCCCCATCACCCTCAGGATAAACACCAAACTCCAAGGCCTTGCATGGCCCACCTCTTCAGGTAACTACCCACTTGGTCACTCTCTTTATTCCAGCCAGGGTTGGCGGGGGGGTGGCTTATGCTCCATCCTGCCCCAGGGACTTTGCACACGCTATTCCCTTTCCCTGAAACACTCTTCTCCTTTCTACATCTAATTAATTCCTACCCAGGCTTTGCTCTCAGCTCAGTTTTCCCCTGCCCTTACCTGGACTGATTCAGATACCCCTTATTATCCTCATAGCACCATGGACCTCTCCTTTGCAGTGTGTGTGTCATAGCTATAGTTTTACACACACAGTTTCTCTCACCACATTGTAGACAGGAACAGCATCTGTTTTTCCACCGTTATACCCAGTGCTGACAGCAGTGCCTGGCTCCTAGTAGGAGCTCGTAAGCATTTGTGGAGGGGCAGGGACTTGGTTGTGTGCTCAGACTCAGGTCAGACTGCCTTGATCCAAATCCTGCCTCAGCCACCTACCAGCCGTGTCAGCAAGTTATTTAACCTCTTGGTGCAGGGCTAGGACTAGAGTGGGGAAAGGTGCCTGGGGTGTAACATGTAAAGAGGTACTCACTGCAGGACCTCCCCGTCCTAGTGTTGCTGAACCAAACTTGGGTCTGCTCACCCGCGTGCAGTAAAGCCAGTCTACCGACACCGGGCTGTGGTGAAGGGAAGTGCAGCGTTTATTGCAGGGCCAAGCAAGGAGTCCAGGCAGCTGGTGCTCAAAACACCTGAACTCTCCAATGGGTTTCAGCAAAACATTTTTAAAGACCAGGTGAGGGAAGGGAGTTGAGGCTGCATACGTGATCAACTCCTGCATGATTCTCTGATTGGTTGATGGTGAGGTATCAGGGCAGTGTCACAGGGGTTAACATTGTCAATCCTTAGGCTCCAGGAGGCCTGGGGGCCTGGGGGTCATCAAGTAATAAACATCTTCCTATTGGTGGGGGTTTTAGCGTCTGTAAAAAACTCAGGAAATATGGATCAGATTACTATTATCTTGATACTTCAGAGAGGAGCTAAAGCAGAGAATATGGGGGAGGGCCTGTCCTGGGAAGGCCCCATAGGGTCCTGATCTGTTACACTGGCCTTGTCTCTCAGTGTCCTCATCTGGGATAATCACTGGGCCTGGGTCATAGGCTTACAGAGATGAAATGATTTCATGGATGCAAACCACTGGGACCAGTTCCTGGCGCAGCATCTTCATTTGTCAAGTGGCTCAAGGCTTAGTTCATACCTGTTCTGCCAGCACTTCTGACTCAGGCCCACCTCTTCCTTGGACCCCTGCTGCCACTGTCCTCTTCTGAAAAAATGGCACCCCTAATAGTACTGAGGTGTACAGTTCTCATGGCACTCGACGCATCTGTCACTTTCTCTACTAGGCAAGAGCACTTTGAGGACATCTAAACCTGAGCATCCCCTGCCCTAACCCAGGTCCCAACAAAGAGGGTGTCCTCCCTGAAAACAGGTTGAATGAATATTTATTTGCTACTCTTGTTCAAGGCCAGGTCTAAGAGCCCCTCCCGCCCCGGAGGGCATGTAACCCTGACTCCTGGTTGTCAAGCTTCAGAATTTGAATCTTGCGGCAGGGGGAGGAGGAAGGAGGTGCAGATTCCAGCAGCATCCGTACCTGGTCTCAGGGAAGCCCAGTTTGCTGGCAAAATGAGTATGTAGCCCGTGAAGAGCAGAAATGCTCAGAGAAGGAAACACCCTCAGAGGTGAACATTTGGGGGGCTGGGGAGAAGTTTATACAGAAACCCATCTTGTTTGTTTGTTCCTTTAGTGGCTTGAACTATCTAGGAAACACTGCATACTTCCAAGCAGTAAGCAAGCCTCTTTTCTTTCTTCATTGTCCTGCTTGTCACTCCTGGCCTATCTGCCATCCCCTGCTATCCACGCCTGCCCACTGGGAATACTGAAGGATCCCAGGTTCCCATTCCTCTGAAGAGGACCGGGATCGTGGCTTCTGTCTCTGTACGCCAGTGACCCTCACACTGAGATTCCATGCTGCCCGGCTTCTCACAGCCCGTGAGGTTGGTCACGAGGGGGCCGACGCCCGGGGGGGGAACAGGTTTTCCAGGCCTGGGGGCACATGCCCAGACTCTTGCCCCACGAATGGCCCGTCATCTTTAGACCGTAGAACAGTGAGCATCTTTGTTTGGTGGAGGATGAATCCATCAGGAGACCCATCTCTGGGGCTGCTGGCTGGTGACTCACGTCCAAATGCTGTTTATTTCAAGCCCTGTGGGAAACTCTGAAGCTGACATAGGTTTTCACACAGCTGGACTCTGGCTTGTCTCCTATATCCACTCCTCCACCCCTTTTCTCTCCAACAGGAGAAACTGAGGACAAGAACGATCCCAAGGTCATTCTCACTGAACTGGGGGAGCTGTTTGGAAGGGCTTGCAATTCCACAGGCGAATCTGGGTCCAGTGCAGCGTGTGGGGTCACCGTCTCCCCGGCTGTAAACCCTGATTATTCTTGCCCTCTTAATCTGCATCATTCCATCTGGCATCTGCAAAGGGAGAAAGCCAAGCAATCCAGAATATTATCAGTTACCCAGAGACGACAGAGAGTTAAGAACAATCTGGAATGACATAAAATGGTACATTGTACACTGTGGAGTGGATCACTTCCAGTTAAGTTACAAAGGCTTCTGTTGCAATTATGACTTTATTCAAATCAATACTTAAACGAAGCTTGGAAATAGAGACGGAGAGGTCAGAAGGCAAAGCACAGCACGCCACGCAAAGCACCTTTCCAATAAATATGCAAGAGTGTCTCCGCCACGGAATCTATTGCTCCCGTGAAGTCAGCATAAATATGCGAAGTACTTAACAACACTCGCTGCATGTATATTGGCAATTTGTCAGCGTGCTAGCAGCAGGAATCGAATGCCTCGCGCCTGGTGTTGGGCTGGTGTCGTTTTCCAGAGGACCAGTACAGGAAATTGCTAACTCTGGTTAATTCTTTTGAATTAAAATGACCCACATGTTTTCCTGAAAGAACCACAAACAATTCAGGGAAACTTCCTCCCCACCTTTCCCCAGCCTTACCACCCATCCCAGGGTTCCTTATATTCTCAGCTTCCTCTCCAAAAGCTAGCCAAGTTTGGTGGATGTCTTTTGTTTCTTTCATCGGATCACCTCTCCGACAAACTATCTCAATTTTCCTCCAGGATAACTGTCCCTCCCGTATCCTCAGCAAGTGGTAGTCTGGGTGGGGTTGACTCCACCCTCAGCCTGTGTTTTGATCTGGCCAATCAAATAATCACATTCCTCTAGCCCCAGTGACTGGTTCAGAGATAGGCGTGTTACTCAATTTGGGCCAATGAGAGTCAGGCCTGGGAATTTTTTTTAAGCTGCTTGGAGAAAAGAAGCTCTCTTTCTGCAGGGCTTGGAGCTTTGAAGAGTGAGCCTGGAGTTGCCCACGACCAGCACATGTGAAAATCTGCCTGAGAATAAAGCCAGCACAGAGGAAAGTGGAATCAGCTGAGTCTTAATGACATTGTTTGAACCACTGGATCAAGCCATGCCTGAAGGCAGTAATCTCAATTTTTTAACTATAAGAATGTATTTAAAAATTATTATTTTTTGTTCAGTAGATTGAGTTGTGTTTTCTGCCACTCAACAACTGAAAAACTCCTAACTGATATGTCCTAAATCCCCAGAACATACACACTGTGCTTTCAAGTACCCAATATTCTTTCAAGTACCCATGTTAGATTAGTGAAACTAAATGGCTCCTAAATAAAAATAAGTAATTCTTTTAAAAGGAGAATGGGATGTTGCTGCAGACAGAGGGCACTGGGTGTGTCATCAGCATCCCTGAAGTTAGTGTCACTCACCTGTGGGCTTCCCCTCACCTTGTTCAGTCTCTCCTCCACGGCATAGTGATGCTTCATGCTTCCTCACTAGACCCGTGTGTTAGTCCTGTCTCAGTTTCAGCACTTAGGGCACTGCTTGGCACAGAGGAGATGTTTCATGTGTGACTTTGGGGAGAGAGCTTAGCTTCCTTGTGCCATAAAATGCCACCCCCCCATGGAGATGCTCGCTAAGGCTGTGTATTCTGCAGTGGGAATGATGCACGGACAGCCCATGGCAAGGAGAAGAAATCAACATCACAAAACAAGTAAAACGACCTTCTGTTTATGCAGCACGGATGGAGCTAAAAATTGAACTCTGATTTTTTTTATCTTAGTATGTCCACATCCAGTATTTTCCATGAGGAAAGAAGATATGCCTTAACCAACAATTTCTCAAATTCCTTTTAGTAGATACACTACTCCTTGACTCCTTGTTCTGTTGCAGTGTCCATGAGTCTGTGTTATTTCTGCAAAGATGGTAACTGGGGTGGGGGAGAGAGTCACTTTGATTTGCTATGTGTCATTGAAATGTCTTAGCGCTGTCAGCCAAAAAAGCAGCTAAAAAACTCCCACACTGTATGCGCCCATCTGTGGAGCAAAATGAAGGTCTGAGTCGCGTGTTTGGGTTATGATCATAATCACAGCAAATAACCGCTTTGCTATTTTGCTGTGTGTACAGCCTTGTGTTTCAGCTCTGAGCTATCAGGTTTACTATTACCCCCAGTGCCATCTCACCAGCACACCGAGTTCAAAGTGGCGCCAGGCAGTGAGCTTTAAGGTTGGGTTTCCGCTGTGGTAGCAGATGTGACTCTTGTCCAATAAAACACATGCTCCTTTAGCATCTCCCGGTGACTTCAGCCTGAAAGGACAGGTTAAGGGACCATCATTCTTTGCGGGGAGATATTTCATCTGCTAAATTGTTTTCAGTGAAACAATCAAAGCTACTGTGTACAGCTCCAAAGTACAGGCAGGGACGAAGCAGGGAGAGTGCTAGGGTTGATATGCAATCTGGATTGGGTTATAGCTACGTGTAGGCAAAATGCGGCTCCAGAAATAACTGTGAGGTTCCCGATTTTGATGCAGAAGTGGATAGCAGACTGGGCAGCTGGTAAAGCCAGGTCACAATGAGCTCAGCACCAAGGAACATCAATCCTTTCAATGTGTCTGTATCCAGGACCTGCCCTGACTCCTATTTTCCCCCGGGGGTGGTGGACTTCCTCTTCTGAATTAAGAGGTAAGTCCCACAAAGGCAGAGAATTTCGGTCTTTTTGTTAACTGTTGTTTCCCCAGTGTCTGGAGCAGTACCTGGCATGTGGTAGGTGCCTGTAAATTTTTGTTGAAGAAAAGAATCACTCAGTCGACAGACTCAAGTCTCCTTTGGGTGTTTACATATTGAGAAGGAAAAATACAATGCACAAGGGCTAATTATGAAATACCCCGAGAGAAGGATAATGTCCCTCTGCAATCACAGCCTTTGTTTTACATGTAGATTTCAAGACTGGAAACTCTGCCATCACTGGTATGCGACAAGTTCACACTCTTAAACCGCATAATGATTGTCTGCTGATAACACTCCATGTTCTGGTGGCCTGTGGGCTGGGTCCCTGCAGCTCACACTAGTGTGAATCCAGCCTGTGTTGCATTTAAAGTACAATTAAACTAGTTGGCAATGTTTAAAATCTGGGAGCTTTTACATTACAATATGAATTGCTGGGTTTCCCTCAGTAGTAGAAAGGCACTCGCCTTCCTGCAGGGTAACACTTGGCTGGCGCTGAGATGTGGATGGTCCCATGAGAGGAGCCATCCTGTGACATCCAATTTGCTGAAGGTGCCTGGGTCACCTCCCTTGCTCTCACTACCTACCTGCCCCTGAAGACTTTTGAATTTGCTGCAGGGAGCCCTAGGGTATTATGCAGAGAGAATTATGTCCCTGTGAATTTTGGGTGTAGGACAGTCCAGAAAAGTGTGTCCTGAGTACCTTGATAATTTGTGAAAAGGCAACATTTTGTTGATTAGGAAAACAAAGCAGCAGGACTTCAGGAACAGATGCCATTAAATGTTTTGAATCAGTAAAAGCAAATTTGAAAACTTCATTATGGATCTATGGCATAAAAATTGAGGGCATATCTTTCTCAGGGCACTTTGAGGTCACAGCCAATGTCTCCTTCCAGGGTAGTTTTTAATAGCAAAGAAGCTGATTTGTTTCAGAAACAGATGCCTTTTAAAACTTTGACTTGGATGTGTGCTATAAAATATATTAATGTATTTTATTATTTTGGGAGGAGACTTTAGTCTTGCTAGTTGTGGTTTCATACAACTGTTACGTATTTTTCTCCTACCCCCCTAGAACTGTAACCCCTGTCAGCAACAGGAGGTGACCGCATGGGGTTCAGGGTCAGGTTGTGGGGTTCAGACTAAAAGTGCTGTAAGGAATTCAGCAAAGCTTTGAGATTGGAGTGGACCAGTATTTCAGAGGAGGCTTCAAGGGAGCCAGGAAGCTGGTTCCCAGAATGCCAGGATGACAAAGGACTGCTCTAGTTGCGGGGAGCAATGGGAACCTGAGAGAGGAGAGAGAATTTAGTACTGCATCTGGTAAGCTTTGGGAGGCAGTGCAGTCGAATTCTTAAGGGCCAACCTCTGCATTCAAATCCCACTGCATTCAGATTGCTTCCTGCTGTGCTACCTTGGGCAAGTTAAATTTGCTGAGCATCAACTTCTTTATGTGAAATGCGGTTCCTACCGCATAGGAGAGTTCAGTGAGTCTAAGTGCATACACTGCACTTGAAAAGAGTGCCCGGCTAGTGCTCTATAAATGCTTGCTACGGTTGTCAGAATGTGGGTAAGCCTTGAGGGCAGACTTGTCCCTGGGAGCATGAAGCTTGGTGCAGTCGTCTAAGACTCTGAGAATTGGTCCTGCTTGTGCTACATCTTCTCTTTGAGCTGCAGATAAGGCCTTGATACAGCTTTGTTGCACGGTATGGTCTGTCACTTCCTGGAAGATAAGGACCTAGTCTTAGGGTCTTTTGTGCCTGCCACAGGGTAAATACTTGGTATATATGATTTACTCACCAAATATTGGCTAGTTAATTCACTTCAAAGTCTCCATTCTTGTCCTAGATCAATTAGATCAAAAATTTCAAGAGAATGCAGAAATCCTAATTCTCAGGTAAAACTTTCCAATGTTAAAAAAAACTTAGTATGGGTCAACTAAAACATACCTGCAGGCTGCGTTCAGCCAGTGGACTGCTAGTTTGAAACTTCTAAGCTAGCTCTTTGTAGTGGATGCTAGTGGCGCTTGTGGGGGCTTATTACTTCAGGGCCCTCAGAGATGCTCAGCCCCTATGTCCTTTGCCTGGGGTCTTTCTCAGGCCAAAGCATCCACTCAGTTCACACACAAGGATTTCAGGGCCAGGGAGTTGACCCTTTTCAGAAGCAGCTCACGTTAATAACTGACGGGAGTGGTGGATAAATACCTCAGCTCCCTCGCCCGTCAGACAGGGTAACTCTGAGACCCGTGGATGTTCTATACTGGTTCTCCGTACTCTCCAGCAGGATGGAGCCCCAGTTTGACTGGCTTAGTAACACACCCTTTATTGGCTGGCTGCCTTCCTTCCCCTGTCTCACTCCTCCATTCTACCGCCCTGTTTCCTGAGACCACTTCCCTACAACTTACACGTGAATTCTTGTCTCAGGGTCTATTTCCAGGGGAACCCACACTAAAATAATTCTCTTGGGCACCTGTCACTTGGGAAAACTGAGTCTTCCGGCTTATCTAGTTGGTGTCATTGGCCAGGCAGTGCAAAATGGAGTGGCTTTGGGGCCCAAGGGCCTTTTGGGGACCAAAATAAGGTTTTGTGATCAACCTAGGCTTTTAGAGAATTCCCTCCTAATTTTGGAGGGAGATTCTTTCCATACCCGTGCATTCATTTGCATTTAAATTTGAAGTTGAAATTAAGGTTTTTAGAAACTTTTAATTTCTATTTAACTATAAGAATTTCACTGCAGGGTATCTATCTGATTTAAAAGAATAATTAAAATTAGGTATAGCTGCAATGATTTGCCACAGCGTATGTCTGTCCTTTAGAATGTTAAGCAACAGAAAATTATCTGTGGCTGGAGGTGCTCTATATGTAAATTCCCACAAGAAAAGAATTTGGTGATAGAGAAATTCAGATTATGAAAATCACGTTGCAAGTTTGAACATCAGTGCTTAATAAATGCCTTAGTTGTTACCATTACTTCTCTTAATATCCTCAATTAAATGATTTAAAATAGAACAACAGATAAGCAAGATCAATTAATTTTATAAGATGATCAAAGGAATGTGGTTCAGCATTGTCAAAGCTGTAAACGTGATAATGGTTTTATCAGACAAGAAAAATAACTCGAAGTGGCTCAAACCTTATTCATTTATGCTCAAAGGGGTTTTATTTGTGATTCATCAAATCGTCTTTTGTAATAGGGAGAGTTTTAGGATCTTGCCCATTAATTTGAGAAAAAAATAATTCAGACATTAAAATAGATGCTATTCTCAGATGCTTGTATGTCAACCATAATAAGTAATAACAACCATCAAAGTTTCTTGATCCCATAACCTGTTGGAAGGAGGCTGCAGGAGGAGCCAGGGAACTGCCAGTGGCAATGACATTGATCCTCCTGAGTACTCAAAGAAAGGCCCTAATTCAGCTTGTGTGTCTGAGGTCTAGGCTGGAGGCCAAATGCAAGGTACAGAATCAGCCAGTGATTCTCTGCTCAGATGAAGCATGTGCCATCGGGAATTTGAGAGCAGCAGGGTGAAAAGAGGGATCATTTCTGAAAGGCTACATTTATCTGCAGTGTGTATTGCGGTTAAGAATGATTCAATTATTTATACCCCTCTGCCTTTCAAAAAGGAAATAGGTAGCTTCTCCGCCCCCCCCCCTCCCCGCCCAAAAAAAAGGACAGAAACAGTAAACAGAACAGAAAAAGAGCAAAGCTGAGTAATAAGAGGGCGGTGAGTTAGGATTACAGTGGCTCAATCTAAGCTAAGGGCAAATGTTTGCAACTAAAAAATATTTTTTGATTTGGAGCTTCCTGGCAATCAAAGCAACAAGGGAAGCATAGTGAGTGATTGCCTCTTATTATCTTATTTAAAGTAGAAAAGAGATGACTTTTAATTTCTAAGAGGATATTTTTTTAACAAGAGTAAGAAAGTGAACACAAGCATTGATTGTAAAAACAAAAGGCAAGGTAATAGTGTCAGAAACACAAAAATAGTTCCTCTGTAAATTACCCTGCTTCATTTGGACCAGAAGACTTTTGTCTGGATGAAAACACATCAGCAAGTTTTGAGAAGGTGTCCATTCGTCTTGTGATATCAGTCGCAAAGGCCAGAAATATCCCCACAAATCTAGTTTTTTTCACAATGTAAGTTGGTGTCGTGGCTCATGGCCAGTCAGCATGCACTTGGCCGAAATGGGGTTGAATGAGCAAATATTGGCTTCATGACTTTGAAGGGCAGTTCAGTGATTTCTGAGGAGAGAGCAGGGCACGGGGCGGCAGGCAGGGGACGGCACTGTGACCAACGAGTGGCTTTCTGGCAGTCAGCTTGCTGCATGAGCCACGGTTGGATTTCCCCACTACTGTGAGGGTAAAGCTCGGTCACTAAGTGGCTCATGGGCTGCTGCCTGCCCTGCATTAGCGCAGCTATTTGGGGCTTACTGAAAGGACTTTGGCACGCTTGCTGATTAAGCAGACCACAATGTTCTCTTGCTCCTCCCCTGAAACTCCCGGGGCTAATCTCCTATGGCTCTCAGGTCTAATGGCAAAAAGGTGCAGCGCACTGCCATGGGCCAACTCCCACTGGAAAATCAGCAAGGAGAAAGCTCCTGGACTCGGCTGTTATTTGAAATTCCTGGAGGGTAGATACGCCAAGGAATTTTCCTGACCGATGCTGATCCCTTTTCCAAGTCTCAAGGTACTTCAGATACAAATCCTGCAGGAATGTGTCATTTTCTGCCTTACATTACATTATTTCTGGGTGTGATACAAAGGGCTTGGGTCTGGGAGACAGATTTGGGTCCAAATCCCATTTTGCCACTTACTGGTTATGAGATCCTGGGTAGATGATCTAACTTTGTTGAGTCAGTTTTCTCATCTGAAATACAAATCTCCGTGAGTTAATAAATGTAAAGCATCAGGGTCTGTCCTTGTGTGTAGACAGTCCTCTGGTCGTAGTTCCATTTTTAAATATGTGATCGACCCTGTTCTAGATGTTGAGAATACAGAGACAATAAAACACAATCCCTTGAAGAGTTCCAGGTCTACAGGGGAAACACCAAGACACTGTGACACGTGCTATTACTGAAGCATGTGTTCACAGTGCCAGAGAAGGAGGGAGTCTGGGTTGGTGATTTGTACACCAAAGGACGGTGTTGACCCAAAGGCCATGGCTGAAAGCAGAAGAAACAGTCTCTAGCTGCCTAGGGTATGAGCCATGGCCGAAGGTAAGCACTTATATTTTAGTTGCCTCATCTCTAAAAGAAAGGAAGGTCATCAGGAGGTCCCTTGTGTTCCTTAGTAGCCATATGGAGACTGGCCTTCAAGATAGACATTGAGAGAATTACAGAACTCAGGCAGATTTGAGCGTTAGAAAATTTACCCCGTCTCCACCCAGAGTTCACCCTGGAACTCTTCTATGAGAGCCAATGCTTTTCCATTAGCTAATCCCTGGTACCCAAAAAATACAAAGAGGGGAAACAGAGTACATAATCCATTCCTGTAAAGTAGTTATTAACCTTGCATTATGATTGTGTTTACAAGGTGACTGGTATGCCATTAATAAGAAGGATCCCATCCAGCCCAGTGACTGCGATTCAGTTCAGGGAAGGCAACCCATAGAGGTGCCCTGGCTGTCTTGCTGGCCAAGTACACTGAGTCAGGGTCACTCATCCAGCCTGATGTGCGCTTCAGCTTAAGCGCTGAACTTCATCAGCAGTGTAATTCCATTTATGCTATTACAAAATTAAATCGAGACTTGAACTGTGCTTTTTAAAAGATTATGTGACCATATGTACCTTGAACGAGGGCCAGCTTTGAGAAAAGTGGTCTTTTCACAATTCCTTTCTATTAGGTTAGGACTTTGTTATTTCTTGTTTCCTTTTTTTTTTTTTCTCCCATAAATTTGAATCAAACCCAGTCAGTAGTTAATACATTGGTATGATTACAGCTTAAAGTCTTTTTATTTAAAAATATGCTTTCAGTAGGTTTTAAGACAAAAATAAAATCTTGTGGAATCCAGATCGTGTATCGGGCATGGAATATCAGTGTTCCCACACTCTGAGGACAACATGAGCTAATGTTTCAAATGGCTTTTTATCAAATCAAGTTTTAAACCAAAAGTTTTAGAGTCAATACTGAGTAATTTAATTAGCAAATGGTACCCTTAATTCTTAAAGTAAGTCAAGTTAAGGAAAACAAAATCTTATTTCTAGTATAAAGCTACCATTTTTTGAGAAATTATTTAACATTCAGGGGAATGCCTCTCTTGTACTCACTAATACTAGGGAACTCAATTCAGATATATAAATTAAGCCAGCAGAGAATTTTTATAGCAATTAATTTTATAGATAAACAAAACAATATGAATAGTTTTCAATGAAATCCAGCCATTATTTTAAAGCACACATCATATCTGGAAAAATTAATAGGAAAAATAACCGTACTTGAAGTCTAAGGAGAACGTGGCCAGTTTTAATTTTTCTTAATCAGCATAAACTGTTCCTTGTAAAATCTAGACTGGTCTATGCATATGCAACAGCTCTTATTAAGATGCATTAGAAAACGCAAGTGCCATTAGATAATGAAACTGACCAGAGGTATTTTCTAGTGCTTCAATTAATACCCTGGTGGTTAAACTATAATGACCAAACTCAATTGGCATCACATTCAGACGTGAATTGTACTTAAGGACCTCAGAGTCACTTCTTAGTGGATTGGTTTTGAAACACAAAAGCACTAAATTAAAATAATTGTTTTGTCTGAAAGTTTTTTTTCAGTGATCTCCAAAATGGGTGCTCCCTCAATCTCAGACGTTAGCACAGAGCACGGCAGGGTATTAGCATCTTCCATTCTTGTCCCGTGCCTGGCACATAGCTGGTACCCAGTAAATGTACTGTGTTAAGTACGTAAAGAGTGTTTTCAGAAACTCAGTATGATCTGATCCAAAACAATATGCTCTTTCCTTTGAGATCTTCAAGTCCACAGGCTTGCCTTGACTGAAGTTCATTCAGTGCTAAACTCAATCTTGGTTTGTTTTTTATTTTTAATTTTTATTGGAGTAGAGTTGATTTACAATGTTGTGTTAGTTTCAGGTGTACAGCAAAGTGAATCAGTTATACGTATACGCACTCTGTTTTCAGATTCTTTTCCGATATAGGCCACTACAGAGTATTAAGTAGAGTTCCCTGTGCTATACAGTAGGTCCTTATTAGTTATCTATTTTATATATAGTAGTGTGTATATGTCAATCCAAGTCTCCCAACTTATCCCTACCCCCCCCTTACCCCCGGTAACCATAAGTTTGTTTTCTACATCTGCGCCTCTACTTCTGTTTTGTAACTAAGTTCATTTGTACCCTTTTTTTAGATTCCACATATAAGCAATATCATATGATATGTGTCTTTCTGTGTCTGACTTACTTCACTCAGTATGACAATCTCTAGGTCCATCCATGTTGCTGCAGATGGCATTAGTTTGTTCTTTTTTCAGGCTGAGTAACATTCCATTGTACCACATCTTCTTCATCCATTCCTCTGTTGATAGACATTTATGTTGCTTCCATGTCCTGGCTATTGTAAATAGTGCTGCAATGAACATTGGGGTGCATGTATCTTTTCAAATTATGGTTTTCTTAGGATAGATGCCTAGGAGTGGGATTGCTGGATCATATGGTAGCTCTATTTTTAGTTTTTTAAGAAACCTCCATACTGTTCTCCATAGTGGCTCTACCAATTTACATTCCCAAAAACATTGGAGGAGGGTTCCCTTTTCTCCACACCCTCTCCAGCATTTATTGTTTGTAGATTTTTTTGATGATGGCCATTCTGACCAGTGTGAGGTGATACCTCATTATAGTTTTGATTTACATTTGTCTAATAATTAGTGATGTTGAGCATCTTTTCATGTGCTTTTTTTGGCCACCTGTATGTCTTCTTTGGAGAAATGTCTATTTACATCTTCCACCCATTTTTTGGATTGGGTTGGTTTTAATTTTAAAAATCTTGAAGGTGGAGGCACACAATACTTTTCATTTCATGAGTTTCTAAATAACATCCATATTCAGTTATTTGATCCTCACAACAACTCTATCCCAATTTTACGTAGTGAAATTAGATAACTTCCTGAAGGTTGCACATTCAGTTGGTGGTAGAACCAGGACTGGACCCAGTCAACCTAGATCCTAAGCCATTCTTTCAGCCTCTACATCAGAGGTCCACAAACTATGGCCCAGAGGCCAAGTCCAGCCTGTTTTCATTAAGAAACTTTCCTTGGAACACAGCCCCACCCATTCGTTTGGGTATTGTCTAGGGCTGCATTCATGCTACAAAAACAGAGCTGAGAAGTTGCAACAGAGACTATATGGCTGTAAAGCCTGAATTATTTACTATCTGATCCTTTAGGAAAAAGTTGACTGACTCTTGTTCCACACAATTTGCTTAAGAGTAAAGAGGAGTCAAGATGACAGCTCAGAGAAGTTTCACATCCACAAAAGCCTTCCACTGAAGTCGACCAGAATCCACTGTCAGAAATAACGGTGTCTGTCAACCAGTTCAAGACAGTGTGGGATGGTGAAAGGAGCATGTGGCTTTGGAGCCAGGTCAAGTTTAAATATTAACTCCAGCAGTTAATGATGTAGAGACAAGTAAGCCACCTCTTTTCTCTGGGTCCTCATTTTCCATCCGTAAAATTGGACTGGTTTATACTTCCCATGCTGAGTTGTTTTAGTGAATTAAATAAGATAATTTATGTTGAAGTCTTAATGCAGTGCCTGGCATATAGTAGAAGGTCAATAAATAGTCATGAATCAACAGGGATTGATCCTTGTATTTTTTTTTGTCTATATCTAACTACATCCATATATCTATTATCAGAAATCTTTTCTTTTTTTTTTTTTTTTTTTTTGCTGTATGTGGGCCTCTCACTGTTGTGGCCTCTCCCTTTGCGGAGCACAGGCTCCGGACGCGCAGGCCCAGCGGCCATGGTTCACGGGCCCAGCCGCTCCGCGGCATGTGGGATCTTCCCGGACCGGGGCACAAACCCGTGTCCCCTGCATCGGCAGGCGGACTCTCAACCACTGCGCCACCAGGGAAGCCCTAATGTGCTTCTTTTATTTGGAGTCTCATGACTAATTCTAGGAAACCCTCAGCCTTCATGTACAACTGACACATCATGTTTTCTCCAAGTCTTCCTATACTCATCTCTGGAACTCCAATTAGTTGTATTTGGATCTTCTGATTCCTTCCTTTCTGTCTCTTCATCTCTCTTCCATATGATCCGTGTTTCTCTGCTTCCACATTCCATTCTGAGAAACTTTCTCAGATCTATCTTCTGAGTCACTAATTCTCTCCTCAGCTGTATTTAATTTGCTATTTAACTAGTCCTTTGAAGTTTAACTGTCCATGAGTATATTATTCACAAATAAGAAGTTATTAATCAGAGAATTATTTATAATTTAGAAGCTGCCTAAATATCCAACAATCATAAAATAAATGATGATCAACTAAACCACAGTGCATATATTTGATAGATAATTATGTAGCCATTAAAATTATAATTACAAAAAGCCTGAAAGCAAACAGTACAAAAACTTATTAAAATTTAAAAAATATAAAATTATATGTATGCTGTCCTTGTGAACATATGCAAAGGTAAAAGTGAATACACAAGATAATAATAGTCGCAGTAGGGTGATTTCATTGGAGATGACCTTTTCCTCTTCCAACCTTTCTATAACGATGTTGCATTATTTTTACTATTAAAAATAGTCCCTTAAAACACATTCAACTTCTCAATAGAATGTCTGAGTACAGATGCTAAATATGAGGTCAGAATTAGCACTTGCTTAAATATGTCCCTCCTGTTGAATACTTCTAGCAAGCAGAAATCCATTTCTGGATGCTGATAGTCAAAATCTTGTTAGTCATTTTGAATCCATACATGTTATTTCTGTCCCAGAGCTGAGTTCAGAAAATTGAAATCCATGTGCTTGGATCATGACTGAGATGCCCCGAATCTGTTTCTTGTTTTTTCTCTCAAACACAATTAAGAGTTTGGCTTTGAATATTGTCAATTAGGAACTGAAAAATGCATTTCCATTCTACAAATTGTGCTTTTGAAAAAAACAGTTTATAAAGCATGGGCCGTGCTTAAATTAACTGGGGACATGTTTTTAAAGATTTGGCTTTTGCTACATAAAAAACAAGTTTACGAGCTTCCCTGGTGGCGCAGTGGTTGGGAGTTCGCCTGCTGATGCAGGGGACGGGGGTTCGTACCCCGGTCCGGGAAGATCCCACATGCCGCGGAGCGGCTGGGCCCGTGAGCCGTGGCCGCTGAGCCTGCGCGTCCGGAGCCTGTGCTCCGCAACGGGAGAGGCCACAACAGTGAGAGGCCCGCGTACCGCAAAAAAAAAACAAAAAAACAAGTTTACATTTCTAAGAAAGAACTTAATCACTGCGTATTTGCCAATCATACTAATTTCTTACACTGGCAATGTCGGGGTTTTCCTTAGCTTATCTGAGGCTAAAATTTGGCATTCAGAAAAGCTGTTACACAGGCCGCTCTAAAAATATCTGCAGTGTATCTGACCACATCCTTTAATTTGGTCAGTTTCCTTCATTTTCTTTCCTTCTTCCTAGTGTTTCTATAATGTTTTCTCTGCAGACTCAAAGATGCCCTTTCCCTGTTACATGTCCTCCACCAGCACTCTCTCACCTGATTAAACAACAGGACAGCAGGGGCCATAAAAACTGACAAAGGGAAAACTTCTCTAAAATTTCTGGATTTTTGACTCTCAATGGCCTGGCCTGGGTTCCTGTTTTCAAGATGCTCCTTGAGTTTGTATCATCCTCTGGTCGGACCATGATCCTTAAACACAATGATAATCATAAACGCTCTTCTGTTTCCATTTATTCTGAGAGGTCAAAAGATGCGGCTGGTTTATGAGTTTATTCTGCCATGTATCACTACAGGCGGGTCAGCAGGCCAGTGGATGGATGGGCAGTGCTCAGCTCCCCATTTATTACTCTTGTCAACTCAGAAGGGATTTTTTTTTTTTTTTACCTTGTGAAAGGCCCATCAGCAATGAATCAGTGAAGTGAAGACGACAGTTGATTTGTGAATTTAGATTCTATAAAGTGACTCTGCTTTGGTGGGCTGTGTAGATAAAGCAACTGTCATGATAAGGTGGCAAGTGCAATTCCACAAAACCAAATTTATTGCACATTTGAGGAAATCATCCTATTTTAAAATGCCATAAATTCGAAATTGAATATTACTTATTCCCATGAATTTTGATTTATATTTTGAATATTTTTAATGGGATGCTAAATAGCCTAGGTTCGAAGCTATGAGTTTATGCATTTCTTCTCGCAGGCTATTGTGACTTGGCGCAGAATATATTGGCCATTCTTAGGATTTTATTTGTGTGGACCACGGTGCGGGTGGGAGAGAGGATTCATGCACTTGCTGAAGACGCCCTGTGGGGAATGATAGGGATGCTGGTTTAAAGAAAGGGAGCTGGCTGGCTGCAACCTTCTTTCTTCCAAGCAGTGAGCAGTCTCATACGGTTGCCACGGAGCTCAGGGAGGGACTTTTGGCCCAAGCTCAGACAAGGTTGGGAATCGTGACTCTCCCCACGTGGGTTCGACCCCTATTAGCCACCTTCATTAGAATACCCATACTTCTCTGCAACACTTATTGCTGCAGTAATGAATGATTTCAGTGTTGACTTATTTACAAGCTGTGTCCAGCAATGGGCTGCATCTCCTGGCTCACGACTGTAGCTCCACAGAGCCTGAGAAGCAAGAAACCCTCCGTCGATGAAGACAAAAACCTCCCTTTCCCAGAATGCTTTAGCCTATCACCTTTCCAGTTAGTTCAGCTTTCTGCTTAACTGATAGGTAAAAAGAAAACCGGCCTAATTTCAACCCTGGCTGGTAACGCACTTCAGAAAAGGTATACCCAGTTTACCCTCCTGCAAGGAGAAAGATCCAACCTGTACTTGAAAACTGACAGCTTTGCCATGTCCCCACCAGGCAGTGGCCTCCAGGACTGTTTACCTGGCCCTCGGTGGAAAGGCAGCTGGGTTGGAAGGTCTTGAATAGTTTCCCCACTCCTTGTGCAGACTTCACCCAGCACCTGGCATTGTGTGGAGCCAGGTGCTGAAACTGGCAGATGACATGGTCAGGATTTCTCCAGCCTAGACTGGAGCTGCCTTGTCATTAATCCTCCCAGGCAGTGGCTGAGCTGGCAGAGAGAGAAACTTCCTCCAGTTGAGAAGATTCAGCAGAGCAGATTTAATATGCAGATGAGGGCCTGGGAGAGCCATGAAGGTGTCCAACTCCTTTTTAAATACTTTTAATCACTGCTGTGTTTGGAGCATGGGTGAAATTTGCATGGTACCTGCTAGAAACTTTCTAATCTCTGTGTAAAGTGAAACCTTATAACTTTTACCACCTGAGTCCTCTTAGGCCCCAAAGCCGCCAAAGAAATGTGCTGTTCTTTGCATTTACTGTGGTTTCTCTTCCCATGAGGCATAGAGAATAAGAGAAACACACAAATAAGCTTTGAAAAAAAAGATAGGGGGATTATCCGGCATACTGTACTCCGCCGTCTCTGACCACCACACCTACCAGGCTGTATAGCTGCATCTGGGTAGCTTAAATGCACAAAACAATGTGATTCCACATACGACTGCATTGGCTGAGACCTGAGCTAGGGCTTTCTGGGAAAGTACCACCACATGGCCTCACCAGGTAGCCTGGGCGTCCTCACAACGTGTTGGCGGGGTCCAAAAGTGAGTGTCCAGAGTGGGAGAGAAGGATAGGAAGAGAGGGGCAAATAGAGACGGGCAGACAGACAGACACACACACACACACACACACACACACACACACACAGACAAAGAAACAGAAGAATAACGAGGGAAAGAGAGAAGAGAGGGAGGGAGAGAGGGACAGAGAAAAAGAGACAGAAAGAGAAACAGAGGGGCAGCGGGGGAGAGAGAAAACTAGGCAGAAGCCGTAAGCTTTTTATGACCTAGCCTCACTTGTCACTTCCTGTTCATTAAAATAAAGTCGCTTGATTAAGTCTGACCCACATTCAAGCAGAAGGAAATTAGACTCCACCGTTTGAAAGTGTCAATGAACGTGCAGACCTATTTTAAAACCACCACATAGGTTCATTGTGGGGAGCAAACTTGCCCCTATGGGTGTTGAGATCTACTCTGGGTGGTGCCTGAGACCTTTCAAAACTCAATTAGCATCTTTTGGAAGCAACCGAGGGAGTGGCGTTTGGCAAGCCACCTTCCTACCTGGACAGGAACTTGTAGCATCTCCTGCAGTGACATTTTTTTGGTTATAGGGGCTTTGAGGGAAAAGTGCCTAAGCAAGTCTGAGGCCTCCTCTAGCGTTCCAAATGCCATTTAATATTTTCTGGAACATCTCTATGTCAGGAGTAGAGGTAGCTGTGCTGTGCCCTCTGCTTGCAATGTCTCTGTGCTTGACAGACTCTACTCATCCTTTAATGCCCACACTTCAAGCACATCTCCTCTTTGAAGTATTTCAGGGTGCTTCCAGGGATTGTTGAATACCCCTGCCTCTCTACTTGCGCATAGTCTGTTATTCTCAGGTCCATCACAGCACCAAAATGTCTGTCACCTTGTCTTTTGGATGGTGGGTTCCCCTAGAGCCGTAATCCTGCCCTTTCCCAGCCATAAACAGGGCTCCTGGAATGTGCTAGGCATTTATAGTCCATAAATGTTGGCTCAGAGGAACTTAGAAAAATGGGCAATTGTTTTAGGCTAGCATTTTCCAATATGGGATGTATGCAAGCTTAACTTCATGAGATCCTATAAAAGGAGGGTTTTGTGTCAAATGAGTTCGAAAAAAATCTACTGTTTCTCATGGCGGGTGGTGATCTTGCTGAGTTTAGTGGGTGTCCTTTCGTGAGAACTCAGCACTCGTTCTGCCATCCTTGCAGGCATGTTCAGGGAGAGATGCAAAGCTCCTTTTGCGGTCAGGAACCTCCATCTCTGGTAGGGAGCTTCCGGCTCCTGATTACAGAAGCTCTGTTGCTTATTTAGCCCTGTGAAGCTGCTCATAATTTTTGTTTAGCTCCTCATAGAGACTTGAGGGTGTCAGGGGCTTCCTGAATCCCTGGAGAGGTCTGGGCTCAAGGTGGCTACTTAAATACCTGTGGATACCTGGGTCCTGAGTTGAGTCAAATAAAGTGGTTTTAACTGTCCCACAGCTATGTCTCCTTTTTCTGGTAATAAACCACCTTGATCTTTCTTTGGGAAACCGCTCCTTCCCACTCCCTGGCTTTGTAGCTTAGGTAGGGCCAACTGTAACCCCTGGCAACAGACTGGGCACATGACCCAGGTCTGGCCAATCAAAACATCCCATTTCCCTGCTTCAGAAAAGGACATGTGACCTAAGTGGTTCAATGAGGTGACTGGGTGGAACCATGGGAAGAGAGCCTGGCTGGTCGCGGGGTGCGGAGTGTGGAGCCGTGGAGAGGGCTGCCTTTGTCCGGGGACATCAAACTCGTTGAAACCTCCGTTCTGATAAAAAGTGGGGAAAGAGAAAATTTGCAATTACATTACGGTTCCTCTCCGGAATAATCATTAATACTACAATGACTGTGTTTTATTGACTATTTACTATGTGCCAAGCTCCTGGGTCTCCTCAGTTCTAACGCACATCATTTCCCATTTGAACATCTCAGGAATCAGGTTTCATCTTCCCTTTGATGACTTCATACAACTGCTTCCAGCCAAACAGTGGTCATGACCTGGTTGTCATTCCCTTAACCAATATATCCCACTCCCATTTTGTATGAATACCAAGCGTGATACGTGGTGAAAGTCTACGTCAAGATAAATCTTCAAAATACTTTTTCAACAAAAATTCCAAATGATAAGAAAGCTTTGGGATATGGTTCCATCACCAGTGTTTTTCGTTTCTTGGAGAGACACAAAATAACGTTGCATCTTGCAATGGATGACATCTCCATTTCTACAAAATACAAGATTTCCTTATTTAGTGTTCGTCTTGGTGTTGTGTTACATTTAAGGAAACCAGTGCTTGGGGAAGTTAGCTAATTACCCAAATCCACCACCAAGTGCCAAGTGCTGAACCAATGTGTGTAAAGCACATAAAACTGGGCCAAATTAGATCAGTTCAAAACTCAAATCAAAAATGGACTTTGCCCTCTGGGGAAAGATTTCTAATTTGTGATCGTAGGCAGAGGTCATATTTTCTTATTCCTGTATTGAAAAAAAAAAATTTGCTTCTGTCCTTTCCCAAATCCAAACCTTCCGTTAGTGTTGCTGCTTTAGATAATACCATCTCAGTACAGTAGCATCATGAAAAAGTTACTTGTAATCTACAGGATTAGATGAAAGCTGTGTTCCCAGTCTGCTGTTTCTCTACCAGAAAATTGATACCAGGGATTTTCAGAGCCGAAAGAGACCAGTGAGCTTGTTTAAAACAACCAAGGACCCAGTTGCCACGATGTGGCAACAATTAGAATATGATTTCCTTTGGGAAAACGGCACTCAGCATTTCAGCCAAATGCCCAAGTCGTTACGGACAATTTTTCTGCACAACCCACCCACTCCCAAATTTTTATAAATTAGAACCATCCAACTAGGCTTCAGAGTTTGCTTGGGGCGGGGGGCGGCGAGTTTCATTCCAGAAAAAATTGTACCACGGAAAGAAGGGTCTTAGCGCAGATGCTGTTTCCTGATGGCGTGGAGGGGATGGGGGCATCGCGAGACTTTCCTTCAGACGTTGCTTTGAACCCTGGCTTTCATGTGAATATCAGACGCTTTATTGCCTTGACTCAGGTGACCTCATCTACCAGAATGAAGTCATCCAACCCGCCAGGAAAGACAAACCTTCGTTCCAGAGAATCAATCAGGCCCATCAGGGGCCCTGCTTTCCCCCTTATCTGCAGCCAGTGAAGGAGTGCACAGTTATAAACCTGACAGGCCCCAGCGAGCCCCCGTTCTGCAGGTCCCACTAAATCAAAAAGGGACCCGGAGACTCGCAAAGCACCAGCTTGCTACTGGGTAAGCACTGCGTGACATCATTTCTGACTTGGGGGATTGTTTTGCATCGAGGTATTTCTTGAGAACAAAACCATGGCATTCCACTGAACTTCGGGATGTTTCTCCTTCTTGTTATTAAACTATTAACTCCTGCCAGATAGGAATGCCAGGCACGTAATTGCTCACCCGGCCTTTTTATCCCAGGCTGTTGCACAACCCATAAACATTCCAATTAGGGAACCAATTAAAATGAGAAAGAGGCTTCCTGAATTACCCAGCAGTTGAGGCAGCGCTGCCATTTCGATGTCAGCCAGTGAAAGGTTTTTATTGCATCTGCTGAAGAGGTGAAAGGAGGAAGGAGAGCCGTGCTGCGCGCCTATGGGCTGAGCTGCAGCGAGAGGGGAGCCCTGGACAAACTCAGGGATGCTCTGGGAGACCACGAGGAGGGTGTCGGAGAAGGAGGAAGCTTTGCTTTGCTTATTAGAAGCAAGACAGAAATTACAAACAAAAATTAAAAACCGTACCATGAAGTTTATTCCTTTATTTCTGCAGAAGCTCTGGTGAATATGTACGGTTTCAGAAAGCGGATTCTTTCCCTAGGAAATGGATCCCGCCTTGAGAACCTGGAGGCCTCTCGTGTACATTGGATGCTGGATCCTTCTTCAAGGCATCCCTCTCGGTGGTTGTAGGAGCTTCACGCTACCAAGGAAGAAACTGACCTTGGCCAAGGTCACGTACCTCTTCATGCATCTGTTCAAGAGACACTTACTGTTGGCTGACTCAGGGCAGTAGACACAGCGGGCCCTGGGGGCCTGAAGAGTGAATAGGACAGACTTCTGCCTCCACTGACCTTGCAGGTTATAGACACATTCACTCACTTCTCCCTGGGCTCGCCTCCAGTTTAAACCTTTAGCTTCAGACCTAATACCAGTGCTTGACGCACAATGGGTACTCAAACAGGGGGATGGTGGAAGTGTCCAGACTCATAAACCTCTGCTCATCCTGCTTGGCCATCAGCATCCCGTCAAGGGTCCTCAAAAAGATGGGTGCTAATGATTCCTTTTCCTGAGATGGAAACTTGCATGTGTGTGTGTGCACACGTGCGTACATGCATGCGTGTGCCTGTGTTTACGGGAGATATAGTTAATTAACTGAGCGTTTCTTGTTCTCCACGGTAATAGAGCCTCTTCGAAATATTGAGGCCACTCAGAACTCCACTTGTAAAATTGACTTTGTTCTTTGCTGCTTATAGAGTCAGAAGAAGGAAAGTGGATTGGAGGTGCAGTAGACCTCTGAAATGCCGAGAGGTGGTGCCCTACGAAAGCCCCATTGCACTCTGTAAAGGCACCAGCTGCTTCCTCCTTCTCTCTGAGAGAGTTTGCCATGTCTCCTTCCTCCCTGTCTGGATCTGAGCTCCTTGAAAATAGGCACGGGGCCTCTTTGCTGCTGCAGCCCCCAGGACCGCTGGCTCAGGGCCTGGCCAAGGGGGCCCCTCCCTGCATCACTGACAGGAGAACACACCGTTCTTGAATGTCTCTGACTTCCTCCGCCTTCTCACTCTGTTAGCCCTATAACCTCCTGGCCCACTTTATTTCCATTTGAAATGAGATGGTGGCTTCAGCACTAGGATTTGAGTCTGTTAACTTCAGCCTCATTGGATAAAAAATTGGGTCTCGTCCAAGTTCCTCCAATTAGTCACTTGGGCAAGTTGCTTAATCTTCTTAAGTCTCTGTCTTCTTATCTGTAAACCACAAATGATAATAGTACCCGAGTCAGGTTGTTGGAGGATTGAACGAGTTCATATATGCAACATGCCTAGACCAGGACCTGGTGCATGGCAGGTGCTTCACGATGTAAGCAGTTATCATTTCTGTGCTGTGGTATTTGTCCAAGCTGTTGGCTTTCTCCTGGAAAGACTAGACCTCGAGCGTGCAAGGCTATACTCACCCCTTTCCAGGAGGCTGAGAGCAGCAGCAGTTTCAGTGGGCCTTGGGGGACTTCAAGTGCTCCCAGCATCTATGCTGGAATCCGCTGAAAGGTTGGTTGCCATGGATTGGGCATCTGGTATGTAGTAAACGCCATACTTTGTGTTTTCACATGTCCTGTCTCATTTAGTAAAATGGCCAGCCTTGGCTTAAATTTCTGGTGGCTGGGAGCCCACTACATCATAAGATTTCTACTAAAATGTAGCATAGCAGAGTAGTTAAGAGTATGAGCTAATCATGTTTGAATCCCAGCTCTACAGCTGTGTGACCTTGGATGAATTACTTAAACTCTCTCTGCCTTATTTCTCCATCCATAGAATGGGGATAATAATAGTCCCGACCATACAGCTTTTATGAAGATTAAGTGAGGGAATATTTATAAAGTTTCTTGAAGAGTATCTGCTGTGTATAAAGTTAGCAAGAGCCTGGCTCAGAGAGGGTCTGTCACCACTGAGTTCAAGATGAGTTTCTGCATGCTAATTTGGACTGGGGTACCCATTTTATTTTATTTTATTGGGGGGGGGTACCCATTTTAGAAATGAGGAAAGGAAAGAGGAAGTAACCTCCCTAGACAGCATGGCTAGGACATGGCCTAAATGATAATGGGCACCAAACTCAGGACTTTCTAAACTTGGCGCCCTTGCTTGGCTCCGCTGAGCCAATATGGATTTCAGATCAGTAAAAGAAAGAACTGTCTAACATTGAGTCATCATAAAAGTGGAACTTATTTACCGTAGTCTTATGTAGGGAAACACATCAAAATATTTTCAGATGAGAGGACATGATGTCATCCATGTTTTTTTGTTTTTTTTTTTTTTTTTGCGGTACTCGGGCCTCTCACTGTTGTGGCCTCTCCCGTTGCGGAGCACAGGCTCCGGAAGCGCAGGCTCAGCGGCCATGGCTCACGGGCCCAGCCGCTCCGCGGCATGTGGGATCTTCCCGGACCGGGGCACGAACACATGTCCCCTGCATCGGCAGGCGGACTCTTAACCACTGCGCCACCAGGGAAGCCCAACCATGTGTTGTTTTTTTTTTTTTTAATTTTTATTGGAGTATAGTTGATTTACCATATTGTGTTAGTTTCTACTGTGCAGCAAAGTGAATCAGCTATACGTATACATATATCCCCTCTTTTTTGTATTTCCTTCCCATTTAGGTTACCACAGTGCACTGTGTAGAGTTCCCTGTGCTATACAGTAGGTTCTCATCAGTTATCTGTTTTATACATAGTATCAATAGTGTATATATGTCAATCCCAATCTCCCAATTCATCCCACCCCCCCCCTTCCCCCTTGGTGTCCATACATTTGTTCTCTACGTCTGTGTCTCTATTTCTGCTTTGTAAATAAGAGCGTCTATACCAATTTTTTCAGATTCCACATATATGCGTTAATATACGATATTTGTTTTCCTCTTTCTGACTTACTTCACTCTGTATGACAGTCTCTGAGTCCATCCACGTCTCTACAGATGACCCAATTTTGTTCCTTTTTATGGCTGAGCAATATTCCATTGTATATATGTACCACTTCTGCTTTATCCATTCCTCTGTTGATGGACATTTAGGTTGCTTCCATGTCCTGGCTATTGTAAATAATGCTGCAATGAACATTGGGGTGCATGTGTCTTTTGAATTATGGTTTTCTCTGGGTATATGCCCAGTAGTGGGATTGCTGGGTCATATGGTAGTTCTGTTTTTAGTTTTTTAAGGAATCCCCATACTGTTCTCCATGGTGGTTGTATCAATTTACTTTCCCACCAACAGTGCAAGAGGGTTCCCTTTATTCCACACCCTCTCCAGCATTTATTGTTTGTAGATTTTTTTGATGATGGCCATTCTGACTGGTGTGAGGTGACACCTCATTGTAGTTTTGATTTGCATTTCTCTAATAATTAGTAATGCTCATCTTTTCATGAGTTTGTTGGCCATCTGTATGTCCTCTTTGGAGAAAGAAGACATGTTTAGGTCTTCCGCCCATTTTTTGATTGGGTTGTTTCTTTTTTTGATACTGAGCTGCATGAGCTGTTTGTATATTTTGGAGATTAATCCTTTATCAGTTGCTTCGTTTGCAAATATTTTCTCCCACTCTGAGGGCTTGTTTATGTCTTTTTGCCTTGTTTATGGTTTCCTTTGCTATGCAAAAGCTTTTAAGTTTCATTAGGTCCCATTTGTTTATTTTTGTTTTTATTCTCATTACTCTAGGAGGTGGGTAAAAAAGATCTTGCTGTGATTTATGTGTTCAAAGAGTGTTCTGCCTACGTTTTCCTCTAAGAGTTTTATAGTGTCTGGCCTTACATTTAGGTCTTTATTCCATTTTGAGTTTATTTTTGTGTATGGTGTTAGAGAGTGTTCTAATTTCATTCTTTTACATTTAGCTGTCCAGTTTTCCCAGCTCCACTTATTGAAGTAGCTGTCTTTAGTCTATTATATATTCTGGCCTCCTTTGTCATAGATTAGGTGACCATAGGTGCATGGGTTTATCTCTGGGCTTTCTATCCTGTACCATTGATCTATATTTCTGTTTTTGTGCCAGTACCATATTGTCTTGATTACTGTAGCTTTATAGAATAGTCTGAAGTCAGGGAGCCTGATTCCTCCAGCTCCGTTTTTCTCCTCAAGATTGCTTTTGCTATTCGAGGTCTTTTGTGTTTCCATAAAAATTGTAAAACTTTTTGTTCTAGTTCTGTGAAAAATGCCATTGGTAATTTGATAGGGATTGCATTGAATATGTAGTTTACTTTGGGTAGTATAACCATTTTCACAATATTGATTTTTCCAATCCAAGAACATGGTATATCTCTCCATCTGTTTTTGTTGTCTTTGATTTCTTTCATCAGTATCTTATAGTTGTCTGTGTACATGTCTTTTGCCTCCTTAGGTTGGTTTATTCCTAGGTATTTCATTCTTCTGGCTGAAATGGTGAATGGGATTAATTTCTCTTTCTGATCTTTTGTTGTTAGAGTATAGGAATGTAAGAGATTTCTGTGTATTAATTTTGTATCCTGTGACTTTACTAAATTCATCAGTTAGCTCTAGTAGTTTTCTGGTGACATCTTTAGGATTTTCTATATATAGTATCATGTCATCTGCAAACAGTGATAGTTTTACTTCTTTGCCAATTTGGATTCCTTTTATTTCTTTTTCTTCTCTGATTGCTATGGCTAGGACTTCCAAAACTATGTTGAATAATAGTGGTGAGAGTGGGCAACCTTGTCTTGTTCCTGCTTTTAGAGGAAATGCTTTCAGTTTTTCACCATTGAGAATAATGTTTGCTGTGGGTTTGTCAGATATTGCCTTTATTATGTCGAGGTAGGTTCCCTCTATGCCCACTTCCTGGAGAGTTTTTATCATAAATGGGTGTTGAATTTTGTCAAAAGCTTTTTCTGCATCTATTGAGATGATCATATGGTTTTTATTCTTCAGTTTGTTAATATGGTGTATCACATTGATTGATTTGCATATATTGAAGAATCCTTGCATTCCTGGGATAAATCCCACTTGATCAAGGTGTGTGATCTTTTTAATGTGTTGTTGGATTGAGTTTGCTAGTATTTTGTTGAGGATTTTTGTGTCTATGTTCATCAGTGATATTGGTCTGTAATTTTCTTTTTTTGTGATATCTTTGTCTGGTTTTGGTATCAGGATGATGGCGGCCCCATAGAATGAGTTTGGGAGTGTTCCTCCCTCTGCAATTTTTTGGAAGAGTTTGAGAAGGATGGGTGTTAGCTCTTCTCTAAATGTTTGATAGAATTCACCTGTGAAGCCATCTGGTCCTGGACTTCTGTTTGTTGGAAGATTTTTAATCACAGTTTCAATTTCATTACTTGTGATTTGTCTGTTCATATTTTCTATTTCTTTCTGATTCAGTCTTGGAAGTTTATACTCTTCTAAGAATTTGTCCATTTCTTCCAGGTTGTCCATTTTATTGGCATAGAGTTGTCTGTAGTAGTCTCTTACGATCCTTTGTATTTCTGTGGTGTCAGTTGTAACTTCTCCTTTTTCATTTCTAAGTTTGTTGATTTGAGTCCTCTCCCTTTTTTTCTTGATGAGTCTGCCTAAAGGTTTATCTGTTTTGTTTATCTTCTCAAAGAACCAGATTTTAGTTTTATTGATCTTTGCTATTGTTTTCTTTTTTCATTTCTATATCATTTATTTCTGCTCTGATCTTTATGCTTTCTTTACTAACTTTGGGTTTTGTTTGTTCTTCTTTCTCTAGTTGCTCTAGGTATAAGATTAGGTTGTTTATTTGAGATTTTTCTTGTTTCTTGAGGTAGGATTGTATTGCTATAAACTTCCCTCTTAGAACTGCTTTTGCTGCATCCCATAGGTTTTGTTCATTGTCATTGGTTTCTAGGTATTTTTTTTTTGTTTCCTCTTTGATTTCTTCAGTGATCTCTGGGTTATTTAGTAGCAATATTGTTTAGCCTCCATGTGTTTGTGTTTTTTATAGTTTTTTTCCTGTAATTGATTTCTAATCTCATAGCATTGTGGTTGTTCCATATGTTTTGAAGTGACCGGGCATGAGGAAGGGGTGGACAGTGGGCAGAGAAGATTGAAACAATGACTAGGTGTTGGTAGGCATTAAAGCTGAGAACAGCAGACTTATTTGATTATTCTCTCTACTTCTATATATGCTTGAAATTTTCTATAATAAATTTAAAAATAAACAGGATAATGTAATAGAATGAGCAGGGTTA
The DNA here is from genome assembly GCF_964270905.1 of Leucopleurus acutus. Taxonomy (NCBI): domain Eukaryota; kingdom Metazoa; phylum Chordata; class Mammalia; order Artiodactyla; family Delphinidae; genus Leucopleurus; species Leucopleurus acutus. The sequence goes on from NC_139162.1 coordinate 29,990,827, forward strand.
GTGATGGAGAGGGAAATCAGGGAAGTCTCTCTGAAGTTCAATGGCAATGAGCCAGCCACATGGGGATAGAGGGGAGGGGGATTCCAGGCATAGGGAACAGCAAGTACATCACCAAGATTACTCAGCTCTGTCTAAGAAATAACCTTGTAAAGCCTTGGAAAATGCCACTTACACATTTTCTGAATGATCGGATCAGCCAAGAGAAGATGTCTAATTAGCAACTGAAAATATTGCTGCTTTGAAAATGATGCTGATTTTCAGTAGGATTTCTTCTGTCCAAATGGAGATGTATGTGTGCAAACCTTATGCTTCGGATTAAATTTTCAAGTGTTTTAAATTTTGATTAGGATTATTTGAATGTAAAAAATCTTAATTGCCTTATTGTCTTCATCGTTTGCTGTCTGATTCCACCACTGGGATCCATCCTGCACCTGCTGGAGTTCCATAAGCTGCCAGTTCAAACAGCCGCATGTCAGTGAATAAAAGGAAAAGACAGTTTTTTATGTTTGTGAAATACTGCACCAATGCATGTAGTGTAAAATAGGCCAGTGTGGTCCCAGCTGAATAGTAAGAGGGTGATTTATTCCCAAGGCTCTGTTTCCATTTTTGCTGTTTATGATAGCATATCAACGGAGCTTTTTGATTGAATTACCACCTTGTATTCAGGCTGGGACCATGCATTATTACATATGTAAGTATAAATGTTGATGCAAATGAGTTTTCTTAATGAAATGAGAGGCAGTTTATTTTTCCTTGCTTAATGGGTGGTTCTGAGGACCAGATTTATTTTCCAAAAGTGAGTACATGCTTATTTTTCAATTTGTCATCCATTTTTAGCACGAGCACCCCAATAATTTAGATCTGCAGATCTTTAAGCTTTCACATGTTAATGTGGAATTTTTTTTCGTTTTTAAACTGAAATCAATTTCAATGTGATTTATCATCAGAGAACTGCCTTATGTAAAATGCTTAAGTGAATGAAGTAATAACTTTAAGCCTCTCAGTTAGAGGGCAATTTTCACATTCTGAGTTCTGAATAAATGGTGAGATCCCTGGGTCACATTTTCATTTCATTCATGACACTCTGTGTTTTAGTTATTACTAAGTTTGGGAATGTTTAGCAGCTTCAGATGAGCTGAATTGCTTTTAAATATTGCTGAATTTTACTTTATACAATTTGAGCTACTTTGCTTGGGTGTTGCTTGCTATTCTATTATCCCCTTACCTGAACCAGCTGGCCAAGTCTGGAGTTTATTTCACTCTTCATATATTAGGATACTAATGCGGAGCCCTGGGCTCTTTCTTTGCATATGAAATTAACCACAGCTTCCTTGCTTTGAAAAGTAGAGTCAGTTGAGGATTTGCTTAGTAAACACTTGTCCAGAGATTGCAGAGGGAGAACCAGGCTGAAGGAAGTGCGGTACAGAAGTGTTTCTCTCCCAGCTTTGAAGAGGTGAAGGATCAGGTGAGCAGATCTCAAAGACAGACAGGAGTGTGCCCACCAAGCCTTCTTGTGTCAGTTTGGGGGTTAATTGGGCGGCACCTCTGAGAGCATAATGTGAGTTTAGGGACAATGACCTCTTTCTTTTCACCGGCCAGACATCTCCTAATAATAGTAATAGTATTTAATAATAATCTTTCTTTATTATACTCACATATAACTAATATATAATAATAAATATATATATTATACTAATATATAGGATTTATATTGTAATAATAATAACATTATTATTATCCAAATACTTATGGAGCACTTACTGGGTCCAGGCACTATGTTAAGTATCTAACGTGTTATCTTATTTAATCTCCAAAACAACCTTCCAAGGTAAGAACCACTATAATCTCCATTTTACAAATAAAGAAGCAGAGACTCAGAGAAGTTAAGCAATTTGGCCAGGGTCACCCAGCGAATAAGTGGAGGAACGGCGATTTAAAAGCAGTCTGGCCTCAAAGCATTCTTCACCTCGCAAGCCTCTACTTTAGCAAGGTTTCCGCCTATGGAGGAATGCTCCTCTGTGCAGTGTTTGTGAAAACCCCCACAATCTCTCGTCCTGCGGAAGGGAAAGGAGATTATGTAGCCAGGTGGTGGGTGAGAGGGCCAACTTTAAAAGTCAGACAGATCTGGTTAAGTTCCAGCTCTGGGGCTGTCATTTCAGCTGCATGGCTTTGCATAAGCTGCTTGACCTCTGTCTGCCTCGGTTTCCCCACCTACAGTATGGAGATGCTAATGATACTATTGTTATTGTGAAGAATTCGTGAAGTAAGGCCACATCCAATGGGTCAGAACCTACTGGCACTAGCTACCCTTAAACTAAAATCTTACACCAGATTTATTCAGGTGGGAGCTGCCTCTGGGAGCTATTTTAAAGGGGCTTATCACTTTGCATTTCTAATTACCCTCTAACTACCTGCCTGGCCAGTCCTCTGAGGACTTGCTCGGTGATTGATGTGATACCACTTAGAAATTTCTTTGAGTTCCTCAGAAGAAAGATTTTCTGTACAATCCAGCTGGTGGTGTTACCGTTTAGAGGCATCTGAAAACCTAACTGTGCCGTTGATACGCTCATAGGGAGTTGAAAGGGGGATTATCTTTTAAGACCGGAGAATGTTGATGTTTGCAAATATTTTCTAGCTGCCTCTCCTAATACTGCAAATTGACTGCAGAGATAATGGGCAAAGGATGACATCATACAAAACAGCAGCCTTTTAAGTGCAAGAGCTGGAGGAACCACTTAGAGTAATTAGGAAATCCTTAAACAAGTGTTTGCAAAGTATTGACTCACCCTTAAGGTTGGCTTCTTTTTCCCCTGGCATCCACCTCGGAAAAATCTGACCTTGAATAATTATCTACCCACTGGCTTTCAGCACCAGGAGAAGAAAGGTTCCGGGTCGCCGTCTGGTTGCGTGTGGACAGCACCGCTGAACCCGAGTGCAGTTAACAAGCGAGGAGCTGTTTGCTCTCAGACAGATGAACTGTTCAGAGTGGCGTTCCATGAGGCCCCTGCTAGATGCTCTGGGATAAAGTGCCAACTTCCTTTCCTCTTGCTTGTGTGGACTGTGTGTGGAGATCCAGGGCAGTCCTTCTGATGGAGGAACGTGGCCCACACTGATTGCTGATGCCCTCGAAGGCAGTAGTCCCCATTATAGTTTCCTTACTGCCCCTGTACATCCCAGGGCTCTTTAGGTTCTGTATCAGGCCCTTTCCTCGATGCCCTGTCACAGGGTGCTTTGGGAAGCCAGCAGAGAGAACAGTGACCTGGGGCTCACCCATCCTCTGAGCATGCATGTAGAAGCCATTCCCTTGGAACCTCCCCTGTGTCACTCTTGCTCTGGTCTTCTGTTCCCCTCTCTCCCTTCTGCTCAATTTTTGATGGGGCTTCCCTGGTGGCGCAGTGGTTGAGGGTCCGCCTGCCGATGCAGGGGACACGGGTTCGTGCCCCGGTCCGGGAAGATCCCACATGCCGCGGGGCGGCTGGGCCCGTGAGCCATGGCAGCTGAGCCTGCGCGTCTGGAGCCTGTGCTCCGCGGCGGGAGAGGCCACAACAGTGAGAGGCCCACGTAGCGAAAAAAAAAAAAATTTAAGAATTTTTAAGATAAGAATTGAGTAATATTTAGGAATAACAACAGAACTTGAAATCAGGTTGAACTACAACAGTACAAGTTGAGATATTTAATATTGTACTTATTCTTAGACTCGGCAGTTGAAATCGTGTCCCAGGGTAAATGGTGATATTTTCCTCATTAAAATATTATGAGAGGGGCTTCCCTGGTGGTGCAGTGGTTAAGAATCCGCCTGCCAATACAGGGGACATGGGTTCGAGCCCTGGTCCGGGAAGATCCCACAGGCTGCGGAGCGACTAAGCCCATGCGCCACAACTACTGAGCCTGCGCTCTAGAGCCTGCGAGCCACAACTACTGAGCCCACGTGCCACAACTACTGAAGCCCGTGCGCCTAGAGCCTGTGCTCCGCAGCAACAGAAGCCACCACAATGAGAAGCCCGTGCACTGCAACGAAGAGTAGCCCCCCGCTCGCTGCAACTGAAGAAAGACCACACACAGCAACAGAGACCCAACACAGCCAAAAACTGATTAATTAATTAATTAATTAATTAATTAAAAGCTATTATGACAGATGAATTACACTTTTTGCCCACTTGATTTGTAACACTAATTTATAACATTATATGTTTCATGTGGACAGCATTATAATTTGACTCTGTCTACACTACAGCATGCTCACCACTAAAAGTTTAGTTGTCATCCACTACCATACGCTGACTCCCTTTACCCACTTCACCCTCCTCCACCCCCTTCCCCTCTCATCACCAGTGTTCTCTGTATCTACGTGTTGTTTTTGTTTTGTTTGTTTGCTTATTCACTTTTTATATTCCACATATTGAAATCGTATGGTATTTGTCTGTCTCTGTCTATTTCACTCAGCATAATCTCAGAGAAATGCAAATCAAAACTGTAATGAGGTATCACCTCACACCAGTCAGAATGGCCATCATCAGTGTACACACTGCTATATTTAAAATAGATAACCAACAAGGATCTACTGCACAGCACAGGGAACACTGCTCAATATTCTGTAATAACCTAAATGGGAAAAGAATTTGAAAAAGAATAGATACATGTATATTTATAACTGAATCACTTTGCTGTACACGTGAAACTAATACAACATTTTTAATCAACCATGCTCCAATATAAAATAAAAATTTTTTTTTAAAGTCTACAAACAATGAATGCTGGAGAGGGTGTGGAGAAAAGGGAACCCTTCTACACTGTGGGTGGGCATGTAAATTGGTACAGCCACTATGGAGAACAGTATGGAGGTTCCTTCAAAAACTAAAAACAGAACTTCCATATGATCTAGCAATCTCACTCCTGGGCATATATCCAGAGAAAACCATAATTTGAAAAGATACACGCACCCCAATGTTCATTGCAGCACTATTTACAATAGCCAGGACATGGAAACAACATAAATGTCTAACAACAGAGGAAATGATGAAGAAGATGTGGTACAATGGAATATTACTCAGCCATAAAAAAGAACAAAACAATGCCATTTGCAGCAACATGGATGGACCTAGAGATTATCAAACAAAGTGAAGTCAGTCAGACAGAGAAAGACAAATATCATATGATATCACTTATATGTGGAATCTAATTTTTAAAAATGATGCAAATGAACTTATTTACAAAACAGAAACAGACTCACAGATTTCAAAAACAAACTTATAGTTACCAAAGGGGAAATGGGCGGGAGGGATAAATTAGGAGATTGGGGTTAACATACACACACTATTATATATAAAATAGATAATGCACAAGAACCTACTGTATAGCACAGGGAACTCTACTCAATATTCTGTAATAACCTATATGGGTAAAGAATCTGAAAAAGAATGAATATATGTATATGTATAACTGAACCCCTTGGCTGTATGCCTGAAACTAACACAACATTGTAAATCAACTGTACTCCAATAAAATTTTTTTAAAAATAGCACCTCAGCATAATAATACCTTCGGGGGCAAGTCTTAATCCTCAAAAAGTAATAATGAGGGTTAATGGAGTTCAACAAAGAGGAGATCCACCATCATACATTAGCTTTTCAGATTCAAAACTATCTAAATCCCAGAGGAAGTAAAAGGCATACAAAGAACTGGGGAGAAAAGTTTCCAAATAGATTAGAGCACAGGGATTCAGATTTTCTGCTGTGTTATTTTTCTTAATGATGCTCAAATTTCACATGGTAATTTCTTTTTTTTGTTTTTTTTTGTTGGTTTGTTTGTTTTGCGGTACGCGGGCCTCTCACTGTTGCGGCCTCTCCCGTTGCGGAGCACAGGCTCCGGACGCGCAGGCTCAGCGGCCATGGCTCACGGGCCCAGCCGCTCCACGGCATGTGGGATCTTCCCGGACCGGGGCACGAACCCGTGTCCCCTGCATCGGCAGGCGGACTCTCAACCACTGCGCCACCAGGGAAGCCCTAATTTACCTTTTTTAAAGCAGTAAAGTAACATGATCAAATTTGTATCTCAAGATCCTTTGGGCTGCATTGTTAGGAAGGAGGTGAAGGTGGTAGGGAGACCAGCTGAGCCAGAGTCCACGTGAAAGATGGCGGTGTCTCAGATGAAGGTCCTGGAGATGGCTCATGGAGAGACAGATCAGAAAAGGACTGTTTCTGCAGGAAAAATTGACAAGCCTTGGCGAGACTGGATGGAGGTGGGGGCTGGTGAGGGAGAGGAAGATACCAAGGATGAATTCTGGATATCTGCCTTCAAGCAGCCATTTACACGGAAGGAAAACCCTGAAGAACAGCGAACTTGGAGGTGGAAGAGAAATATGAGGGAATGAAGCATCGCAATGATTTCTTTCCTTCGTATTTAAGACCTCTGACTCTCTGGGTAGTCTGGGAGTAGAAGACAGGACCCCATGTAGATGGTCCACTCTTGTCCTCAGAAGTTTACGATGATGTGGAGCCCAGGTGTTTTCACAGCATCAACACTGATATCCCATTTCTTTTTTTTCTTTTTTTAATTTTTATTTATTTTCTTTATTTTTGGCTGCATTGGGTCTTCGTTACTGCGCGCGGGCTTTTCTCTAGTTGTGTCAAGCGGGGGCTACTCTTCGTTGCAGTGCGCGTGCTTCTCATTGCAGTGGCTTCTCTTGTTGCGGAGCATGGGCTCTAGGCACACGGGCTTCAGTAGTTGTGGCACGTGGGCTCAGTAGTTGTGGCTTGCGGGCTCTAGAGCGCAGGCTCAGTAGTTGTGGTGCACGGGCTTAGTTGCTCCGCGGCATGTGGGATCTTCCCGGACCAGGGCGCGAACCTGTGTCCCCTGCATTGACAGGCGGATTCCCAACCACTGCGCCACCAGGGAAGCCCTTATATCTCATTTCTTAACACATGCTAGACTTCACATCTCTCCTGTTGGGGACGTAAGTGTATTCACTCCCAAATTTCTATATCATTTAATGCCTTTTGATAATGAATATAAATCATCCATCCACTCACCCCCCAAAATGGAGGGATCGATCTGTTTTCCATCCCAAGTTGAGCTCTGCTATCCATATTCTTCTCCTGGTAACCACGGAGTGTGCAATTCTTAAGATATATTTTAACAAGTTTTCTTGAGTCATTTCAATAAGTTCTTTAAAAGAAATGGTGTATATTTTTTTCGGGAAGTAAACGATGGCATTTGTGCCATTATAAATCATGATGGATTTCCATATTCTCTGAACCTTTTTTTCTCTTAGAAAGGAAAATTAAGGTTGCTGTAGCAGGGGATCACTTTCATTATCTTTAGCATACAAATGATCTTTTAAAAAGATTTTCTTCCTTTACATATGTACAGTATCAGTGATATAATTTACATTGCATCCTTCATATTAACACTCTGATCCATCATCGCTAACAATGCAGGGGCTTTGTGTGAGAGGCTGTCGGACAAATGTTTTAGCTTGTGGGAAGAAAATTGTTAGCATTTGAATAGAGAATGGTACAGGAAGGATTAATAGCCTACTTTGATGGATTAGAATGTAGGGAAATTGCTCAATATTAATATGAAAATGTTTGTGAATTGGTGGCAAGGTGCTGTCAATGGAAAATGATTATGTCTCCAAGGCCTTATCAGTTGAGACTTGACTCTTAGCTAAGACTTTCACACAGAAGACTGATGAGGGGCTTGGAAGATGGCTGGCTCAGGGAGCCTGGACAGAAACCCACCATTCCACCAGTGGAGTCCTCCTGTCACTTTGGGTGCCCTTTCTGTATTACTGTACATCTTTATATTAACATATCTGAATATGCATTTATAATAGAAGAGAAAGGAAAGTGTGGGCAATGTTATTATATTTATAATTTAGACTTTCCATTTTGGAAACCCCATCAGAAACAAGCAGGTTTTTGTTGCACAGACAATCTAGCTCCCTTTAACTGAACTTTTGGTCTGTGTACAATGGTTTCCAAGATGGTAATTTGCAAGGATGGTCAACAGTTCAAAAACCATGATATGAAAATGATTGTTTAATACTAGTGTCAACAGACTCAGTCAGAACCAGCCTAATTCTAGAATGATGTCTGTGAGGTTTGGGGGAGTGGGGTATTAAAAAGTCATATTTGGTAAAAAAAAAAAAAAGTCATATTTGCAAAACTGCACTCTGGTGCTTTAAAAATATCTTAGGTATTAATTTACCTTTGAAAATAGATTTAGTACAGAACGTTCAGATTCATGACAAAAGGGAAACTAATAAAGCACTGTTGCCTCTACAAACAATCCGAAACAATAGCTGGCTCTTTTTGCCCATCTGATGGGGCACCCACCAGTGTCGGGCAGCCTCATCCTGCACCGGTGCGGTGACGCTGTCATTCATTCTCACTGAGTGTCATCAGAGTAGAAATGACAGGCTGGGCAGCGGGAAACACTGCTCTTAAAATCAAGGCACTGTCTCTTCCAAGAACGGAATGCTCAGCAGGGTCCTTGGACTATATGTTTCTGATTTAAGTTTCATATTTAATGCTAGAGCAGACTTTTCCAGCCTCAGTACTATTGGCATTTGGGGCAGAAAAAGTCTTCGCTGTGGGAGCCGTCCTGGGCATTGTAGATATTTAGCAGCATCTCTGGCCTCCACGCACTAGATGCCAGTAGCATCCGCCCCCAGTTGTGATGACCAAAAATATCTCAGACGCTGCCAAATGTCCCCTGCGGCACAACTCCTCTCCTCCCACCAGCTGAGGACCACTGGGCTAAAGGCGAGAAAGGTAACCATGAGTTACGCACAAATATTACTGTTGGAATTAAAAAATATATGATGTTAAATTATTCTCTCCTTAAAATACTGTAAAAGGTGAGATTCCATGACGTTTATTTACACATTTTATTTATTGATTGTTTTATTTACACGTTTTTAAAACAGGAATACTAGCAACTGTCTATTGAATGCTAGTGAGTTCCCCAGCATCGAACGCTTGAACATCATTATATGGTCCTCAGAATTGGGTGAAATGATTTCCTATTTAACAGGAACTGAGGCTTCAGGCGTTAAACCACTAGCCCAAAGTCAATTTGCTAAGATGGCACAAATGGGACTCAGAGCCGACTGACCCTGACAGCAGTGCCTCCTCAGCGCATCTGTGTGTTCCGGGCGGTGAGGTCCTCACTACAAATGGCTCCATTGTGCCCCTCACAGCCTCCTGTGCTTGGTGAATCTCAGCCTCCACCCATAACCCCTAAATGGAGCTCTGAGAGGCTGCCTCTTTCCCAGGCTGCTGAAGGGTCGCCAGGCAACATGGCAGCGGGGGCGGAGTGTGTCATGAACCCCGGGGTCCTGTTGGAAAGTGAAGCATTGTTCAGCTCTCCATGGCGCCTTGCACCTTTCTTGCTGCATTAGGCTGACATCCCCGCTGCACGGATCCACTCCTGCAAGGTACAGAAACCTGAAATAACAACGCTAGGTATAACCAAGAAGCCTAGAGACCGTGCAGTGCTTCCTCTTTCCCCATAGTCTCTATAGGTGAGACGCCCTAAAATGGTGACATCACTTCATCCTGGCCTGGTATCCAGTAGTTTTAGTCTAGTTGGCACAGTTAAGTATGGAGCCTGCACAAAAATAAATGCACATCTGCATACGTATGCCAATTGACATAGATTTTCAGGGAGGTCATCGGACCTGCCAAGACTTCTTTCCCTAGACTCCAGATTAAGAACTCATTTCCTGACAAGTGTGTGGGCTCTCCAAGAATTTTATCCTAACTCAGAGTAGCACCTTTTTCTTTAAAAAAAAAATCCATTTTGGACATACTGGGATCTAATTTATGGAAATGAGCAGTTACAGTCGCCAGCAAGGGCACACTGGGGAGGAGAGGTGACAGCCTCCCCGGGCCCGGCGATGTGCATTTCAGAGGGCTGACAGTTCGCGAGGCCAGCTGTGGCAGATGTGTCCCCCGCGTGCCCCTGGGATTGGCAGCTTCATTATTGCTGTCGTCCGTGTTCGTGGAGTGCCGACCCTGCGCGCCGGCCAGGCCTTTCCCAGGTAGAGATGTTCATTGTAAGCTATTAATTCCCAGGCAAAGACAGAGTCAAGATGGAGGGCTGGCAGCTCTTAATGCCTCCGCTGGACTTTCTGCTTTAATTCCTCCTTGTCTGTGGCTCAGGGCTGCCAACCTCCATCCTGTCTGTTGCCATCTTGGCCCAGATTCCCCTCTTTTTTTTTGAATTAAAAACTTTCCCCTAAAGTTATACATGTTCTTAGTTCTAAAAAAATTCGATAAAGCTCCCCCTTGCCTCTCCAAGTTCCCTTTTCACTCACCCCAATCCCACTCTCTACAAGTGACTCATTTCTTTCTGATGTATCTCTGTGCACATATTTCCATGTTTTCTAAATCACGTCTGTAGAGCTTTTTCTTTATTTTGAAATCTAGGTATTGTCTGTTAACTTTCCACTGTAGAATATGAGGCTCTGGCTCTTAATGCATTTCCCTACCACTGCCCCCAGTACACACACACGCCTGGCAACACAGGCCCACTTCCAGCCACCTTCCTCCCAATGAGTTGTCACAATTTGTATTTAGTTCAATATTTGGCATTTACCTCATTTTGATAATGTCAGCATAACCCACGATTGAGCCATCGATTATATTATGATTATATTTCGTTCTTGTATAACTGTTTGTTTTCTCTGGAGTTGCTTATAGCCTTGTTTTCTAGGTACCTCTCAGTAATTCACCTGCAGGCTATCAAAACTGTGACTGTCTTCTCAACATTTTTAAACACATCTGTTATTTCATCAGTTTTGGGATTCCTCTAGGAGGCGTCCCTGTGGTCTCCAGCACCACTCCATTCTCCTGCTCAGTCTGGACTGGCTGCCCTCTAGACTGCCTTCCTGGTCTTTCTTCACCATCATCCCAGGGGACCCCTTTAGTCTCCTTATTAGGTTAGATCTTTGTTTCCTGTCCCTATCTTTTGGTAGGCATCATCTAGTAACTTCTGATCGTGGGTTCATGTCACACACATTCTCTGAGACTGAAAATGCCTTTTTCCTAACCTCACCAACAAATGTCAAGGTTGCAAGTGACCCCATTTCAAAACATCATAAAAACCTCTTACAGTTTCCCCTGCTTTACTGCTCCCAGGGCATCAACATGTTTCTGTAGTTGTAGACTTTTTCCAGCTCTTAGGAGCATTGAGTATAACCCTGTAATCTATTTCTCACTGACGTCTCAGAACTAATAACAGCCTACATTGTATAGCCCTTTACTGTGTAGCAAGCGCTGCCATAGACATACCTCACTGCAGGAGGCAGGTAAACATTACGAATGTTGTGTCTGAGGAAGCTGAGGCTAACTCAGGACCGCACTGTTCATAAATGGGGTATGCGGGGAGTCAGGGTTCTGACTCCCAGTGAGTGCCCGAGAGCTTGAGAGACCAACAACACGTGTGCTTGTGGCACCAGAAAAACAGAGGCACCACAGAAATTTTTGTTTTGATGAGCTTAGCCAGAATTTTGCATTAAGAAATTCTTCCAATGAGCTATTTTTTGTATCAGCTGACATGTTTTGGATAAGTTTCACATTTTATGGTTTTATAAGTTTTGAAGTCTATATGGTAGGTCAAGGGAGCACCGTAATATTTTCAGGGTTTAGGGCTTCTACAGAGCTTAATCAGGTTTGCTTCAGGTTAGATGATTTGCTCCCCATAACCCCACACCCACCTACTCTACCTTGATTAAATGAAGTTAATTTCTATAACTATGCTTTAGTTAGGTCCATCGTAGGAAACCAACTTTTAGGAATTGACCAAAAACTCCTGCAAGAATGTTCTGTTGACTGAACAGTTTTGCAGTTAAAAAGGAAGGAAAAGGTTTTATATGCAAATCACCAGGAGAGAATTTTCCACCTGTACTCTCTCTCTCTCCCTGACATTTTGCCCTGATCTTTATTCCATTTCCTTCCACCGTGCTAGGGGGCTGGTGTTACTGATGGTGGTAGGTGGGAAAAGAAAAAGTCAAAACAGTAGAATTCCACTGACCTTTATCAGAGTTTATGAACCACTTTTGGTTTCCAGGAAGAGTAAATTGCAAGTGCAAAGGCCCTGTGTCCCTTTTGAGGCTCCCATTCCCTCGATGCTCTGCTTTCTCAGATAGCAGCTAGCTAATTTTTAAAGTACTTTTTAAAGTAATTTAAAAAGTAATTCCTGTTGCAGTACTCTGGATTAATGTCGTTTAAACATAGCTTGAAAAACGTGTTTAGAGACTATACCTTAATCCAAAGAGGGAAGAGAAGTAGTGGAATTTCTGCTCATGGCAGGCAGGGGACTTCTGTACTTTTTCAGCCATGGGGAACAGCCCACCTAGAGAAGCAACACGGTACAGATGAAACAGGAAGTATTTGAGATCAGGAGGCTCCTCTGGTAACCCCTGTTGTCCTATCCTGGCTGCGTGATCGGAGTCACTCCTTACTGTAAATAGAGATAATATAAAACATGCATGCCTTAACCTGTATCTCAAATGCAGAGGGGATAGCAAAGTGCTTTGTAATGCGGTACAGTATGTGAAAGACATTTGCATCCCGGTAAGCATTAAATGCATGTTAATTTCAATTTCATTTCTTAACATTTTCATGCCAACATATAGTACTCTCACATAACTCCCTCACAGAAGGTATATTTCTGTACCTCATTTTTCCATACCTGCCAAAACCCAGATTTTCTTTCCTTGGATGCAGTCTGCATAAAATTAAATGTGTGTAAGTGTGTGTATCAGTGAGGGCTTGGGGTTGCAAACACAGAGGTGGATTCTCTTATCTTAAGTAGAAAGGGGAATTTAGTCAAAGTTTATCGGGGTGTATAGAATTGATACTCAAAATAGTAGCCGATAGGGTCTGGCACTGTCCAGTCAGAAGGGGGCTGGAACAGGTTCCTGGTGGCCTCCTGCTGTTCTGAGCGTTAACCCCTAGGTTTCCGGATGATGGGGAAAGCTGGGCAGGTTACAAGGAAGGGGCCTTAGCCAGGACAGCAGGTGGATACAGTTGGGGAGCTTGGAGCCATGGCTATTTACTGATGGGAGAAGAAGTACTTCAACATTTTCACCTCTGGCACGGGTTCACTAATGCAGATCCACTGAGCATCAGCTCTGGCTGAGGGAGACCAAGAGAACCAGGCTGGAGAAAACTTCAAAAACCCACATAGGAGGGATGATGCCTCCCGTATCTCTAACGAGACCTTCTGGGGAGGCCACTGTCACTGATTCTGCACATCACTGCTGTGAGGGAATTCCTAACTGTGCCTGCATTTTTGTGGCATTCATGCAGGATGCAAAGTCCTGCATGGGAACATCAGGCCGGCTGAGGGTAGGCATGCCCCCTGCCTGCCAGGGAATGACGAGGGCAACGTGACTTCCTACTACGACATAGCCAATGGGGATTCTTCCAAGGAGAAAAGGGCTTTGGATGCCATGTACCCAATGTCCACTAGAATGAAGGTTTAATGTCGGGACAAAGATGCTTTCTGTAAGGTGGTCTCTAAACCTGTTTCTCCTTCTTTCCTGCATCAGGAGAGGAACTCTGTAAACAAATCATCATCGTCGTCACAAAAAGACCTTAAAAAACCACAAGGTGATCGGCAGTGTGTTGCCAAGCTCAAGGTCACCTTGGCTTTTCATCTTGACTGCCATGCTTTTCTTCTCATTAAAATATTTGACAAGAATTCTTTGCATGGACGAGCAGCTCCAAGCACCCCAGACCCACACTGTTCTCACAAAGATGTTGTCCTGTCAGAGGAAATAATTGTGCTGCCAGCTGAAAACCAGTATCTGTGTTATACACACATTAACACAGAAATCTGGTATTCGTACCGGTACAGTGCCAGAAGATATTGCACGACTTTTTGAGGAAATAACATATATTTCCTTCCCCTTATGTTACTTATGAGCGGCCTGAAAAGTAGGGTTTACATTTATTTATTTCCGGATCCCTGCTGCACTTGGCAGAAAGCTCTGATCACAGTTGATGGTTGAAAATGTTTATTGAGTTGGACAGTGGTGTTGGAAATTGCAAGAACATGACTACGTCCTAAGTCTAAGAAGTTGTATATGGGAGGAAGTCAAGTATAGTGGTTAGTATTACAGGCGGGATGACCAACTGTGCCAGTTTTCCTGGGACTGGGAGGGTGCCCAGGATAAAGGACATGCAGGGCTAAAACTGGGAAAGTTAGAGGCTACCAGACAACCTGGATTTGAATTCTGGTTCTACCACTTATCAACTGCGTGACTCAGTTTTCTACTTGTATTTAAAATGCAAATAATGACACATTTATTACTGGGCTTTGGAAATACATATGCTAATATGTATAGAGTACTTAGGACCACGGTGGCTCAGAATACATGCTCAGTTAATGTTGACAAATAGTAAATTGTTATAATGCCTGACTATAATGTCTCCCACCAGAGCCCAGAAAATGCTTCCATGAATATCATTCTTAGCATTTGTAAGTCTTTTTAAGATGCTGTGTGTTGGGCTTTCCTGGCGGTGCAGTGGTTAAGAATACACCTGCCAATGCAGGGAGCACAGGTTTGAGCCCTGGTCCGGGAGGATCCCACATGCCGCGGAGCAACTAAGCCCGTGCACCACAACTACTGACCTGTGCTCTAGAGCCCGCGAGCCACAACTGCTGAGCCCATGTGCCACAACTACTGAAGCTCGCGCACCTAGAGCCTGTGCTCCGCAACAAGAGAAGCCACTGCAATGAGAAGCCCACGCTCCACAACGAAGAGTAGCCCCCGCTCACCGCAACTAGAGAAAGCCCGTGTGCAGCAACAGAGACCCAACGCAGCCAAAAATAAATAAATAAAAATTAATTAATTTAAAAAAAATGCTGTGTGTTGTAAAATTTTTTAGATGGCTGTTGTACTATCTGACTCTCCCCGTGACGCGCGCGCGCGCGCACACACACACACACACACACACACACACACACACACACACCCTCCCCAACACAATGCTGGTGGTTTTCATACTGCCAACTAGAGGATTTCCCAAAATTAGCCAGGGGAAAAGAAAAGGAAAGTGGGGGAGGTGAGTATTTAGCCTCCACTACCTAAATAAATACCATCGGAATGCCACCGTGGCTCTGATCTCTTTGATTTCCCCCTCTCTCTGATAGAAATGTTCCTTTGCCCCAATTTCATGAACAAGCTTAAATCGGTGTGTAAATATTTTGCCATCATTAGGGCCTGATTTCTTCATCTAAGTATTCAGAAGTCTTTAGTCCACATGTGAAAGAACACAGAGGCCTTATCATCTTACATGGAAACCAAGGCATGTGCTGAAAGCTAACCCAGGAAGGAATAATAGTGGTCTGTAAGGCAAAGACTTGCCAGCTCTCTGAGCTAGCACTCCCCTGAGCCAACGTGGCCCACTTGCTGTTAGCCCAGCCTTGCTTTTAACTGAGTTTCGGCTCCATGAGCTCAGATCATGAGGATGAAAAGAAGAAATGGTCGATAATCTGGGTGTTTTGTCTGTGCTGTCAAATATGTGGGCGTGGGGAATGTCTGTGTGGCTGAGTTCTGACTTTCTGTTATACAAGGCCTGAATCCTTTTTTTTTCTCCTTAGACTGTAAGATCCACTCAGGGTGAGCTACACTCAGAATTGTAAGGTAGCTGCAGTGTTTTCTTGTTTCCTCCTGCTTTTTAGAAGAAAGAAGCAAAGAAACAGGAAGCAAATTAATGGAAACCTTTAGTTAAAAAGATGTTAAAGAAACAGGATACGATAGAGTGTCAGTAAGCGTTACCTGGCTTGGTGTTTCCAAGCGTAGGACACATGTCGCTGGAGGGGGGTGAAAAGATTTTAGGTGGAGCATTAAATAACAGAGACTTCCATAGCGATAAAGACTCCCTTTTCTAGTCTTTAATCCCTTTACCTCCATCTGGAAGAAAGTCTCAGCTGGGTGCTAGTATGTCTCTTAACATCCCTCCAACACTAGCTAACCTGCTCCTTTCCCAAAGATCAGTGGCCTAAGGTTCAACCCTTCAGTAGGCAACAGAATCTCTCTGGAATTTAATAACATTGCTTTACTTGCTTTTTATCTAATTTTCATATTTGCCTTCTTTTCCATTTATGGCACTGCATAAAGTTTTTCTTTTTAAATAAAAGTGTGCATATTTAAAGAAAGCCATTAAGTCATTGTAGTAAGGTCAGTGTACAGATATGGCAAAACTCATAAAGGAAATCTGTAAATAGTCCAATTTTAGGAACCAATGACCAAGTCCTTCACTGTGAAGAGACAGCGTAATCCTTTCATTCATCCATCCATTCACCCATGTACCCATCCATCCATCCTCCATCCATCCATCCATCCACCGATCTTTCCATCCTCCGTTCATCCTTTCATCCATCCACCTATCCATCCATCCAGCAAATATTTCTTGAGTATCTATTATGTTGTGCTGAACCCTGCGGATCAGGGGGCAAAGTCCTTGGTCTTAAGGAGTAGTAGGGGAGATAGGCGGCAATCGAATCAACAAATAAGTATATAAAATAGTGTCAGAAATAAAATGAAGGAAAAAAACCAAGGGACTAGAGAGTGACAGAAGGTTCTATTTTTGACAGAGTGGTGAGGAGAGAGCCCTCAGAGCATCTGAGGAGATGCCATTGAGCAAAGCTGAAATGAAGTTGGGTGTGAACTCTCATATATTTGGAGGAAAAGCATTTCAGGAAGATGGAACAGCCAGTGCAAAGTCCTGAGGCAGGAGGGTGCCTGGGGTGGTGTGGTTACAGCAGAGTGAACAAGGGCTACAAGATGTGACTGGAGGTCTGGGCAGGACTGGAGTCACGTAGGGCCTTGTCGGCCATGGTGATAATTTTATTCCTAGTGAAATGGGAGTCATTTGAGTGTCTTGAGCAAAGTAAACATGATCTGAACTACGTTTTTAAAGGTCACTCCAGCTGCTGTGCAGAGAAGAGATGGGGAAGGGTGTGGAGACATGAGGAGGGTCCTACAGGCTGTTTCAGGCTGTGGCTTCTACCCACACGGTGGTGTTGAGAAATTTAAGCACCCAAGGCTGGGGACCTTTATTAACCATTTCTAAGGGATGAGTGAAAACTGCATAAGACTCTCTCTTCTTTCTACTCTGAATGGTCTCCACAGGTCTCCCATCCCAAATACACAGTGGACTGAACCATCTGCAAGTCTAATGTGTTATAATCCCTCTGTCCCACACTTCTAACTAGGTGTTTAAGAGAAGCCACATTCCCATCTCATCTCAGCAGAGAAAGCCCAAACCTCACCAAGGACAGAATGAGATTACTAGGAGATTGCGCACAATTCTCTTAAAAGAACCTGTCATATAATCTACCTTCCATCCGGCCCCACCCTTCTGGCAGTCCAGTCCATTCACTGCTGAAGATCACCAGAGACGCTCTTAAAGTGCTTCCTCGGACTTATCTTTTAGGCTCCATCAGCCAATTCTTATGATCCGATAACAGAAGCTATGCTCAGGAAGCTGTCAGGACCACCAGCTCACCATGTTAAAATGGAATTATCAGGCTGAAATCAGAAGCCATTTAAATCTTCAACAAGCTCTCACTACGGCTGTTGATTCAGGAGACTGTGTTTTCCCAGACACCGATAGTATTCCTGACAGATGTTTTGCTTGCATGGAGGAGGTCTCTTCAGAGGAGTAATTTACAAATATCCAAGGAGGCTGAAACATCAAGAATCTGCAAATCTCTTGGTCCTGTTTCTTTGGAAGGCGCAGAAGAGAAAATGCACCCAAAGTGCATCAGAGGTCCATCTTATCCTTCAGGAAAGAGCGAGACAGCCCCCTCAGAGTGTTTGCTCTGGGAGTATTCCCCAGTAAGCTTTATAATGTACTTGCTTCTTCAACTGGTGAACTGAAATGCAATCATCTTTTTTTTTTTTTTTTTTTTGCGGTATGCGGGCCTCTCACTGTTGTAGCCTCTCCCATTGTGGAGCACAGACTCTAGACGCACAGACTCAGCAGCCATGGCTCACGGGCCCAGCCGCTCCACGGCATGTGGGATCTTCCCGGACCGGGGCACGAACCGGTGTCCCCTGCATCGGCAGGCGGACTCTCAACCACTGTGCCACCAGGGAAGCCCCGCAATCATCTTCTTAATAAGAAGAAGAGCTACTCTATTTTCAACACTCCATCATCCTGGCATTGCGGGAGTCACAGCAGGTCTCCTGTGCTCCCCAAACCTTCCGAGGGCTCCCATTTCCTAGAAATATCCAAAGTCTTCCCAGGGCTCCCCCACTTTTCCTGATCTGGTCCTCTCTTACCTCACTGATGTCATCTCCCACCACGCTTGCCCTCCCTTGTTTTCTCCAGGCACACTGGTCCCTTTGCCACTCCTCAGAAACTCCAGGCATGCTTTCACCGTAGGGTTCTGCACTGCCCCAATGCTTGGAATGACCCCATCCACCGTATTCTATTGGCCAACTCATTCAGCCCCTCCAAGTCTGACTATACTGTGCCCTCCTAAGCTGTTCTTATTTTACCCCGACCTTTCTTTTTTCAATACTGTTTTCACCTAAATTCCATATGACTGTCTTGTTGTTTATTATTTATTGTCTTTTTCCACACTTGAGTATCAGTCCTACAAGGTCAGGGACCCTGTTGTGGCTGTTCTGTTTTGCTCACCCACGTACCCCATGTACCTCAAATAGAGTCCAGCACGTCGTAGTGCCCAGTAAATAACCGTTGAGTGCGGAATGGCTCAAATTCGTTGGGTGCTTAGTCTGCACTCATTATGCCGCACACTTTACATGTGCACATATAATCCTTAGCAATCCAGGAGAAAGATAATATTATTAACCACACTTACAAGTGAAGAAATTGAAGCAGAGAGAGGTGGATTAACCTGCGAGGGTCACACAGCTAGTAGATGATGAAGCCAGGATTCAAAGCCAAGCAGTTAGTCCTAGAACACTAGTTCTTAACTCTACCAACTAAACTGAAACAGGCAATGCCGAGAAGAGGATATGCACTCAGCAGGCAGGTTCTGCTTACGGTAGACATCAGCTTGCTGCTCCTACATTCGTTCTCTTGCTGGCAACTGCACCCAATTTTCCTCTAGGGAGTCATTCCTTCCCCCACTTTCAGTCTATGGCACTCTATCCCTGAGCAGGAGCAAAGCTCTTGCTGAGAGAAAGCCAGTCCGTACTGGTGATCCTCAGGTCTTGGTGATTGGCTCAGGGGTGGTCATGTGACCCGATCAGCACTGAGAAAGCACTGACAATACGGCTTCATTGCTGCAGGACCTGGAGGCTAGGAAGCTGGAAAGCTGGTGGCGCCGGCTTGTGAGATCACAGGGAGGCGAGTCTGGGTGAGAAGAGCACCAACACACAGGAAGTAGAGTCAGTGAACTTGAGAGAAGTCCTGAGGCTGCCCACTGGGCTTGTCTGAGGCCCTGAGAGGCTCTCCTCTCTACTCCAGCATCCTCTGTGGATAAGAGCGTCTCTCTGCAGAAGAACACCCCTTTGGTTTTCTGCTTTCATTTCTCTTTTCCCTTTCTCCCTTCCTTCTTTCCTTCCTTCCTGCCTTTTTCTTTTTCTTTCTTCCTTCCTTCCTTCCTTCCTTCCTTCCTTCCTTCCTTCCTTCCTTCCTTCCTTCCTTCCTTCCTTTCTTTCTTTCTTTCTTTCTTTCTTTCTTTTTCTCTTTCTTTCTTTCTCTCTCTCTCTCTCTCCCTCCCTTCCTTCCTTCCTCTCTCTCCCCCTTCCTTCCTTTCCTTACATTAACTGAGTGGCTACTATACACCAGAAACTATCCTACATTTAAATACATTTAAATACATCATTCCATTTTTGCAGCAACCATATTAGGTAGACACATTTAATATTCCCATTCTATAGATGAAACCAGGCTAGAAAATCTGCACAGGGTCACCCAGTTGACTGAGTCCAATTTCAAACCCAAGCCGTGTACCCTTAATCATTAGGCAAAACTTCCTCCCTTGTGGAGTACAGGGGTTTGTGTGGGGCAGGCCAGAGTGAATAGAAGGAGAAAGGGTGGCTACAAAGTCAGCTAGTGTGAATGCAGGTAGCAGCGTAAGGGGCACACTGGCATAGTGATTAAGAACCGCGCTTTGGATTCAAGCCAGCTCTGGTTCGAATTCAGCCTCTTCTGTATACTAGGTGTGTGGACTTGGCACACTCCTTAACCTCTCTGAGTTCTTTTTTTTTTTAAATTTATTTATTTATTTATTTTTGGCTTGTTGGGTCTTCGTTTCTGCGCGTGGGCTTTCTCTAGTTGCGGTGAGCGGGTGCCACTCTTCATCGCGCCTCTCCGAGCTCTTGAATTCTCATCTATACCATGAAGATCATATCCCTGTCTTGAAAATACGTTGCCTGGTTTAACTGAGAAAATGGATACAAAGCATTACTCTGTTATTTGGTACATAAGTGAAAGCCACTATGATAATAACACCTATATATAATTACTGTTAATAATTATAATTAATTAATAATAATCTGATTATTCGTAGTCACCCTTGGACCCCTCAGTCCCAGCAACAGTCATCTGAAGACAGAGAGCAATGTGGGTTTTCTCCCCTGTGACGTTAGCTGATAGCCCCCCTTCTAGCTTTACCCTTGTAACTGAAGACTACTTATATACGACTGAAAAACACCCATTTAAATTATGCCGGTTGAATTTTGTCAACCTTAGGAGGGAAAGTGTATGATGTGTCTCCTTCAGGATGTGACTGTGTATCAAGAGATGTTCTCAGAAATACGCACGTGCCCCAATGAGGGGCAAATTAGTCTGAGTCCTTCCGCGGGTGATGTCAAGCAGACAGCTCTTTCAGAATTAGCAATCTGGCTATGAAGCCACTGGGATTGTGCCACGGGCATAAACCTTCGCAAGTGGCGGTGGGGGGGGGGGGGATGGATAAGGAGGGTTGTACAAACAGAAAACATCTCCCAGATCTCAGATTAATGCAGCTGTGAGAAATAGCGTTTTAATAAGTGTGTTCTCCAAATGGGGGCACTTTTCTGGAAAAGCCTTTCTTTTCCATCCTGAGAGAAACAGAACGTTTTGGTTAAGCAGAAGCCACGGCGAAAATATTTTCTAAATACGTGTGTTTTCTGCGTGTCAGTTTCATTGAATGTTGTAGATGGTTTTTGAGCCTCCGTGGGGCTAAGAGCTCCCGCAAAATGCTTCTCTCCGACCTGAGCCATCAGAAGTCACCAGACCTGTTTTACATTTGGGGGTTTCCAGCTTCCCTCCTTCCTTCCCCACTTCCTATGACTTTACGTTTACAAAAGAGCTTTACGTTTGTGCGTCAGCACCGACCAGAAGACCACTTGAAGTTAAAACACTTTGCCAGTTTCCATTTTCCTCACAGCATTCCTTTCCGCTTCTAATCTTTCTTTAAAAAACCAAAAAAAAAAAAAAAGAAAGATAAAACCTGATTTAAGAAAACTTGATCCATTTGGAGCAGACTGGCCCCAGCTATCCCTTCCTGTGCTCCCCGAGACAGAAGGAGTTGAGGCAAGAGGGCCTAGAAGATTCCGGAGGGATTGGGGTGGGAAGGAGAGATGCCAAGAGAGGGCAAGGGTGAATGGGGCCATCTCCACGGGGGATGTTCAATAACTCTCTTACTCTTTATGCTGTGGGACAGGGTCTCATTTGCTCAATTTGGGGTGACAGCAGCCGTTTTTGTTCCAGTGGAGCCAGAGTTTTAAATAAGTGCAGCTCTCAGAGGCCGCAAGCCGCGTTCGTTATCTTAGCCATGGGAGGGCATGGAAATCGGAGGCGTTTTGGCAAGGGCAACATAAATCCGATGTTTGTGAGGGGCCGACCCAGCCAGGGAGGAAGGAATGCACAGTTTTCCTCCGACGGTGTGATTTCCTGCTTCTTGCTGGAGTGGTCGTCTGGACTCCTGCAGAAGCAAAATGTGCATCAATTACTTGAAAGGAAACCAACCCTATTCCTAAAGGTTTGGCAGCAGAAATATTCATTGTTGAGAAAGGGGAAGAAAAAAAAAAAGCCTAATGAACTCCCCTCTCTTCGGTGTTTCCAAAGGCCTCTTGTGTGGGTGGCTGCTTTTTTTTTTTTTTTCTTCCAGAGTTCTTAGGGACTCTCATTAGCCCCTCAATAAATGCTACTTTAAGGGCTTGTAACGTTGTCATTAAATCTTTGCTCCAAGATGAATTAAGGCTGCAGCCAAGAAATGCCTTGCCCACCCCTACCCCACAACCAGCATCTTTACAATTACCCAAAAGGCAGGAAAACAGATTTGTGGGCCATTTTTAGTACTCGTTTACGCACCTTCCTGTCAAATAGTGATTAATTCAGGACCACTTAAGTTTTCCAAACTTTCATCTGTAATGGGCATGTTGACATTTTTATTTGAATCTCTTTACGCCATCCAAAATCATCTCCTTCAGCAACAGAAACTGTTGGTTAATTGCCACAGAGCAGCTGTTACCTCTTTTCCGTCGACAGCCTCTTTCGGGACGGTTTTGAGCTTGGTGCCTGCAAGAACACACGGGCCGGCGACAGAGGGTGTCAGGTGGATTGATTGAATGGCCCCCTTGTTCCTGACTGTCTGCGTCTACACCGGTATCAGGGCCAAACAAAGCCCTCCGCCTCTAAATATAGCATTTTCTTTGGCCCCGGGCCCTCACTGTCTTGTTTTTCCATTCTTCTACGCTCTAAAACAAATACAAGAGAGCTCCCTTATAACCTGACTTATTTTTACCCAGATTTGCATATTCCTTGGGTCCGTTGGAGTCCTGGAAATAGAAGTTCATGCACAATTAATCTCATTTTCTGGTTAACTGAAGGCTAACCAAAAAACAGCTTTGAAAAATTCACTCCTGCTACACAGTCTTCTGGAATGTGTTCAGACACTTTCAGAAAAGCAGAGTCTCAGAACTGAAAGAGAAACAGGCGTCTGTGTGCCCAGATCCCTATGAGGTAGAAGGTGGCATCTACGGATCTAGCTGAGTTACCTGGACTTTCCATCTTCTGCCCAAGCCATCCCAGTTTTTGAACAATTTTTGTTCTTGGATATTTCCTTCTTGTATGTCCTGCCTTAATTATTAGTGAAGTCCCGTGAATAGGTTTTTTTTTAGTTTTTCGCTCGATGGTGTGGGAGCCCCCAGGCCTTCAGGATCCCACGTTGGCTACTGTCCTGTCGACGTGGAGGTCCTAGCACCTGGGTGTGATTGGGTGGCCCTGTTGGAGCCGAGAACCATCTGTAGCTATCACAGACTCTCCAAGTTTGTCGTCTTATCTGCTTTTCTCCAAGAGTGGGCTGAGCTAGACCGATGCAGATATTGGGCATCCAATTAGATGAGATCTGTTCATCAATTTTGTGTTCTAGTGCAGTGGAAGGACAGCCCTTACTGAGTGTTGGTATAACCTGAGGCTGAAAAAGGAAAAGGTAAAAATGGCTAATTTAAAATGATCGACCTACTCCTTTCAGATTGTAAAAGTAATATGTGTTATAATACGTTCACACAATACAGAAAAGTAAGAGAAAGTGAAAGTTCCCTAAAGTCCTACAGAAATATTTTATAATTAAAGAAGAAGCATCTGGCCCAGGCCGGGCCCATGTGGAGGTGGTATGGCCTTGAATCTAGATGTGATTACAGGTCGGGCTTCTACAGTTTAAGCTGTCAACCCCACCACCTGCTTCCTCTGTCTTCCAAGCATTGATAGAAACTCCAGGCAGCCTTCCAGCTCCCCTGGAAGGCCCAGCTGAGAACAGTGTTATTCAGGGACATCTAAGGATCATGACAGCCATACACCCCTCGAGGCCCCAGAGTTCTATCTTTGGATCAAGCTGGACACCAGAATCCTGCTCATTTGTGCCGGATTTGTTTAGCCCAAGGTGAGGAGTTCCACAGCACACACGTGGTCAATCATCTGCCCTCTTCTCTGCCCGGCCTCGATGTGGCCTTGAATTCTTCTCACAACAGGCTCTGTGAACCACCAGGCAGCTGGAGTGGGCACTAGACAGGTGCCCATTTGCCTTACTTTTTTACCCTTGCTCTGGAATTTAACAACTGCATCTGCTCTCAAGTTGACGTTGAACTTCTTTTTCATTGCCCCCTTATGAAGAGCCTTGAGGGTAAAGTTTATTTTACAACAAAGTACCTGGGAAAATGTTTCTCCCCTCTGAAGAACTGTATGCTCAAGTGAAGTGAGCCTTTGTCATTGGTCATCATTCCCCTTTCACTCTTGCTGCCAGGAAGCTCTGAGTCAGATCCCAAAGTTCAATGGTAGCAGACATAATGAGCCTTATGACTGCCCTATTCGCAACCTCCTTTTTTCATGTCCAGAGTTTCTGTCTCTAGCCTATGTGTTTTGGTTGCGAACTGCCGCACATCAAAGAGACAAAAATATAAATAGACACACAAATTTAAAAAGTCATGCTGCCGATCTCGTGCCTTGTGAACACAGTTCTCCGTCTGGGAGCTCATTTTGTTTTCCTTCATGCTTAAAAACACATCCATGGCTTTGGACTCTATCTAAGAAAAGAGATTGGCTGCCAGAACAATGTAAGGAGAAATAAAACTGAGTTGATGGCCTGGATATGGGATGTCTTTATTTTCAGCCTTTTGAGAATGTTCTTGTGGCCCATTTTACAGATAAGCAAGGGCAGACACGAAGGAGGACTGAGCTTCCAGGGGCCACTGGAGCCTGTCTGAGTGGCGTGTCCCCCTGGAGACCTGCCTCCAGGCTGTTCTGCTTTGCAGTCTCCTGCAACCTTGTCCATTTCAACAGTGCTTCTGCGCTCCGGGTCCTTCCAAATGCTGCTGGTGAGCACAGTGAATTTCTACTTTGTTTAGCAGTCAGAATCGCTGAGACTTTTGAAAAGCATGAAATCTCCAAGGGAAGGAACACGTCCTTTAGGTACTAGGCTTCCAACCCCCCAATATGGAGAAACAATCTGCATACACAAAATTAGAAAAACATACACAGAATGGTTGTTTAAAATTCACAGCTGTCAACATCAAGTATTGTGTGTGAGAGAAAGAATGTACGAAACATCGGGTTAACAAAATAGCTGCAGATGGATGGGTTTGAGGCTGGGCCGGCGCTGGCATTGTCTGCACCATTTGCAGAGGCTCATTTGCATCGCAGGACAAAGGTTCCCTGTTGGAGACCCTTTCTCTCCAACCTCCTCAAAAAGGCGGCTCACCATCCGCAGTGAAGATAGCCTGCCTCCGTCCTCCCATCAGAAACCTACAGGAACGAGCACAAATCTGTTATTTTAACACAACGTGGGCACAAAGTGGTGTTTTCACTCCGAATAAAGCCAGGGGAAGCCAAAGAATGGGGCCTTTTAGTTGCAGGAGATACTCAAAGGAAGTAGGATTGAACTGTAGGCCAGCATGTATGAATAAAGTTGTTAGAGAATTTGCAGCCTGTGGTCTGGGGGCTCCACTGTAAGTTTGCCGACTGTCAGCTTGAAGCACTTTGCGTCAGAATGCATAATTGCACCTGTTAATGACATTTTTTTGCCCAGTTCTCCAACAGAGAATAAATTCATTTTCCCTCTACATTTCATACTGCCCGGGAGAGAAGACTTTTTTTTTTCAATTTAATAAACATGATTGACAACAGAAAAATGCAGATTTAATTTCTTTCTATTATGACTGTATTTTGGAGTCCGGAATGCACACATGTATTTTGCTGATGATTTTGCAACAGCCCATCAACAATGGCATTCATTCCGCAAATTCTAAAGGCCCTATCTTATGACTCTTGTAAGAAGTAGCTGGAAAGTGGCACGAAGAAATGTTTAAAAATACACTGAGACTAAGGACATTTTAAGCACCATGTCTAACGTGAAATGCCAGGGTAAAAAGGGCATGTCAGTGGTAAAGGCCAGCCTCTGAGGCCAGGGCAGCCTCTGAGATCATCACTTGGAAGACTGGGGCTCCCATCCCACATTTTAAGGGGGTTGAGCTCGAAATGCCTCAGTCTTTTACCACTGCCTTTGAACCAGGAACCCTCTGAACTTCAAACTTGGCTAAGCCCCACTGGGCAGCTGGTTTACCCTTTGCCCAAGGTCACAAGGATTGTTAGTAAGAGATGTGAGACCAGCACCCTGACCTGCCTGGATTGTGGGAGGGAGCCTGGGGTATCCATCCCCTTTCCTCTCTCTCCTTCCCTCCCTTCCCCCCTTTCCCCCTCCCTCCCTCAGTCCCAGTGCTCCCAGGAAGAAAGGTTAAGAGTCCTCTTTTCCCCATATGGGTGGGGAATAGCAGAGGAAAGATGGCCGTAACTGAGGCTGAGAAACCCGGAGGACATGGTGATTTCTGAGGCTGTGGCCTGAGGCGCCATGAGTCTGGGGGTGGTGACTGTCCAGCCCTGCCTCAGAGAGGGGCCCCATGATGTAACGGAGGGCTTTGACACCAGCTCTTTAAATCAGGGGCTCCTTTAGGGGCGCCCCACTGCCATTGTTTCTAATGGCCTTAATCCCAGGCCTGAGGGTCAGGTTCAATAATTTTTCTTTTTTAACCACTAAAGAAACCCTCATGTTTTAGTAGAAGAGAAAGGAAAAAAAAAAGGAAATCTCCCAGAGCATAGATAATCTCCTCTTGATCTGGTCTCCCCGGGCCTCTGGCTTGCAAAGGTCAGCCTTCATGATGGTTCCGGGAAGATGGGTGTGGGAATGTCCCCACTTGGGTTTGGGAGAGCATTCTAAGGAGTGGGTGTCCCTGCGAGATCTTCGGAGACCTCAGCCCACGCCTGCCAGTGACAGCTGTGAGTGTCACCTGGCGCAGAGCCGCAGACTGGTCTCCACAGCGCTTGCGGGCCGTGGTGTCGCACGGTCATATATTATGCGTCCAAACGAGAGGTCGGATGAGATCATCAGGGTGAAAGAGCTTTGTAAGCTATAAAGCACTGGACCAACGTCAGTGCGTTTTCATCATTAGTAGGACAGTCCCTCTTCTGCCAAGGAGACTATTAAAAATTTTTTTTTGGTCTGAGTTTTTTTTTTTTTTTAATTGTTAACAAATATTTATCAAGCGCCTACCACTGACCAGGCGCTTTAGAACAATAAATTGAATTGTGTCACTCCCTGACTTGAACCACTCCAGGGCTCCTCATTACATGCAGAATAACGTTCATAAGAGAGACCTGGCCCCGAAGGGTCCCCATCCTCATTCCCCTCCATTGCCCCCTTCCCTCCTCTGCCCCAACCGGGGCACCCTCCTTGCTGCTCCCCAAACATGTCAACCTCATTGCACCTTAAAGCCTTTTTACATGCTGTTGAATCTGCCTGGAGGACACCCTCTTTCATCCACTCAGGTCTGCGTTCAAATGTCACTTCCTGCAGAAGGTTGCCCTTGACTATACTCTTTACAACCACCCCGTACCTTTAACTTCTCGCCTTGCTTTAAGGTTCTCCACAGCCCTCATCATAATCTGAAATTGTTGAAGATATGTGTGAGTGTGTGTGTGTGTCTGTGTGTATTGCTTGTCTTCCCCACCAAAATACATGCTCTGTGAGGCGCATTTCACCCTTGTCTCTATGCCCCTGGTACTTGACATTCAGTGGGTGCTCAACAGAACCTGGCCCACAATGGTTGTTCAATAGATATTTATGGGATGAATGCAAAGATGAGAAAAAAATCAAGGAACTTAGAGTCCTGCCCTTTATCTCCTGGGACTTGGCTTAGAAGGGAAGCAAAGAATAAGAACACAATGTTTACTTTGTGACTGCGTATGAAAGACTCGGACACCCAAGTTCTTTTTCGTAAGAAGACGTGCCCAAGGTGGAAGATCTGGTTTCTAAGGTACCCTTGAGGCCAGAAGTTTTGGTGGGAGAGATGTAAAGACCAGGTCCAGAGAGCCAGGTCAGAGACTTCAGGGCTGGACACATACCGGGAGGGCCACCCAGCTCCCAGTGACTCACAGTGACTGGATTGGTGATACCACTTCTCTCCACCTCCCTCTCTGTGGGTCCAATGAGAGCTACATGGGGCATCCTCTCTGCCTCGTCTCTGATTGGTTAAAGAGTGAGCACCTCACCCAAGCTGAGCCCATGAGTCTCCTTCAACCCCTTGCCACGGGTGGCCAGCAGCCCTTAGTCAGGCCCGCTAGGCCCTCCCCTAGGGATTTTCCAACTGAAACGAGAGAGAAAAACTGTTTTCCTTTCTAATCACAAAGCTGTGAGGATGTGAGCTGGGAAGAGCCAGCAGCAGAAGTTCTAGCCTCATGGCAACAGCCACAGGAAGAGAAATGCAGAGACAAGAAGTAGTGATGGAGATACAGAGGTAAAGAGAGAAGGGCCAGTTCTAGCTCCACTCCCTCCCTTCCCTCCAGTCCTGAGCCACTAAATCCCCCCTTTCTGCCTAGGCTAACTCAAGCTGGGTATTTTTAAAGCAACCAAACGTGCCCTGCTGAGTCTATTTTTAAACGCGTTATTTGGTTATTATAAAATAAGCACATACATTTAGTCAAAAAATGCAAACCCTCCAGGAGATTATCAAATGAAAAGTGGTCTTCCTGCCTGTCCCCCACTCCTCCCTCCGCCTTCCCCACTGCCCCCTTCCCCACCCCCCCACCCCCGCCCCAGTTTCATTCCCTAGAGGTAACTGGCAACCACTTGTTAAACTGATTATCCTTCTTACTGTCATTTGACCAACTTCTGGCAAGCATTTTGAAAAGCAGCAGAAAATCTTTTGTAATTTTGATTTATCTGATTGTAATATATATTACTCTCGTAGATTTTCAAACAATGGGTTATTCAGTCATTTATTTCAGTCAGCTCTGTCTGCATTAGTAAATGTTTTGACATTAGCCATTTATTTCAGAGATGAATGATTCATTTGGGTATTTCTCAACATCATAAAATAATACTGTGGGTGAGGGCATTGCTGACTTTTTGGCAGGGACTGAGTTATTCCCTTTCCCATTCTTTATACTCATCATGGTGCTTTGCGTAGAGCAGGCGCACAGTATGTGTTGGAATGGATGAAGAACGTGGTGAAAAGAAGCCCAGGACAGAAAGGGAAAGAATGAAGCTTTACTGAGCGCCTTCAAAGTACCATGGGCTTGGCATGCTTTATCTCTTTTAGTTGTCGCTGTAACCCTGAGTGACTCTACTCTCTGTCCTCCTCCAGCTGATTCTTTGGCTTTTCATTTCATAATGTGGCTACTCCACAACTCTCCCACTAATTTGTTTTGCTTAAGTTAGCCAGGGATGCTTTCTGTTGCTTGCAACTTAAGAACCCTAACTAACAGAGAAATCAGTGCATGAAAAGTAGGGTGCAATGGACTGGGCAGGAAACAGATGTATCCCCGTTTACAAATGAGGGAGATGAAGTTACAGAAACACTCAGTGCTTTGCTTCAGCCCACATAGCTAGAAAGTGGCCAAACAGGAATTAACTCAGGTCTGTCAGGGTACAGAATTTGGTCCTTTCCACCACTCTACAGCCAGGTGCCAAAATGGCGTGTCTTAGACACTTAGGAAACAATGTTTAGATGGAATAAATCATGCAGTATTCTCCTATTTATCTTTCATATCTCCAAATGTTTCATGTTTGTCCCATTCCTCTTGTGCTGCCTTCACTACATAGTTCAAAAGAAAAGAATAGGGACCTACCAGCTATGGTGAATATTGATCATTTGTTTGTTTTAGGTCTGACTCTTTACCTCACGCAATATTACAAAGTGATCAAAAGCAGAGACTCCAGAGCCAGATTTCCTACACTTGAATCCCAGCTCTGCCACTTGTTGTGCAACTTTGTGGTATGTGATAAGTTACTTACTATCTCTGTGACTCTGTTTTCTCATCTGTTAAATGCGTATAATAATAAAAGCTCATGTCTCCCAGGATTGTTGTAAGGATTAAAAAGTTAACAGATCTAAGACACTTAGAACAGAGCCTAGCACATAATAGGTGCTGTGTTTGTTATTAATATTTTTCCTTAACTTATTATTTAAATTTTTAAATTACATTTTAAGGTTTGGAAGAAACTGAGCAGATGAAATGTTTTGAATTCTGCAGGTACATGTGTGTGAATTTTGCAGTTCAGAACAGTAGCTTAGAGTCTGTGATTAAGGCATAGGTCTGGAAGTAACAAATGACTAGTAGCCGTAGGAGTATAAATAGAATACTGCTTCATAGATATTCTAATTATTCTTTCCTCTTTGACATGATTCCGTGTTTAGCTGCGTAACATTAAGCAATACTTACACAGTCGGGAAAGGGCAATTTAGAAAGATCAGACCCAATGATCTTAAAACCATGATGTATGGTTCAGTGAAAGTATAAGTAGGTCAGATACTTCTAACAGAATTAGCTGAAATTATGCAAGCTGTTATATTGGATATTACTGTTTGAACATTTTGTATAAACGGCAGTAATACACATTCGTCTTTAGAGGATGAATCAAGACTTAAAACTAATTCTGGTGAATTAAGAATTGTATTTTCCAGGAATTAACTACCACAATTTGACTGCAGCTGTAAAAATTTTATTAGGCAATACATCTGACCTCAAATTGGAAATTTGTGTTGGAACCAGTTTAGGAAATAATTATTGCTGTGCTGTTAATTTTATATTTGCCTAATAAAACACAGCAGGAGCGACAGGGTAGGGTGAATGTAACAAAAGAAAGCCCTTGGACATGCTTGAAACAAGTGTTTTCAACCTAGCTGGAACACCGACGAGGAATGAGTATATCTGATGAACGCTGTCCTGCTGACGCTGTGGAATTAATAGTTCATGGCTATCAGACTGTGAAAAAGAAACGTATTGATGTTGTTTGTATCACTCACACCAGCCAATAAGAAGCGTCACCGTGTGCATACCTTAAACCGTTTGCCTTGGTAAGGTTTAACTTCCTGACGCACCTCTAACCTAACAGGAACGCACACATACATGCTGACGTTGACACTTATCCTACCTGCTTGTTCCTGTTTGTCCAGTTTGCATTGCGAAGAGTATGAGTAGAGAAAGACCCAACTTCTCTTGGACGCGTGTGGTTGCTGTCAGCACTGCCTCACGGTTGTGGAGGGAGGGAATTATTTCATGCAAATGTGTGAATGGCTATGACGCTTCCTTCTGCTAGTATCATCTTCTAGTATCTTCTAGTAGCATCTAGTATCTTCTAGTTTCACCTCAAAGACGTAATTTGAGGTTATAAACTGTGTCCGTGGCTACTTGGTACTGGTTGCTGTGGGGCAGGATTATCCAAAAGTTGGGACACAAGCTGCCTTTGGGATGGAGTATCAAATACCATAGATTCACACCACGAGAAAGTTGTTCCCTTAACAATCCTCTCACGATCCTTCTGGTTGTATCAACCAGGACATCTCAGTTTAGTGGTAGGATGTCTTTAACACCTTTTAAACTCTTGTTTACCTCCAGTTTTACCAAAGATTGGAGAGGGCTCAGGCTCAAAGCTGTGTAGCTAGTAGCTACAATAGTAGCTAGCTAGAGATTAATGATGTTGGTTTGTTTGCCCTGCTTTTTTTGATGGCTGTGGTTGATTTAGGATAAATGGACATTGTTTTTCACTTATGATAGGGGTTGAGTGTCTACTTTAAAATAATTGAAACATAAAATAATTTAACTGATTTTAAGAAAAAATATTAGGTAAATATCAGTAAGTAGTCCTTGGATAAGACAAGGACTTGGATAAGGCAGAATCAAGAAGATTGTTCTAAGAGGCATAAACGGCATGCTCAAAGAATTAACTGGAAAGAGGTTAATGAAATGACTAGTTACAGACACTTGAGCAGGGTGAGGGGGACCAAAGACTCTGGTGAACACTCAGAACGAGCAACTATGGGAAGCCATTAGCCTCTGAGGGCTGAGTGTGAGGGAAAGGAGGGGTTTCCCCAGAGCTACATGAGACCTGGGACTTAGGAGGTGGGAAAGAGTTGCCCCATTGGGAAGCAGGGAAATAGACACCCTGACCTCTCCCTGCTTCCACCTTCCAACATGCTGCTGGTGACCTATATCAGCCCAACCCAACCAGAAGCCAAGGTCAAGGGAGAGGCTGGGAGATGCAGTCCTCGGAGGTCAGCCTCCTAGGGCACAGAGCAGGGTGGAGACGGAAGGAATGGGGGCCGGCAAATGGAGAAAAGCCAGAACAGTGGTGCTGAAGTGACTGAATTTGGGACATTCAGCTGTGCTGTCTAGGGAAGGGGCAAATGGTGATGGGGGGAAAGGGAACTGACTTTTGCGATCCTACCCTGTATTCTCCACCAGTCAAATATCCTTGACCTGCTTTATTTCATTATTTATATCATGAGTGGACAGATAAGATGAACAAAATCCACCTCTGAAACTCTTACCTTGCAAGAGAACAGAGCCAAGTGATAAGTTATTAGCAGATGAATGTTTAGTTGAAAGCCACTGCAGGAGGGCAGCCTAGCTCACCCACTTGCTTTGTAAAGCGAGCACAGCAGTTGAGAAGAATAGCTTAGGGACCCACCTTGCTGGGTTTCAAGTCCCAGCTCCATCATGTATCAGCCGTCTGTTATTGAGCGAGTTATTTAATCTTTCTGTGTCTCATTTTATTCATCTACAAAATGGGACCATGACAGTTCCTACTTCTTAGGGACGCTCTAAGGATTAAGTCGGTTAATACAGATAAAGTTCTCTGAACAACATCGGGCACGTAGTAAGTGTTCAATAAGTGTTTTGTAGCAACGTTGTTGTAATTGTTTTGGTTTCATTTTGCAGATGATAATGATACCCCTTCTTTCTTTGGGGCATAAGTAATAGCACTAATGCAGTTGTTTTGGTTTCATTTTGCAGATGATAATGATACCCCTTCTTTCTTTGGGGCATAAGTAATAGCACTAATGCAATTATTCAATAATAATTGAATAAGAAAGGATCTTTCCTCCCCAGTATTTCTTAACTGCAGTAAAACCTTAATAGGTCAGAAGGCGTGATACACCAGTAACTGAGACCTTGGGTAATCAAGGAGATCAGAACTCCCTTTTTATTCTAATATCTGTCGAAATATTGGGTTGGCCAAGAAGTTCGTTCGGTTAGTGGATCTGCTTTCCATAAAGTTCTTCGTGAAAATGAAAAATGTGTTTTTTATTGGTACTTAAAGCCGAACAAACGTTTTGGCCACCCCAATATTTTCTAAGATGGGCCAGTCCACTTAGATCACCTAGTGAACACAGTAGTGAATACAGCTGAACCTTCTCTTGGAGACCAAAAGCCTGAGGGAGCTGAGACTCATGGTTCCGAAGATGTGGACTTACCCTTCTAGCCTGCGGATCAAGAATGGGTATTAGGGGCTTCCCTGGTAGCGCAGTGGTTGAGAGTCCGCCTGCCGGTGCAGGGGACGCGGGTTCGTGCCCCGGTCCGGGAGGATCCCACATGCCGCAGAGCGGCTGGGCCCGTGAGCCATGGCCGCTGAGCCTGCGCGTCCGGAGTCTGTGCTCCGCAACGGGAGAGGCCACAGCAGTGAGAGGCCCGCGTACCGAAAAAAAAGAAACAAAAAACAAAGAATGGGTATTAGGTTGAACATCCCAGGCACTAATTTTAGAGGATTTGTCCTTAATCTACACTACAAAGTGCTATTTTATTATCATTTGTTTCTTTCTGATAAGATGAAGAAAATGCCCTGGAAGGTTAAGGTTCTCCTAGCCCAAGGATGCTTTAAGTGGTAAAAATCCTGCCTTTAATCTGTGTGTGTGTGTGTGTGTGTGTGTGTGTGTGTGTGTGTGTGTGTGTGTGTGTGTTGTGGAGAGAGGGTGCCCAGGATGAGGCATGGCTCTGACCCTTGAAGAGATTATGATTATAATGAGGAGAGTGAGGCAAGATCCGGCTCAGACTCTTCTGACTGCCTTACGCCTGGTGGGCCTGGGGTGCAGAGGGAGTCCCTGAAACGCACTTTCCCTTTCTGCCGGAGATAGAGAGTAAGTTGGACAGACCAGAGATCACCTGGGTAAGGGACTCATTTCTGAGCTGGATTTGGAGGGAAAAGTAGGTTGTTGAGAACTGGAGATGGGTGAGAGGAGTCATTTATGATAGAGAGAATTCTGCAAGTAAAAAAGACTTAAAGTGAGGACATTACCGAATAGGATTCAAACGCAGCAGACATCTAGCTTAGCAGCCATGTGCTTTGCACATTGTAAGCAGGCTCTTGATGTGTTTGTTTTATTGAATAGAATATGGCCTCCATTGTGAGAAATAGATCAGGAAATATGATTTGGGTCAAATTATCAAGAGTTTTGGAGGGCAAGCCAAAGAATGAGTATGCAAGATTATGAGTTGATTTTTTTACTTTCAATCTTGAAGTAAAATGGTAGAGAGCCTTTTCAGCATCTCAGGTCTTAAAATTAAGAGATGGATGTTACAGAGTTCACAGTCAGACATGTAAGATGGTTAACCGCACAGTGTGGTGAAGGTCACAGCAGAGGGACTGTGGGAACAGAGGAGAAAGGCACCTAGCTCATGGTGGGTCAGATAAAGAAGATGTGGCACATGTATACAGTGGAATATTACTCAGCCATAAAAAGGAATGAAACTGAGTTATTTGTAGTGAGGTTGATAGACCTAGAGACTGTCATACAGAGTGAAGTAAGTCAGAAAGAGAAAAACAAATACCATATGCTAACACATATCTATGGAATCTAAAAAAAAAAAAAGAAAATGGTCAGAAGAACCTAGGGGCAAGACGGGAATAAAGATGCAGACCTACTAGAGAATGGACTTGAGGATACGGGGAGGGGGAAGGGTAAGCTGGGACAGGGTGAGAGAGTGGCATGGACATACATACACTACCAAACGTAAAATAGATAGCTAGTGGGAAGCAGCCACATAGCACAGGGAGATCAGCTCCGTGCTTTGTGACCACATAGAGGGGTGGGATAGGGAGGGTGGGAGGGAGGGAGATGCAAGAGGGAAGAGATATGGGGACATATGTATATGTATAACTGATTCACTTTGTTATAAAGCAGAAACTGACACACCATTGTAAAGCAATTATACTTTAATAAAGATGTTAAAAAATTAAAAATAGAAAGCCTTCTGGAAGAGGGGGATTCCTGGGTGAGACACAGGGAAGGGCAATAGTTGATTCAGCAAAGGAAGGCAGAGAAAAGATGCTCCGGGCAGAGAGAGCTGTGTGTGCAAAGATCCAGAGGTGAAAGAAGATGACTGTCGAGAAACAGCCGATGTGCTTCCTCCAAGGATGTACTAGTCAGGGTGATTTTGGTAGCAAGGCACAGCAAGACACTCAAGCTAGTGCAAATAAAAATATGGGGTTATCACAAGTATCCTGAGGGCTCCTGGAGTCCAAAGACAATACAGCCAGGTTTCAGGGAACTTATTACCAGGGGCCAAACAGTCAATACTTTTCAACCCTCCCCCATGGGCTACATAGTTTCTTATCTCCACTTTTTCTTGCCTTATCTATTTCTCTCTCTCTCTCTCTCTCTCTCTCTCTCTTCTTTGACTTCCAAGGTGGCCACCAGCCCATAACACTACTCAACCTGTCTGCACAACCCTAACTATCAGCCTCTCAGCCTATAGTCGCAGGAGAGGACTCTGGTCACCTCAATTTAGCCAGAGTTCTTGGCACCAGACTATGCCATAGAACTGTCTAGAGATTTATTACCTTTGGGTCAGAACCTCTGTCCCAATAAGCTGTGGCTAGGAGGGAAGGGAGTAAGGTCCTACAGTACATGTCCACTCATCTGGGGCTATGGGTCTTCATGCCCAAATCCCCAAAGGTTCTTGGATGCCACAGAAGTTGTAAGCTGTAGAGAAATCCAGGGATGAGTTGAACCAGCCCTTGAACTGACAACATGGTGCCTTGCAAAGCCCCTCCCCCTCCCCCCTCCTCTGCCGCCTCCCTGCCCCCATCCAATCTCAGTGTAATGACCTGAGAGCCACTTGCTTGATTGACATTCTTGTCAAGATCCACTCATTCTGGACCTAGACTGTTAATTTCATTTGGAACAGCAAAGAAATAAATAATTCAATTAGGCATTTTTCTGCTAAACCTATGGAGAGAACTAAGTGATAGGAATCTCTCCATCAAGTTGCCAGTTTTATCTTAAGCGCTCAGGGACAGAAAATGGTGGCAAATAACACTCTGTGATCGAGAGAAAGTATAAAGTGCAACCCTCCAGTCAAAATGTTAATTCTTAGAATTTTGTGTTTATCTTGATGGTTATGCTGCCTTCAATTTTATTAAAAGTTTAAGACTTTCTCTGATTAAAAATATACTAATATGCTAAGAAAAAATCCTCTCCCCCGCCATATTAAAATTTATTTCCCAGGAGAGAAAATAAATTTCCATGAAATGAAAGAAAGAACTAAGAGACACTCGTTTTCTGAATAACCCTGTTTTCTTCTTGCAAAGAATGTGCTTTCAGGCAAATACATTTGTGTGCCTCTGGAGGTATGTGATGTCAGCTGCTGTAAGACAATAGTAATTAAAATATTAAACAATTAAAAAAGGGAAAAGTTTGTCATCAATTTTAATGTTATGTTATGTGAATTAATATTTCTTCTTATAATGCAATATTCTGCAATTTATCATGCAGGCACAGTCCTTGCTTCCGCGTTGTAGATAATTAGTTTACATTACTCTACAGAAATGAATTGTCGCTGGTGATCTCAAGTGCCCGCTAACAAATCACTTCTGTTGGGGGATTCATTGAGATTCTACACAGGCCTTAACTATTGCTATATAGGGCACTGTTCTTAAATATCCAGCTAATTAAACAAACAAACAAACCCCCCAAAACTAGATTCCTAGACCAAGAAGGCTAGAAACCTGTTCCTGTGACAAATCAACACTCTGTCCTCTTGCTTCACAAAAAGGATTTGTGTTCTCAAGGATAGTTTTCATGACCGATTTTCTCCCCTCCCCCACCCCCAATCCAGCCGCTAAACAAACCAGCCAGGACAGTGAGGAGAGACTTGGGACTTCTGCAGGCTGTTAATGAGACAAAATGACTCCGGAGTCTTTGTATACCTCCTCCTCTGAAACTTGGATCTCACCATGAAATACTCATGGAAAAGATAATTGACCTCAAGATCTAATTCTGAATTCCAGTATTTGTCATCATGTGTGCAAGAGCCATACTACAGATCAGTTTCATCCCAGGAAAAAAACTGGGTTGTCTGATCGTGTCCGGTGAGCTCAGTACCGCAGAGCAGGTCTGTCTCACGACAGTCCTAAAGGGCAACATACATGGAGAATACAGCCTGAGCACACGGGGAACTGAGCAGGAACTAACAGAGATGCAAGCTCCAAGCATCTCTTCTCTGGGAGTTTTATGAGACTCTGAGTCACTGTCATCTAGAGATTCTCAGGAACATGGGAGTACTCCTGAAGACTTCAGAGACATAGAGCCCTGCCTCCCAAGAGTTCCAAGCCGAAGATGCAGCTAGATTTGACCGGGGCAGCAAGCATTTATGGAGCGCCTATAAAGGGCTCCATGATTATAGATTCTCAGGTAGAATTATTAGAAGTACAAGTCTGGCCTCTGCATTAGAGGGACTTACAGTCTAGTTGGGGGAGAAAGGTGAGCATAGGACAAAAGGAAATGGAATATAAGGGCACAAATATTGATTATTGATTAGTTTAGCATTTCCCAAAGTTCAAGTGATTTTAGGTGTACATGGACACAGCATTAATGAGTTAATGAGAAAATTAACTCATTTCAATCTCTTCTCAATCTCTCCATACCAACAAGAGAATCTCTAAGTTTGGTTGCTATTATGTCTTTAATACTTTGCTAACTCTTCCCAGCTTCCCTTTTAATAAGAAAAGAGCAGGCTTTAAGGTACAACCCTAGGCACAACCTTCATAACAGTATTCTTGTCTGTCTTTATTTACATTGCATTTATGCCAAGTGCCTCTGGTTTTCAGTTTATAATTATGACACAAAATTTTCTTTTAAAATAAACTGCTTAAGTAAAAGTAGTGAATCTGTTTAAAGAAATATATTGAGTAATTAGTAGCCTAGATGGTAAGTGGTTATAGCAAAAAAAAAAAAAATGTGAAGGTGATATAGGTATGTCTGAAGTTTGGGAGACTCAGGATTACTGGAGTCAAGCATTAAACCCAGATGACCAACAGGGACAGGTCAGAGGAAGTGCACAGAAGGATGAGGTGAGAGGAAAAAGAGTTGAGGAATCCAGCCTGGGAGAGAAGAGAGGAACCATGGACAGCATGACACTGTTTGACCTTGTGACTTGTGGCAGT
The DNA here is from genome assembly GCF_964270905.1 of Leucopleurus acutus. Classification (NCBI taxonomy): domain Eukaryota; kingdom Metazoa; phylum Chordata; class Mammalia; order Artiodactyla; family Delphinidae; genus Leucopleurus; species Leucopleurus acutus. The sequence continues at coordinate 30,029,026 of NC_139162.1, forward strand.
GAGGGCAGAAATCCTGGGCTATAAGTCTAAAGATGCGTGAGTGCCCCAATCGAGCCACTTTGCTGCCCTGACACCTATATATACACTCAGACACCTGCCCCCATCTCCGACAGGTAAAGACAAAATCCAATTTATTTACATCAACTTTTTAGCTAGAGCTCAGAGACAAGAGCACACTTCTTCCCCAAGCTCTAGTGGGAGACTTAACATGCATCTAACGAGCAATCACTGTGCACAGAAAAAGAGTGTGCTGATTGGCCAGCTTGAGCCACATGCCCACCGCCACAGCCAGGGAGGTGGGGCTATGTGATTGGCAGCCTCAGCAGGTGTATGTGAGTGCCCCTGAAGTTAGAGCCGCTGAGTAGAAAGTAACAGATAGCCACCACCAAGGGGTAAGATGTCAAGAGACTGGGCAGAGAGAAGGGCCAGAAAAATCTTTTCTTAGTGCTTACTCTTGGCTCAGATCACAGACTAGTTCGCTCTCCCCACCTCCCTCTAGGTACCCAGGGCCTTCACGTTCCCCTGCGTCCCTGGAAGTCTTCCCCTAGACTTGCCCTAGTAGCATTTTGAACTTAACCAAGCAGCCAGGAAGCACATGTTAGAGGTAACTGTGTCCTGACACCACGTGGGGCTTTTCACGGAGTGATCAGAAGTTGGCCTGCCATGTGATTCTCCCACCTCAGCCCCCAAATTATGAGGCTTATTGCTATATGTCTGAAATGGGGGACTGCTTTCCAAGAAGCATAAATCTTACCAAAAAGGTCTTCTGAACACCTTGATAGATTTAGGAGTGCTGACGATAGACCTCTTGGATCTGAGCGTGAGACCAGGAGTTGGTGAGAACTGAACTGCAGTTCCCTTGGGTGGGATAACAGCAGGGGAAGAGCACAGGAAATGGTTGGATGCTAGCTATGTGCAGTGACTTGGCCACTGAAAAACTCCCCGATGATTGGGAGTGAAGGAGTTACAAAAGTAGGGATGGCTGTTAGGAAGTCATTTGCACAGCTGTGATCTAGATCTCTAGCCATTCCTCCTCTTCTGTCACCTCAAAACTTTAACAAAGGTTTACTAGGTATAGAAAGGAGTGTGCGTGTGTGTGTGTGCGTGCACATGCACGTGTGTTTATAAATCTCGGAATTGCTTGTTGATATGACAAATATCTGCAAGCTTTATTGTACAAGGCTGTGAGCAGTAACCAGGTGTCTAAAAGCCACCATCTGGATGTCTAGAGCAGGGACAGTGGCCATTGCTCACCTAGAGCCTCACTCCTTATATTCTATATGTATAAAGCCTTCCAGAACAGTGGCCCCAGGAATCGCCCTGCTATCCTCATTCTTCAATGCCACCTTCTCCCTGCTGGAATTTCTCTACCACCTGCAACAATCCCTCCCCAACCCCAGGCTCCGAGTCTCACCAACACAACTGGTGTGCAGAGGCATGGCAGGAAGTGTTGAGGAAGGGACAGAGGCCATCTCCAACTCCATGATGCTCCTCCCAGGCCCAGGGCTGCTGCCCACCCATCCCTCTCCATCTCTGTCCACTGCCACCCCTCTTCTTCCAGTAAAATGCCCAGGATACAAGACCCACTGGGTGGGTTTTCTGGAATGCAGACTGTCTGGTTTTATTGTTTGAAGATGGGCACCAAAAGTCCCTTCTTTAGCATCTCAGTGGGCCTTTGGGAGAAAACCTTTTATTGTTTGTTCCTGTCTTACCAGTTTTCCTGTTTGCTAGAAGCAAAATCCCTTTAAAACTCATGAAGGATGTGGATGCGGGCTTGCCATGAGGAGAGAAGGGTAGGAAAGAAGCTCTTTTCCCAGATGTCCCCCAAGCTCAATAACTCACCTCCCTGGACCCCCTTTCTAGAACACTCCCTATCTCACTTCCCTGGTTTAATCTTCTCCCTAGCACTTATCAAACATTTCATATATTTAACCTGTTGATCTTATTTGATTGCCTGCTGCCCCGACTAGAACATCTCCTCCATGAGAATGGAGATTTTAGTCCGTTTTGTTCACTTGTGTCCCTGTAGTCTCTCCCTCTAGGAGATCAATAAATATCTGTCATTGAAAGACTTGTGTTACCTGGGCTGAGGGACCAAAACCCCAGTTTGAGAATGTAGGTACTAACTCCAAGATGGGAAGCTGACAGATGCACTTGGGTTCTTACAAAGGTCTGGAATGACCATAGATTTGGGCCAGGACAAAGGATCATCACTAGGGCTCGATTCCCTGCAGCTCATAACTCTTACCCCCTGGGACCCCATCCCTGCTGTTAACTCTGCCTTGTGGAAACCCCATTTCCACCCTGGGTACTAGGAAAGTGGCTGGTTCTAGGTGACGCCTCACTTCCTTTGGCGGTAGAGAGTCTGGACTCGGGTTATACGGACTCATCCCATGGTTTAAGGGTGTTATGGGTTAGATCGGCATTTGAGGATTTGCTTGGGACACTCACCACTGGACTTTCTGTGGGAAGTGGGCCTGGCTTCCCTCAGCTCTCCGGCCACAGTACACGTGTGGGGTGGGATGTGGGAGCTGCCACGGCCAGGATGCACCCGTTGGAAAGTGTTTCTCCCAGTCCCAGCTGCTTAAAGGCTAATCTTTTTGCCTCACATGGGTTAAGAGGGCAAAGTTGAATCCAAAAAGGGCTCAATTCAATCTCATTTCCTCCTCCCTTTGATCTCTTCATTTCCTATTTCACTTCCTCTGACAATTTCCTCCTTCCATTCCCAGAACAAGCAACTCTCCCTGTGGCACTTGGCCATTTTCAGTCATTTTCCCAGACGCTGATTCTGTTTTGGCTGCCGTTTACCATGGCACTGTGGACGTTCTGCTGAATATCAGAGGCAGGGTTGGGGCACCTCACGTCATGCCCCGTGGCTCCTCATGCCCGAAACTTGGGTATAGCCAGAGATATGCGTCTATGAAGTCTCGGATCCCCCAAAAAGGAAGTAGTACAATTATAACCAAGAAACTATTTCACAGTGAGCAGAGGTAACTTTCCACCCCTGGATCCCTCAAGAGGGGCTAATGCCATGATTTCAGCCATTTATGTTTTTCTTTCCTAACTGAGCTCATAGGTAAGAACCAAATATTCCATTCCAAAAAAAAAGGCTCAGAATGTTCTAGAAACTTTTGTGTTTTTATGTTGATGTCTGAGTCTCAATGTGAAATGGTTCCCGAACTAATCATATTAGTAAAACTGGCAAGATTGAAAGAGCCATAAACACACACGCTCAGTATTTCAACATCCATTAAAATGTATACTGCAGCCTCCCAGAATATTTAATAGGCTTGTATGATGACTGAACGTGAATTCATTCATCTCAGTCAAGTCGGGTTATTAAGATACACATACTAAGTGATTTGTCCTGTTTTTACCCTGTGCTGGGAAAATGGTATCTGATTTGGAAAACAAAAAACAAAACTCAGAGTTGTTCTTTGTTGAAAGAAATGGGAGTCAGGACCCTACCCCACCCCCAGTTTCCATGCCAGCTCTGTCACGAGCAAACTGCTTAGTCCCTGTGGGACTCAGTTGTCCATCTGAGAAATTAGGACGGTTACCTAAACGATCTCTAATGTTCCTTCTAGCCCTGACCTCTTTAAATGCGGTAGGTGGGATAGAGGAGTGGTTAAGAGTGTGGGCTTTGGCATTGGACCACTAGGGCTCAAACCCTGCCTCTACCACTCAGTTTCCCCATCTGAAAAATGGGGATAATAATAGAAGGCTAAAGGAAGGTAATCAATGCAAATTGTGGTACCTAGGGAGTGCTCAATAAATGTAGGTTAACTTTAGAAATTAATGTAACATCTACTGGGCAGTTTGAAAAATGGATTTCATTCTTGAAGTTAAGAATATCACACTTTAGATACATTGTTTAACTTAATCCTCACCCCAATTTTGCAAGGTAGATGGAGTTAACTTTGATTTGCAGATAAGAAACGGAGACCCAGAGAGATTAGCTAGCCCAGAGTGACACAACTATTAAGAGACAAAGCCAGGATTTAAACTCAGATCCTGACTGACTCCATTATGGGCTTCCCTCCCACCCGATCTATCCATCTACCACCTCTGGTTAGTTTCCAGTGCATTCAGCATCCCTCAGGGATTCTCAGTACAGCTCTAAGGATTCAAGTCTGTGGCCATTGACTTCTCCACTCCGGGAAAACAGGAAAAGCTGGACCATGTTCTTTCTGGTCATGCTGGTTTCTCTGGAGTTTAGGACTAGGAAATCAAAGTCCTGTTCTCAACACCTGTTTTCTCTCCTCCCTCCCTGAAGCTTAGTTGGCCAAGAGCAGCTTTTGTTCACGATTATTTTTTGGTTTTAATTTGCCGAGATTCAGGCTCAATAACATCACGTCTCCAGCATTAATGTGTATCCCGGCCAAGCTGAGCCGAGTGGGAAACCGGTGTCATGCCTGAGTCTAGATCAGAGTTTCCCAACTTTGGCACTGTTGACATTTGGGGCCAACAATTCTTCATTGTGTGGGCCGTCCTGAACATCCTGGAGAACGTTTAGCAGCATCCCTGGCCTCCACCTACCAGAGGCCAGTAGCAACCCCTCCCACTCTCCAGAGTGACAATCAAAAATGTCTCCAGACGTTGCCACATATCCCCTCGGGAGCAAAATCCCCATTGGTTGAGAACCACTGGGCTAGCTAAAGGGATGAAAAGCTTAAGCTTAAGTATTCTTTTCATTCTGCCTTTGCCTCCTTCATTGCATGGCTTTTGGAGCTATTTAGGTTCTGGTAAGCAATTGTTTTATCTGGCAACATCCTAGCAGGCAAAACATTGGCCACCGTGAGATGCTTTTGGTCTGAAGGCAAATTTGCCTGGACGGAAATACATGTTTTTGTCTCCGTGGCTAGCAGGCATGCTTTCTTCGGGACACTTAAGGCGGCCATCTTCAAAATGGTCCCCCCAACTCTCAATGGGGCCAGTGCCCTCTGCTGGAACGTTTGTCAGCATTGCCTCAGAGGAGGTCGGGACGCATGGTTTGAAAATTTGGAAAACAGCAGAAGTACAAAAGAATAAATGAAACAACCTAACGAGTAGGAAACTTTTGCAGTAACTTCCTTTGTATTTAGTCATTGTTTCCACAAGCTTTCTAATTTCTCAGCAGAGCTTTTTTTTTTTTTTTTTGGTAGATTAACCAAAACTTTCTTTCCATCCTTTCATCTATACACCCATACAGTCTTTCACTGATAATTATAATAACCACATCAACAAAGATTTACTGAAGGGCTAACCGTGTGTTCAGTCACTGCATCCCCTATATGCTTCCCCCTTTGGTCTTCTTAATAGCTCTCTGGGACAGGGGGTATTATTACTATTATTATTCACACATGAGGAAACCAAGACTTGAAGAGGCCAAGTGACCTGACCAAGGTCACACAGCTCATAATGGTGGAGAAAGGCCTCAATTCCAGAGCCCATGTCTTTAACCCTATGCTATGCTGCTACATTCCTTTATTCATCTTTTCTTTTTCATTCAATCCCAAAGTTTCCTTTCTAAATGTGACTCATTATTGACCTAAGGAAGCAGTGTATGGATGTCTGGTGTCATTTTGAATTTGCTCCCATTTATTTAAAGCATATTTTTCACCTAATTATCCCTTTTAGCTTCTGAAACCACAGGAAGATAAGTTGCTTTTCTCCCAATGTGAACTCTAGACACAGAATTCTAATAGCGAACTAGATTCTTAAGCATTCAAGGGCTCATGAATCTCTCTAAAAATATTATATTCGAATAACATTCATATGCATCAGAATACATCAGAATATATCCAAGACCTTGTAATTTATGGCCTCGCTTATTACTTTAAAAGCCTGGGATTCTTGTAGAATATGGCTTAGTGGGTCAAACATTCCCTTTCCTCTCATTTATCAGGCTTTTGATCTCACGTCAGTCCTGAATGTGGGCTTGCCTGGCCAGGAACCATGTGCTAGGAGATCACACACACAACAGACCCCCTTTCCTTTTAAAAACTTGTGGGGTTGCTGGTGCTACAGAGCCCGGCCTGGGTAAGCAGAGGAGGTATTGAGTTCCCCCGGTCCTCACTGCCCCTTTGTCTATTATTATTTTATAGTTTTGTTCTGCATTCCTTTCATTCAACCTCCAGTCCATAGAAGCCTGTTTCTTTATTAGTTACATATGTCTGCACCCTTTTACCCCAGCAGGGAAAGACAAAATATTCTGGAGGGCTTGGAGGCCTGGGATGGACAGCTAATCCATCCCCACCTTGAACTAATCGGCGGGCTGATGTGCTATTGTACCGGGTCCTGTTCTGTGCAGTTGAGCAGTGGGGTTTCAATTTGTAGGAGCATAAACAGATACTAAAGTTGGAAGAACGGCTCAGTCATTTGTTAGCAGAGTTCAGATCAAATTATCACAGCGGTCCCCTGCTGACAGCCTGAACAATTACCTCCTTTTTTCTTGATCTTTAAATGTTTTCTGTTTCACTTAAGCCTCAGTAAATAGTTTACTTCTCATGGGCTTCATTTATTGACACAGAGAGGCTGATTTATTTAATTTTGTTTGTCTGCTGCCTTCCCAGAAAGGAGTCTGTAATGCTTTGTTGAAATCTCCCCACACGCCCCCAGTGATAAGTTTATCATGGTAGGCTGAGGAAGCGGTTTAATGATGTGACTATAAATTATCTGCGTTTTTAATGAGAAGTTTAGATCCCCAAATTTGAAAGCCGATTTTTAAAGGCTTTAAACCAGAACCCGGCATCTGTTGCTCGAAGAGGTTGAAACCCAGAGTCAGAAACTGGTCTAAGGAGAGACTGCTGAGGCTCTGGGATCTGAATCCATAATTGGATTATTCAAAACCCAGGAATTTGATTATTCTTTTAAAGAAAATGGCGTACATTGTGTCCGTCACGTTTGTCCTATCTTGGCGTAGATTCATTGATGTTCTGCGTGAGTTCACCGGAATTAACTCCAACATTTGTTTTCACTCTTTTTCCCCTTCCCCCATTTTCAACCCTTGACTTTCACTCTTCCATAGTTACATTTGTCTGCTTCTTACAGTCCTACTGGGACGGATTTATCATCATTTGCTAACATATCTGTCTCAAAATCTCAGCTTTGATCAGCTTGTATTTTATAACTTACATCTGTTCTACATTTAACCTTTTGTAATGCTGTTTTTCAAAAATATTACCTGAGCTAACAAAAGAATCGTACCAGAGCAAGAGCTCCAGAGTGTCGATTTAAAAAAAAAAAAAAAAAAGATCCCACCGAACATACCTGCCTACGTGACCATATTTTTATTACTCTTCCAAAGGTGACTTTTCATTAAATATATAAATCCATCATTTCCCCTCACTTCGTGGCAGGACTTCTGTTGACCCAAGGGCTTCGTGCTCCCTGTCTGCCCTTGTCCCATCATCTTGACCCTTCCTTTGCAAGGAATTCATGCCAGAGCACATGGCCGTGAAAAGGGTGCTTCTGCTGGGGTCCGTGGCTGGACCTGGAATCAGCTTTCCTGTCCTATTGGCCCGGTCTGGAGGGGGACCAGGGGCCGTGCTGACCAGGGCAGGCTGTCAAGGCAGCTCCTGTGGATTTTCCTTTCTAGCAGGTTCTGCCTTCCAAGAGGTTTGAATTCAATTTCATTTGCTTATTTTATTTTAATAAAGTTAATTTATTTTTACCGCTGAATTCTGAAATGTTTGACAACCGCCGCTCTGAATTGAGGGTACGCGTTTCTGGGTATTTCTTTATACTTTAACTGCTTGTGTATGTTCTTCTACATAAGATTTTTCATATATTTCTGCTACGTGCTCTCTTCATCCATGTTGATACGTGCAGCGCTAAGCAGTCATTTGCATTGTCGTAGAATGTTCCGTTTTATGATGAACATTTACATTATTTCAACTTTCTTGCTATGAAGAGCAGTCAATGCTTTATGAAAACTCTTCTGTATGTCTCCCAGGGTGCATGTGTGAGAGTTTCCCTAGGTTCTTCACTGAGAGGGAATGGCTGACTCACAGGATACGCACTGCTCGATTTTAGTAAATATTGCCGAACTCTTTCCCGACACGGCTGTTTGATTTTACACTCTTGTCAGTGCTTAGTGTTGCCAGACATTTTTAATTTTTGCCAACTGATAGGACTGTAATGGTATCATGCAGCGGTTTTCACTTGCAGCTATTTGCTTACTAACAAAGTTGAAATGAAATGGCATAAAGTAATATTACTTATCACAGTGCCTGGCACATAGTAAATATTCTATTAATGAAACATTACTGTTGTGATTATTTTACTGAGCAATCATTTTATAGATGAGTGTCCAGGATCTGGAAACATACTAGCTCTAACAGGATAGATCCAGAGAAACACAAGCAGTGCAGATGATGGTGGTGGGCAGTAGCCTGTGATCCATAACTGACTTGCCGGTATCTCTACCACGTGGAAAGACTGTGGTAGTGTGGTCGGGACTGCCATCTTGAACAATGCTCGCCATCTTTTCTAACTGCTTTCACACCTGCTCTGAGTCAAGACTCAAAGTGGGAATGTGAAGGTCAAAGATCAGGCTCTCTTTTTTGGCTCATGGCTTGGGGAGAGGACAGGTGGCCCTTGCTTCACCCTGTGGTGGAGGAAATACCACCTGGACAGCAGGGGTCTCCACAGAATCAACTGACTCAGACCTTTGGGGGTCCCCTTCCCCACCTCCAGCCTGCCCCCTAAAAAGCAGCCCTGGAGGGCTTCCCCGGTGGCGCAGTGGTTGAGAGTCCGCCTGCTGATGCAGGGGACACGGGTTCGTGCCCCGGTCCGGGAAGATCCCACATGCCGCGGAGTGGCTGGGCCCGTGAGCCATGGCCGCTGAGCCTGCGCGTCCGGAGCCTGTGCTCCGCAACGGGAGAGGTCACAGCAGTGAGAGGCCCACGTACCGCAAAAAAAAAAAAAAAAGCAGCAGCCCTGGAGACCATGGACTTCTTTACTGGCCTTGAAAGGCTAGAACTGAGTCCTCCTTCCTAACAGGAAGCTGGAAGAAGCCATATTTTGCGGGACATATATGTGTCATCTAGGTGACTGATGGTGATGATATTGATGATGAAGATGGTGATGAAAAAGAGGAGGCGAAAGAGGAAAGAAGCTAAGTTTTGTTTTGTTTTTTTGGCTACCATGCAGTTTGCTCCTTCTACATGCCAAGCGCCATATGGACATCTTACATATATTCTCTGTCATATTTGGAGCTCATGATAACTCTGTTAAGGAGGCAGTGTTATCTCCATTTTACAGTCCCAGTAGGAGTCTAAGAAACATGAACAACCAGGCTCAGGACAGCCTGGTCTGGGGGGAAGAGGGAGTCAAGATATTCCTTTTTTTGTTTGTTTTTTTTTTTGGTTTTTTTTTGCGGTACGCGGGCCTCTCACTGTTGTGGCCTCTCCCGTTTTGGAGCATAGGCTTGGGACGCGCAGGCTCAGCGGCCATGGCTCACGGGCCCAGCCACTCCGCGGCATGTGGGATCCTCCCGGACCGGGGCACAAACCCGCGTCCCCTGCATCGGCAGGGAAGCCCTCCATTTTTACCTAAGGGTTTCTGTGCCCCAAACTCTCTCCCTTCTTTAAATTACTAGATTCATTTTCTTCTGCAGAGTCATCCATGCACTCTGTAAACTAGTCCTGTTTGGCCTTCAAACACCCAGGACCCCAGGACAAAAACAAGTTCACCACGACTTGAAGCGCTATGTCTGGATTCCCCGTCTCCTTTAAGGACCAGTGTCTGGGGAGTGAGGTGGTGGCTTCAGCTCCATCCAGTAGCACCTTGGATAAGAAAGGCGGTTGCATACCTCTGCTACCATTCTGAGGCTGAGGTCTAACCACACACCTTTTTCTCTTTTGATTTCCTGAAGACATGGGAACAACTAAGGTTACCAAACACACCTCTCTTGATGGGGGAGAGACTTCTTTCATTTTGGTTTGGTTTGGTTGTGCCGAATTCTACCCTTTGAAAAATGCAGAAGCCCATTAGAGATTAAGACTACAAACAAGCTTAAACACATCTTAACAGCATTCCGAAAGTCCCAGGTGTAGGTGGGTCAAAGCCATATCTTGTTCTCCTACATATTTCAACAGATAGACAAACTTTTGATTGTGCTATCAGTTCGAAAAATGACTTTGAACTTTCCGCCAGTGCCGCCCACTTGGGCTTTCTTAACCCCACAGAGGGCCAGCAGCTGATAAGGGGCCTGAGTGGTCCCCGGCGGGTGGCGGGGCCTTTCATCTCACCTCGGCTGTGTACACGAGCTGTTTGCTTAGCTTGGCTCTGCTATCCTGAGGACCTTTTAAAAATCCTCCCATTTATTAGGATCTAACAACCGATCTGTAAATAAACGAGGAGAAAATGTAGATTTCGGCAGTGGTAGGCGGGCAGTTCATTCTCAGGCAGGCTGATTTCTCCCTCTAGCTCTTTATTTCTCTCTCGTTTGCTCCCTAGATCCCCTCTTCCCTGCCCTCTCCTCCTCGACCCTCTCTTCCTTTCTCCTTTCCTTCCCTGCCTCCCTTCCTTTTCCTTCAGCTGCTTGCAGATAACAAAAGAAAAATCGAATAGATGGGCTGTATTTTTGATGTAGGCTTTAAGTTCTTGTATCAAGAAACAGTAAAAGCTTGGTGGCTAAGAGCCCAGACTCAGAGCCTGGACTTGACTTCTGGTAGAGTGGGTTCTCGATGTGTGACCTTAGGCAATTTACATAACTTCTTTGTGCCTCAGTTTTCTCATCAGTAAAGTGGGGACAATAACAGCACCTACCCCATGGGGTCATTGTGGGAACTAAAACTTAGAACAGGGCTTGGCACGTAGTACACACTAAGTCTTGGCCAGTTAGTTATTACTATATTATTATTATTAACGTGCAGAAAGCTTGGAGGTGGCATTCATGGCATCACCAGTGGTCTCTGAAAGAGCTGTCCTCCACTGAGAGACCTTGGACAAATAGCTCCATGACAAGGATGTGAGCCCCTCTGCCGACCGGATTTCCCACAGTTGTGCCTGTGCTCTCATCCCCTCCAGGAGAGATGAAGGAAGAGGCAGTGGATCTCCTGCCCTCAAGAAGCTGACAGTGTCTCCTGACCAAGCCTCTCCTTCCACACTTCCATCCCCCAGCACTCGAGGGATGGAGGGCCTATCTGGTGGCAATATTTCAAATGTGGGGAGATGCTGTGATTAGGCTGGTCCATCAAACCCTGTTGAGAGCTCTGGGGTCTCATCACTGGGAGGGAATGTAATCATCTCCTGGCCATGCTGTGTCCCTCACAAGAGAATGCTGGAACCCACCCAGCTCTCCTGGACCACATGGGTGAGGCCGGCAGAAAACAGAACCCAGAGTCCTCCCCTCTCTGTTCTGAGTCCAGCCTGAGGCCTCCAGATTCTCTGACAGCCCAGGGCAGTTTGGATGGATTCTGTGGTCTCCCCTCACCAGTCCATCAGGTGATTAGAGGAAAGCCCTGAACCCGTTTCTCAGAGAGGTGGAGCCAGTAGAGGTGGCTGACCCAAGATACTGGGGCAAAGAACAGAGAACATCTTCTGCAGACTCTTTGGAGCCCTTTCTGCAGCGCAAGAGCAGACCAACTGAATCTGGAAGAAGCTTCCCTCACGGGTTGCGTACAAACGGAAATTTTGAACATCATTTTTCTTCCTAAATGCTCAAGGGTAGTTGGCTTTTGAAAGGACCTATGGTAAACTGAGAATCTTTCAGGATATAATTTGCAGCTTAGATGACCAGAGGATTTCTTCAATGAGAGCTGCACTGTGACACCTGCAACGTCCAAATGGGCTTCCCAAGCCCTAAGCAGATCTTGGGATCTGGGGTAACGGGAAGCAAAGGTCACTGAGGAAAGAGAACCACTGTCCTCGAAGATTCCCTTGCTTTAGTTAAGCTTTGTGCTGGAAACTGCCTGTGCCCACAAAGTGCATTCTCCCCTTTGGCCCAGCTGGACTGTATTACCCTTGCAGTTGACTCTGGCCACTTGACTTAAGTTTTTGCCAATAAAATGTGAGCCAAGCCACATGGGCCACTTTCAGTTCCAGGCTCTAACACATCCCGGTGCGCCTCCTGCATGTTCTCTTGCCCCTTCAGACTGGCTGGAATCTGGACAAGGCAGAGACCCATCAGACAGTGACAATGCCCCAGGGCAGGGCCAGTGACCTCCACCCAGATCCAGCCCAGAGTCGGCCAATTCTGGCCACGTCCATCACATGAACACTGCCTAGGGTTGCTTTGGGGCCACTGCCCCAGAGTTGCGTCCTTGTAACAGAAACATTATGACCGGCAAGCCAAAAATATTTATGATCTCCCCTTACAGAGAAAGTTTGCTGATCTCAACCTCGGGGGATGGCAGGGCAACGAAAAAGGAACTGAGTCCCTGAGCGCACACATGGAGCAGAGGGCTTGTGCACATCAGGACCACTGTGAGATGAGGAAATGGGTGTGCTTGGTTCACTAAGCCTCTGTGGTCTTGAGCGTCTGTCGCAGCTGCATAGGGCCAGTACCAGCTCCGGTCATCTTCTCTGGGAATGGTCTCAGAGAACTGTAAGTGCTGGCTCCCACCTTCTCTCCCCCCAGGCCCTACAGTCTACTCGGCACTGTTTCTGGAAACCGTATCAGGACACCCTAAGGAGAAGCCTGGCACACTGTAGGCATTCTATAAAATGTGGAGATCCAGCGATCCCACTTCTGGGGATATACCCAAAGGAAATGAAACCTGGATATGGAAGAGATATCTGCGCTCCCGTGTTTATAGCAGCATTATTCACAAAAGCCAAGATATGGAAACAGCCTAAGTGGCCATCAAGAGGTGTATGGTTAAAGAAGATATGCTTTATACATATACAATGGAACTTATTCATCTGTGAGAAAAAAGGAAATGTATTGAATGAATGAACGAGCTGGAGAGTAAAAGAAAGAAGGTCGAGAGAAGAGAAAGGGAAACCAGGGCACTCTTGCCAATGTAGAACAGCAGATGAGTTTTGAATGCAGTGATACCTTGGTCTGGTACACACAAGCTGTGTGGCCTTCAGCAAGTCATTTAACCTCTCTGAGCCTTACTCTCTCCATCCCTATAAAGGGGATGGAAAGACTGAATCATGCAGTGTTGTTGTCAGGATTAGAGATAACAAGAGTAGAAGGCATAATGTAGAAGACTTGGCTGTGGTTGTCTGACATTATGGTTGTCCACAACGTGGTAGTTTCTCTGCCATCAGCCACGAAGGGAGTGAAAAAAAGCACGTACCCCTGAGAACTTTTCCAAAGTCCTGGAAGTAAATACCACTTACAAGAGATTATCGTCCTCTGAGTCATCATGTTATCCTCTAAATTAATTTGTACCCACAGGCCTCAAATGATAAGCACGGTGGCGCAACTACTAGGGCAGCCATATTAACTCGGGGGGTGACAGTTATATTTCCTACGTAAGAAAGTGCTTGCTTTGCTATATAAGAATGTGTTGCTTTGAGCAGCTAGAGTGCAGCCTGAAATTCTATGATTCTGAAAACTAGGTGGGTTTCTGCTTGGCCTCTCCAGTGGGAAGAAGTTACTAAGTGTCGTAATAGCAAGTTCCAAGTAAGGAGATGACAAGAAGTGCGTGTAAGTGTTGAGAAGACAGGGCATCCGGGGCAGGCAAAGGGGGCAGGTGTCATCAGGGGCAGATTTGTTGAAACAGATGCACTTTGAGTGGTATAGCGTGATGATCCAATTAGCTGTCCTTTGCTGAACACAGAAGTGTTCTAGGAGCTGCAGTGGGTACTCTGAATTTTTAGCCAGCATACAAGGTAGGCACTGATTATTCTCCACCTTCTACAGATGAGGAAACTGAAACTAGGAGAAGGGACGTTGCTTGATTTGGAACAAACAACTGATAATGGTGGGGCCTGGATTCAAACCCTGGTCTGTAGGACTGTAGGACCCACAGCCTTGTCTGAAATACAGTATTTTCTAGGGCCTGCACCTCTCTATGATCCAAAGCCACAAATAGTAGGCAATGGTGGATACACTCACACATTTTAAAAAATTTAATTAATTACCCGTATTTAAAAACTAGGAGACTTTACGTTGAATCCTAGACATGGGGCTTATGGTGGTCAATCGGAAGATCTGGCCACATAGTGCAGGAATTGCCCTTCAACAATGACTGCCTGGAACCAAGCAGAGGCTGCTCCCTTCAGGAAAGGCAAACAAGAACCAATTGGCCACAGTCCTCACCATTCCCTATTGTCTAGTCTCTGCCATTGTCACTCATTTTCTTTCCTTCCTGGTCCCTGTGGGCATTTGAGTTCAAGATCCCTGCCCTAGACTCTTGAGGCCCCTACCTCAAGGAAGCAATAGCAGTATCGTCTTGCCCTTTAGAGCATGGGGAGATGCGAATGGGTGGGAATGGTGGGTGGAGGAAGCACCGCGCTGTGGGTAAGTGACACAGTTTGTCCCAACAGGCAGAAGTCTTTTCTTCAGTGAGCACTCTCTTGCCCTCCCCCCACCCCCCACCGGCCCAGGGGCTCAAGAATCTCTTAAAGCAGCTTGTTATCCCACTTCCCTTGGCCAGAAGCCCTCAGTGGCTCCTACTGAAGCCATTTTATTTATTTCACTTGATCTACAAAGAGTCCAGACTCATTATAGACCTTGGTAAATGCTTTCCCCCCGCCAGCTCTATGGGGAGATCTGCTAACTTGATCAATAGACCCAAACTTTAATTTTTCTTATACAGCTAAGGCTATAGGGTGGGTGGAGGGGAGTAGAGAGGGGAGAGGGAAGAAGTCTTAAAACAGTATAGTTATAATTTCCCTTTGCCTAGAGGAAGAAACCATGTTGCTTCAATTTTGGCATGAGTTAAACTCGCTGCAAACATCGCTGTAAATGGGTCAGGCAGTCAAGAAAGCCAACAGTTGGCCGCATTTGTGCTAAATCCAGTCTTTTTGTTTTTGCCAGAGGAAAAAAAAAATTCTAATTTCTATCAGTCTAAATTGAGTTGGGGAGCATTATCAGCTGGAAGGACCCTTCTGATTTGACAGGCCCCACTGTATGATGATTAATTACTTCTCAGCTTCATTGGACTTTTCTAATTTCCTTTTGCCACTGGCTGGAGGCATCGCGCGATAAGTACTGCTCTTATTATTTTGTGCAAAGGAAAATGTCTATTACGGTCTGTCGTACAAGCGAGCAGAATGAAAAGACAGCCGATCAGGAAACTTGCAAACTCCTCTATCTTTATTTGGTCTCCCCTGGTCTCCCTTCCTCACTTGTTCTAAGACAGAGGTGGCCACACACGGTTTCCTGTCAAAATAAGAAGATAAAATCATAATCTCTATCAGAGTACTTGACATTTGGAAATTTGTATAATGATTTCACGGGATTTAATCCCCCAGCTCGCCACAAATCCTCCTCCAAATGCAAATGCAACTAAAATATTATACTGAGAGATGCAGGGCCATTCTTCTTCACCAGTGCATTTATTTGGTCATAAATTCAACTTGAGGGATTGCCTTATTGTATACAATACTGAAATGAGAACAATAATAATAACGATGTTAATAATAGTTATTATTAAAGAACCATAATTGAATTTGGAAAGAGAACATTTTTCTAAGCGGACCAGACACCTAAATTATAATGTGTCGGTTTCCAGGGGCCTCTTGCCTCAGCACATGACAGCTTACGTGACTGGTGGGCTGGCTCTCTCCCTGGGATGATCACAGACTCTGCTGGAATGGACAATTGAGACTCAGCAGAGGCTGTTTGTTTTCCTGGAGAGGAGAGATATGAAAATGTATAACGGATCCCACTTCTGCAGCCCCTTCTGCCTGCTTATCCTCAGGCCCGGGCTGATACAGAGTTCAGGGACTCTCAGGACATGTTTACTGAGGCTCACGCAGGAAAAGCTCCACTGAGCAAATCACAGCAGCATTCTTCTACATCCCTGGCTGCTGCCGAGGAGGCTACTGCTTTCTCAAGGAGTCTGACTTCAAAGCAGGGGTGGAAGAGAAAAGGCTGAGAGTGCTGAGGGCAGGGCTGGAGGCCCGAGGCCCTGGGTTCCTGCCACAGCCCTGCACTGGCTTCTGAATTCTGCCTGTCTGCTACTGCCGCTTTGTTTGTTTATCTTTGGCGGGAAAGAGCTATTTAACTTGTTTTTTGGATAATAATACCAGCAAGTATTTAGTGAGCGCTACATGAGAGCACTGTGCTAATTATGTACATTATCCCACGTGGTCTGTGCAGTCCACTTGATGTTGGTACCATTATGGACCCATTTTACAGACAGGAACACTCGGGCATCAAAGTTAAATGTCTTGCCTGGGATCACATAGCTATTAAAAAACAGAGCCAGCATTTGACCCCAAGACTGTCATTCTTTCAGCCTCTCTGCTCTGCTGTCTCCTATTTCTGTCTTTTAACTTTTGCAAAAGCCCTGATGATAGTGTGTGGGGTGAAGAGTACTGGCTGGATAAATAGGATTTGCCATTTTATTCGCGTACTCCATCATGATTCCCTCATTTATGTCTCTATTTGTTCCCTAAACATTTATTGAGCACTTATGGTGCTAGATGTTTTACTAGGCTTGAGGGATCCCCAGATAAAATCCCCACGGGACTTGCCCTCAGGAAGCTCACTCTAACAAACGGCTAAAGCTTAAAACCCAGAGCAAGAAATGCTATAATACAGATGCATAAGAGTGACAAATTTTGCCTGAGGGAATGCGGAGGTTTGCAAGAGGGACTGACATTTGACCTGAGCCTGGAAGGGCCTTCCAGGCAGAGAGAACCATCTGGGCAAAGACTAAAGAAGTAAGTAAGCCTGGTGAGGCTAGTTTGTGGGGTCCTTGAGTAACCGAGAGGACAGATCCACCGGAAACTAAGACTGGGAACGTATCGAAGGCCAGACCCTGAGGCTTACTAAGGAGTCTGACGCTAGTTTAATCGCTGAAATGGCCTGTTTGTGATCTCAGGCAAGTCCCTTCCCATCTCTGGCCTCAGTTTCCCTATCTCTACAATGCAGTCATTAGCCTAGACGAGAGATTGCAAACCAGTGACCCATGGCTAGATCTGGGCCACACATGAGTTTTCTTTGGTCTGCACGTTTCTTTCTTTAACAGAGAGCCACCATTCAAGAGTTCGCATCAAAATCCAGGTCTCTAGCTACTTTTGAAAACAAAGCCACAACAGATGGCGCCTACTTTCCCACGCAGTCAGAAGTGGCTGGAGTGAAGAAGCAGATGCATTGCTCAGGTGAACAGAGTGCTTTCCAGTTCGCCACAGTCTCCGCCACTCCCTATCATATGCCCGACACCAAGGCCAACTAAACATGGTCATGTGTCCTCACGCTGGTATTGTTGATTAGTGTTTTTTCTTAGAGGAAATATACCTCTATAATCATGATGCTAACAAAAGTGGGAAACAAAATCTAGTCCAAGAAAGGACCACATTTTAAGAAAATCGTAGAGGGCATATTTTCATATTGAATTAAAGAAGATTTCTGTGTATTTTCTATACAAACAAAGGTGTGCCTGGGTTGAAAGAATTCAGTTGTATTCATTCAGTGTTCCTGCTGGCATCTGAGTCTGAACCTTGGGCTTCGTATGTCTCTAAAACTTCACTCTGGGTCCTGAGGTGACCTGCTGTGGAGCCCTGGAGTTGGAGCTTGGCCAGCAATATGGCCCTAACAGAGGGCCAGGGTGAGAAGCAGATTGCTGGTCACCTTGTCCACCTCCCAATGTGGCCCTTTATGCATGAACCCTCTCTGGCTTTCATTGAGAGGTGTGTAAGTCACTTGGGTGGGGAGAGCCTCCAGCTACCAACTGACCCTACTGGAAGAAGGAATCCCTCATCCACTGGCACCTGGCACCCAACCCCCCAGCAGCCCAGGAAGAAAGACATGGCAGGGACCTTGGAATGGCATAGGTGAGGCATCCTGTGTGACACATGGTCTGCTGAGGTGAGCTCTGGTAGACTATAGCTTTGATTTGCCAATCAGTACACTTCTCCCCTGTGAACCTTCAACTTCCCTGGATCTATGCCCTCGTCTCTGTAACCTTGTGGTGCCCGCCCCTTGACTCTGTGTGACTTGCGTTGGTCACTAAGACGTTAGCAAACACAAGGCAAGCAGAGGCTTGAAATGTGCTTATGCGTTTTCTCTTCTCCTCTTGCCCTTCTGCCTTCTCCACGAGAACACACCCAGGCCAACCTGCTGGAAGATGTGACTCATGGAACAGAGCCCAGATCTCCAGTTGTCCCAGCCAAAGCCTTCTTAGGCCCATGACATCCAGCCTGCCCTGAAACCTGGGAGAAAGCCAGCCCAAATCACCCTTAGCCAACCCACAGCTGACCCCATACTCATGACTTGGGCCAGATGAGAGCAGAAGAAACTCCCCGTCAACTGGCAAACTCAAAAGCTGAGGAAATGCCTATTGCTTAAGCCATTTTTGGAGTGGCTTGTAACACAGGATTCTTATGGCAACAGATGACTGATAGACCCTCCCCACAAGGATGTTTCTTCCCCAACAGCGCAATCCTTCCGCCATGTCAGCAGCCCCTACCTCTTGTCCCCAGGCTGACTCCTAGAAGATGAAGTGGGTCCAGAGCCCGAAGTGTTTGATGTCTTTCAGAGGTGGGTCTGGGGTTTAACTCTGCCCATTCCCAACTCTGTTGCCTTTCACCAGCACTTTACTTTTTGAAGCTTCAGTTTCCTCATCTGTTTAATGGGAAGAATAATAATAAAAATAAAAAGACAACTCTATAAAGTGCTGGCTTTATAGAGCTGTTGTGATGATTAAATGAAAAAGGCAGGTAGAAAGGACATTCAGCCCAGTGCCTACCATGTGGTACATATTCAATAGTAATCAAATGAGTCTCACTCCCACCCCTTCCCCTTTCCTCTTTCTATTAATTTTCTCAAACTCTTGATGGAGTTTCATCCTTTCTCCACACAGCAGTGGGCACCCAGGCAACTCTTTCAACCTGTACTGAGTGTGATGATGTCAGAGCACACACCTGCAGAATTTCCCTCTGGCAAGAACCACAGACGACGCCTAGTTACCATGAGCCTGGGATTCCCCACTGCTTTCCTCATTCTCAGTAGGTCACTGAAGGTGGCCATAAGCACACGCTGACATGCCAGACATCACGTTGCACTTAGGAGACACAATCAGCAACACATCTAGAAGTCAAGTTTTGTCCCCAAGAGAGGCTGATGGTGCAGAAAAATGAGATTCTTTGTGTGGTGTAAACACCGGTGCTTCCCGAAGTGTGCACTGACAAAATGTTTCCCCATGGTGCCCCCTAAAGAAATAAATGATAGATAGATAGATAGATAGATAGATAGATAGATAGATAGATAGATAGATAGATAGATAGATGATAGATAGATGATAGATAGATAGACAATAGGTAATAGATAGATGATAGATAGATAGATGATAGATAGATAGATAGATAGATAGATAGATAGAAATAGGACAATCCAAGGAAAAATAACTTTGATAAATTCTGAGGCAAACAGGCTTTGTGGAAGGACGTCTCAGAGACATTCAAGGATAATGTGTATTATTTCTCTCCAGCAAGGAGGTGGAGAATGTTGTGTTTTTTAAAGTGATTTGGCCGCACAGCCCTCCATTTTGGAGTAATGTTTTACGAGACCAATAGCCCATGGAATATCCTTTTGGGAAACGGAGATTCGAACGCCAAGTTGGTAGCGTAGCTGCCATCGCAGACGAGCCATCCCCACCGGCAGCTACTTCTCTGCCTCGTGGGAGACGCGGGGTGCAGTCACTGTTCTCTCTCTTACCGTCCCTGGCTCTTTTGTTTGGGTCTCTCCTTACTCCCCTGTTTGGCCACCAATTAGAGCTGAAAGTTTGACTTCCCTTGGTTTTGTGGGGTTTTTTTTTTTCTCTTCTTAGAGTGAATTGTGCAGGCAGATGCCAGCAATTCGCTACTCCTCCCTGGTAGTGTGAACGCCCAAGAAGGCAGAAGTCCCTTCTTTGTGATGGAATAGAGCGGGGATGCTAGAAGCATTAGCCCTTCTTCATCATCCCCCCAATCAGACGAGGTTTAAATGGAATTCTGTCAGGGTCACCGACATGATTTTTTTTTTAAACAGGCGCACAAGATACCATTACATTTCATCTTAGGACAATTGTTCTCTGAGCAAAGTGTGTTATTTTCCTGTAGGTAATCCCCTTACCAGATTGTGGATTTTCCATGTTTAACATCAGCCACGACAACCAAAACGCAACGAACTGTGTTATTGACAGTGTTTTAATTACAATACATAAAAGATCCAAGACAGCAAAGACGAGAAAATTATCTGCCTGACGTGGCATTTGTATGTTTAAGAAAACTCACAGTGGCGGTTCTAGCAGGACGCAGATATATAATTTTTTCTGCTAATGCTCAAAATTCTAGGAGCATGTATGGGATTGCTTTAAAAGAAATAATAACATTAATAGAAATGATTGTCCCTGGCAGCACGATAAATGAAATTAGAAGCTCTTAGAATTGTGGGCTTGCAACAATGTTAGTGTGAAATATAATTGTTGGATTGCTTTGTTCTTTTTTCCAATAAAAGGTGGAAGCTTTTGAGTATTGTTATTAGGCGAGTTAAGCTGGGCTTCTGTACAGCATAGTTTTGTGTGTCTGAACCAGCAGAAGCTTTTGAAGTCCCACGATTCCTTCTGCTTGCTAATTCTTCCATTTGTTTGATTTTTGGTACAAAGAAAATGAAAGAATATGATGAGATTATGGCATTTTAAGTCAATATTTATTAAAAAATCAATCTAGATGAAAATCTGCCCATCCCTCTAATTAGATGAGGCAACTTGAGGTTGATTTTTAATTGCAAAAGTAATTACACGGAGCAGATAGCCAGTGACATTTGATTATCTAGGTGATTGATTAAAAAGCCGAGCTCACCAAGCAGATTGCCAGCCAGGGAATCCAGACAAAAGAGCAAATTAAAAAAGTTGTCCTGTTAGTAATCACAAAATTCAAGGATGAAATTACAGAGCCAAACACCTCCATTGCCCCCTCATCTTCATCACTCACTCCACTCGCATTCACTCCAATGCCTGATAAAGAAATGGATTAGTGTGAAATTAATTGAAGAAGGAAAAAGAAGGGGGGGGACCAAATTCACGGCTGAGCACAGGGCTTTTAACAAGTTGAAACAAATTTCTCCAGTTTTATAATAAACTTTTCTGTTTTGGCAAGAGAGATGTTTTCATAAAGGATCTTTTCAGAATGTTTGATGATATTAATTTAGCTATTAAGAGAGAGGGAGGGGAAAAAGATCTCACTTTCTAGCAGAATAGGATATTAAGATGTCTTGCTTGTTCTTCATTTCATTATAACATGAAAGCCTGGGGAACAGGCTGTACATTTGGCAAGAGAATCCTTGGATTTGTAAACAGCCCTAGCTGACATATTGGGCAGAATAATGAAAGGGCTTCCCGGTCATTCAGAGGGACCCTGGTGGGGTCCACTTGAGGATATTGTAGATAAAGGTGGAAGGGTATATACCAGAGCAGTCCCCAAGAGGACCCCGGGTCTGGCTCACAGCGATAATTCCAAGTCCCAGGGAGTACCAGAAAAGCAAAAGGGAGACTGAGGCAGGGCCCCCCAGTGCGGCTCGGGCAGCCCTGAGAGCTCTGGCTGCCTCCTCACGACTGCTCGTCAGCCCTGCTATGGGTAGGATGTAATGAAGCAGTCAAGAGATAAAGTCCAAATCACTGCTAACATCTATCCTTCTGCTTTGTCAGCAGATACCATCCAGGCAGAGTTGGATGGGAGCGATGTGCTCCTTACACCCACCAGGGCAGCTGATTTCAGCTAATTCCAGGGTCCAGAGCCTGCAGGTGCCACAGAGAGATGCTATGTCAATAGACAGATGCTTGGATTCCCAGCCTCTGATACTAGTTAACGCAACCCCTTCCTTGTATTCACTATTTTGCTTTTTCGAAAACCCATTTATTCCTTCAACACATCCTTTTGGTAAGGGAGTTTGATATTATGGTTAAGAGTTCAGGCTCTTAGAAAACAATTTAGCATCATCCAGGGCAACTGGAGTTATACACACCCTCTGACCTAGCGATTCTTCCACTAGGCATGCATCCTAGAAAAACATGTGCAATGTACACCAGCAGACATAGGCAAAAACACTCATAGCAACAAGGTTCTTATAGTTGCTGAAAACTGGGAACAGATCAAATGCCCATCACCTGAAAAATGGATAAATAAATTGAGGTATATCATTCAGTGGAATACTATGCACACATAAACTTTCACAGTCGCAACATTAGCCCAAGCAGCAAGACATGAAAGAATATTTACTGAGTGATTCCATTTACATCAAGCTCAAAGTCAAGGAAAGCTAAATTACATTGTCTAAGAATCTATAGGTGGTCCAAGGAGAGGAAGGATTATAATCAGGGAGGAAGTGCAGTGAGTCTTTGGGGTATTTGCAATGTTTTAGTTTTATTTTTTTGTCAGTGGTGGTGGTTATCAACTGTTTGTCCCACTGTACATATATGTTTCTTGGTTTTTTTCTGAATGTAGGTTATCTTTCACACATGCACACACATACTGGTAAATATCTATATATATATATATATGAATTTAAAAATAGATGCTCGACAAATTCATGGCAAGAAGGGAAAGTAGACCGCAGATGTGGTCCTTCAACTTCACCTGCAATGTTTTATTTCTTTTATTTCAAAAAAAACTCCTCCAGTTTAGTTTTATGTTTAAGTTCTTTTGTTTAAAAGACTTGTAGCAAATATGGCCAAATCTTAACAAACATAAATTCTGGTTCATGGGAACATGGATATTTAAAATGTATCCATTACGCAATTTTCTTTTTCAAGAATTCTGAAAAGGAAAAAGAAACTACTTACTGCATATGAAAAGAACACTAATAAGTGTGGCTGAGTTCTGTGGGAGCCAAAAGAGGAAGAACCTGATTTGCCTGAGGTGAGCAGAGAAGGTTTCCAGAGGAGGTGCCACTTGAACAGAATCTTGGCAGATAAGTAGAGGTTCACCAGATAGATGCAGAGGATGAGGCAATCGAGTGGAAAAGAATATAGCAGTATGAGTAGACTGCAGACAATGAGTGCTACTAGAAGACCCCTCTGGGCCTCATTTTCCCAATCTGTAAAATGGGCTATTTTCCATCTCTCACATACCAGGCTCCAGAAAATGTGGACACTCAATTCAGCAAAAGCAGTGAAGATCCTGGGCTTTTAAAAAAATTTTATTCATTTATTTATTTTATTATTTTTGGCTGCATTGGGTCTTCATTGCTGCACGCAGGCTTTCTCTAGTTGTGGCGAGCGGGGGCTACTCTTTGTTGCGGTGCGTGGGCTTCTCATTGCAGTGGCTTCTCTTGTTCTGGAGCACAGGCTCTAGGCACGTGGGCTTCAGTAGTTGTGGCTCATGGGCCCTAAAGCACAGGCTCAGTAGCTGTGGCGCATGGGCTTAGTTGCTCTGTGGCATGTGGGATCTTCCCAGACTAGGGCTTGAACCTGTGTTCAAGCCACCAAGAACAATGCAGTGAACCCTGCCTTGGCAGGCGGATTCTTAACTACTGCGCCACCAGGGAAGTCCCAAGACCCTGGGCTTTTGACACAGCCTGCCCAAGTTCAAGTGCAGCTCCTTGGGCAGACAGTCAATCTCCCTGTGCTCCTCCTGCCTTGTCTGCACAAATAGTGATAACAGTACTTCAGTATTTACCTTGTAAAACTTTGGTAAGGATGCAATGAACTCATACACTTAAACTATATACATCAGTGTCTGGCAGATATTAAGGTCTATGGGAGGATTTATCTGCTGATTCTCAGATATCTGTGACATCCATTCATGACTTTTTCAAAAGTTCTGGCCGTTTCATTGCCTCTGTCCACAACAATTTCACAGGCTCAAGGATTCTGCCATGTTCACCAGGGGAATTCTCATAACCCGGTGCTCATATCATCCAGGTCATCTGATGATTGTGCTTCTAGATTTGCCAAGTATTCCCTCTCCATAGCTACCCCTCCTCCTTTAATAGCTCTTTTTCGCTGGGATCTCATTCATTCTTACTTGTCTGAGTTTTCCCTTCTTGTCGTTACTGTCAGCCAAATTCTCCGAAGGCCACAAGCAAAGATCCCCCAAATCCATACGCAATTACATCGCCCTCTCGAGGGGATGGAGACTAGTCCGGGAGATAACAAGAAAGATACCACTATTGGCTTTTCCTTTTTTCAGGGCTTTGGAGCAGGGCTTCTCTCCTCTCTGTTAGCCACTGTTAGGTAAATGTTCCCAGGCAGGTGCCCTCTGACCATGGGTAGGAAGCAGTTACTGGTGAGGCTGGGGGTGAAGTCCTCCGAGGGCAGTGCCCAGAGGGCGAGTGGAGGGGCGTCTTTTCCCGATGAACACTTGGACTTTGACATTGGCGAGGTGGGCAGGAGCTTGGGGTTTGATCCTGGGCTATCAGACCTGGGGGGAAACATAGCAAGAGCTGGTCCAGCCCCCTCATGACACAGATGAGGAAACTGAGGCCCCGAGAAGACCGAGCTGGGAGTACAGGCAACCTTCCTGATTTCCAACCCATTACTCTCTCTCTCGCCACGTTGATTAGCTCAGCTTTTCACCCCCATCTCTAGGGGCAGTAAATTGATGGCAAAAAAGTCCCCAATTTTTCATGCCTTTCTATAAACACATCATTTGCAATGTCATTGCAGCTCCTCACATCAAGAAGTAAAGTCTGGGGCTTCCCTGGTGGTGCAGTGGTTGAGAGTCCGCCTGCCGATGCAGGGGACGCAGGTTCGTGCCCCGGTCCGGGAAGATCCCACATGCCGCGGAGCGGCTGGGCCCGTGAGCCATGGCCTCTGCGCCTGTGCGTCTGGAGCCTGTGCTCCGCAACGGGAGAGGCCACAACAGTGAGAGGCCCACGTAACGCAAAAAAAAAAAAAAAAAAAAAAAGTAAAGTCTGTTTCCCCACCAAAATCTGTATTAGTTTGTAGGGCTGCCATAACAAAGAACCATATAGACTGGGAGGCTTCAACAACAGAAAAGTAATTTCTCATATTTCTGTAGGCCAGAAGTCCAAGATCAAGGTGTGGGCAGGGTTGGTTTCCTCTGAGACCTCTCTTCTTGCCTTGCAGATGCCATTTTCTCCCTGAGTCTTCACATGGTCTTCCCCCTTGCATGTCTGTGTCCTAGTCTCCTCTTCTTACAAAGACACCAGTCATAATGGATTAGGACCCTACCCACATGACTTCATTTTACTTTAACCATCTTTTTAAAGGCCCTATCTCCAGATGCAGTCACATTTTAAGGTACTAGGGGTTAGGACTTCAACATATGAATAAGGGCTGAAAATGTGACTGGCTTTGGCCAACAGAATATGGCAGAAGTGATGGTACCAGCTCCAAGCCTAGGCCTCAGAAGACCTTGCTTGCTTCTTAGAACTCTTCCAGTGCCACCACCAGTGAACACGCCTGGACAAACCTATTGGCCACATGGAGCAGAGGGGGAGGCCATCCTAGATTGGCCAATAGCCAGCTAACTCCCAATATGTGAGTGAGCATGGCCGAGAGCCACAAAATAGACCCACAGGTGACCAGCCAGCTGACCAGAGACACCTGAGTGTGCATAGCCCAGCCCAGCAGAACCACCTGTCCACCAAGCAGACCCATGAGCTTTTAAGGCACTGGGTTTGTGTTTGTTTAGTATGTGGCATATTATGGCAGATAACTGATACATTAACCCACATTGATTTTATTCATTGAATGGTTTACTCTGGCTGGATACTGTTAAGCACTTTGCATGTATTAACTCGTTTAACTATTCTATTCCCATTTTTCAGATCAAGAACCTGAGGCAAAGAGAATGTGTGACTTGCCCAGGGTTGCATAGTGTGTTTGCTAAAAGAATCAAGATTGGAACTCAGGCAGTCTGGTTCTAGAACCCATGTTCTTTGATCATACTCTATGGTGCTTTTCTGTTATTGCTTAAGATGAATTATTTCTCTTCTACTGAAGTTATCAATAGATTTGACAAGAGAGCAATTCCCAGGTCCCACATTCCTGACTCCAGGGTGGCCTCTTCGTAAGGAAGCTAGGGAGGGGATGAGCAGGGGTGAGGATCTTCTTCCGAATCGCTTCCGGTGTATGACCTGAGGTCAGCAAGTTAATTTTTCTCCCCTGTATCTAGAATAGTAGGAATGTTGGGAGCTAGTTTCACGAGGGCAATGGTGGTGAATGAGGCATGTCTAGACCAGGCCGCTCTTGGAATGAGAAGTTTCTGCGTCCCAGCTGTTTCGTAGGCCTGCAGAGTTTCCTAGCTTCCTGCTAGTCCCAAGACCCACCCCCTTCATCTCCCATCAATTTTGTAACCCTTATACCTTTCCTATAAAACATTTGTGTTTAATCAGCCAAACTGATTAACACCAAGAACAGTCACCATGTCACCAATTGTATTTCATTCATTCAACAAACATTCATTGAGCACCTACTGTATGCCAAGTGCTATGCTAGGTGCTGCGGACACAGCAATGAATAAAGCACATGAATCTCATGCTCTCATGGAGCATACATTCTCGTAAATATGAGCCCTTTCCTGTTAAATGTGTTTGTGGGAAATGCAAGTACATCTCATCCTTCAAGGCAGCCAGATGATTGAGACCTTCAGAGTCAGTCCAATCTGGATTTAAGTCCCATAGAAAGGTCTTTAAAACTTCACAATCTGAACCCCAAAATGAATTAGAATTTTTACTCTTGTCTATCCTATCTGGTTTATCTCATTACAAAGACATTCCTAACTGTGTGATGTTTAAACAAGTCCATCAGCTTCTCCAAGCCTCACTTGTCTCTTTATGTGGAGTGTTGCAATTCCTAGGTTTCAGTAATAGCAGCTGTCTCTTAAGTAACTAAGGTCCAGGCATTTTTCTTACTATTAAATGTTGTCTTCGTCCCAATTCCAGGAGATAGGTACTATAATTCATCCGCAGACTGGCCACTTGCGGGTCTGCTTGAAGATCTGCTCTCCCACCCCACCCTTCTTCCCCTGTTCTGCTCTGCATTCAGGGAACTGAACTCGATAAATGGTTTCTCAGACTTCCTTGCCTCCTCCAAGGTACTGGCTCCCATGAGATGGCCCTGAATCCTGGACTCTGAAATGCCATTTTCCCCCTAGTCCCTTAGCCCTTGGGGCAGTAATAACTTCTTATTGCTAATCTCTGTGTTTTCTCACTGCACCTGTTTGGTGTCTTAGCTCTAGCTCTTCTATAGCTATATATGTAAATATATATATTATGTGGGTATGTAGACACACACGCATTTGCATATATACATGCACATACATACATATGTATCGATATGATTTCTGTGTGTATATATACACAGGCATACAGCAGAAGCTGTATCACCTTTTAATTTTGTTTTTCTTTTTTAATTGAAGTATAGTTGACTTACAGTGTTGTGTTAGTTTCAGGTATACAGCAAAGTGATTCAGTGCTATATATATTTATATATATATATATAAAAATATATTCTTTTTCAGATTCTTTTCCATTACAAGATATTGAATATAGTTCTTTGTGCTATACAGTAGGTCCTTGTTGTTTCTCTATTTTATGTTATAGTAGTGTGTATCTGCTAATCCCAAACTCCTAATTTAATTTTAATCTGAATATTCTTTTTTAAAAAGTTATCATACAGTAGAATTAACTTTTTTAATGTGTGGGTTCATCTAACCACCATTACAATCAGGACACAGAAGTTTCATCACCTCCAAAACTCCCTCTTACTATCTACTATGGGGGTTGTAATACTATCCCCCTTTTCGTTACTAATATTGGTAATTTGTGTCTTCTATAATTTTAGTCAGTCTTGGTATAGGTATAGCCATTTTGGGTCTTTTCAGAGAAACAGCTTTTCTGTTTCTGATTTCATTGACTTCTGCTTCTTTCTGCTTGCTTGCTTTCATTTTATTTTGCTTTTTCTTTCTTTTTTTTAGTTTCTTCACGCAGAGGCTTAGATTCTTAATTTGAGAACTTTCTCCTTTTCTTAATATAAACATTTAATGCTATAAATTTCCCTCTAAGCACTGCTGTATCTGCATCTTACAAATTTTGAAATAAGGTGTTTTTGTTTCTGTTCAGCTCAAAATCTTTTCTAATTTCCCTTGAGACGTCCTCCTTGACTTGTGGATTATTTAGGACTGTGTTGTTTCATTTCCAAGTGTTTAGTCCAAGATCTTCCTGTTATTCATGATTAACTTCTGCTCTTTTTCCTTTGTTTCTCTTTTCCTGCCCTCTTTTGGGTTGTTTGAATATTTTCACATTTCATTTTAAGTTTTCTATTGTGTTTTTTTATCACACCTCTTTGTTTAGTTTATTTCTTGCTCTAGAGATTACAATATGCATACTTAACTTTTATAGTTCCCTTAGGATTGATAGCTTACCACTTCAAGTTGAAAGTAGAAACCTTACCACTGTATAGGTACTTTTACCCACCTTCCTTTATATCATAGGTGTTTTATATATTATATCTACATGCATTGACAACTCCATCAAACAATGTTATGATTTTTGCTTTCAACCACCAGACACATTTTAAAGGATTTAAGAGAAGAGTAGTCTATTATATTTTCCCAGATACTTACCGTTTCTGTTGCTCCTCCTTCATTCCTGATGTTCTAGGTAGGTCTCCTTCTAGTGTCATTTCCTTTCTGTCTGAAAAATTTCCTTTTGCAATTATTTTAGAGCCCGTCTGCTGGCAATGAATTCTTTTATTTTCCTTCATTTGAAAATGTTTATTTCACCTTCATTTCTGAAGGATATATATATATATATTTTTTGTGTGTGTGTGTGATACGCGGGCCTCTCACTGTTGTGGCCTCTCCCTTTGAGGAGCACAGGCTCCGGACGCACAGGTTCAGCGGCCATGGCTCACGGGTCCAGCCACTCTGCGGCATGTGGGATCTTCCCAGACCGGGGCACGAACCCGTGTCCCCTGCATTGGCAGGCAGACTCTCAACCACTGTGCCACCAGGGAAGCCCTCTGAAGGATATTTTTGCTGGTTATAGAATTCTGGGTTGGTATTTCTTTTCTTTTAGCACTTTAAAAATGTCATTCTTCTTTTTTCTGGCACCCTTGGCTTCTGATGATAAACTCACAATCATTGTAATTGTTGTCCCCCTATAGGGAATGTATCATTTTCATCTGGCTCATTTAAATATTTTTTCTTTGATCTAGTTTTCAGCAGTTTAATTGTGATTCTTTTAGGTTTACCTGTTTAAGATTCACTGAGCTTCCTGAATCTGTAGGTTTATGTCTTTCATCCTCACTCACTTCTCTGTCATCTCATTCTGCTATTGAGCCCATCCAGTGAGTTTTTCATTTCATTTCCTTTTTTTAAATTCTAAAATTAGATTATGAACTTTTTTTATTTTGTCATTTATATCAAGACTGTTCACAGTTACTTATTAGAGCATTTGTTTAATTGCTGCTTTGTCATATAGTTCCAACATCTTTCTTATCTCAGGGCTGGCATCTGTTGATTGTCTTTTCTCATGCATTTTGATATTTTCCTGGTTTTTCATATGCCAAGTAATTTGAGATGCTATCATGGACATTTTGAATATTAGATTATGAAATACTAGGTCTTATATAAATCCTATAGAGAAGGTTGACATTTTGATTTTAGCAGGCAATTGACTTGTCCTGTTCAAGTTGCAAGTTTCAACCTGTCTTCTGCAGGCTAGGGTTCAAATGTTAGTTCCGTTTTTAAAGTCTTTGTGGTGTTATTTGACTCTGGTCTGCATGCACACCACCCATCGCCATTCTGTCACATGGGCAGTGGTCTTTGTGTCAGTTCAGTTCTCAAAGTCTTTGGTATGCTAATTTGAATCAGATCCATGCGTGTGCAGCTCAGAGGTGAGCCCAGGAATTTATAAACCACTTTATGCAGTTGCTTTCCTAAACTCTTCTCTCTCTGCTGTCTCCCTGGTACTTTTCAACACAGTAAGGAGTCCCTTTTCTGTTCTCTATCCAGGAAGTCGGGGCTTTACTTACCCCAATCTCACATATTTCCATGACTATGCAGGGCCAAGTGGTGGAAGGAGCAGGGGAAAAATGATAAACTCACCCCCACTTCAGTGATATTTCAAGTTCTGGTCTTCCTGAATCTGCCCATTACCCTTACTTTTCAGAGTCCTCAAGTATCTGCCCCAGGTATTTTGTACACAGTTTTATAGCTGTATTCAGTGAGAGAGACAGGGGATGTGCGCTTACTCTACCTTAGGTAACATCAGTACCGACCTATATCATCTTTTATGACAGTGACGGTGAGGTCTTGCCAAGTCACATGGTATCACTTCTGCCACACTCTATTAGTCAGGGCAGCTACAGAGGCTCATCCTGGTTCAATGGGAGGGGAGTGACAAGGTTCTGAAGGCACATGTGGGACCAGAAATATTGTTGTAGTCAATTTTGGAAAATATAACCTTCCACAAATAATAATGAGGAAGAAAGAAATTAGATCAAAAGGGAAATATGGAGAAGCTCAGGCTAAGGCTGTTGTATACAAAACATGGGCCCCAAGGTCCTGCAAACTTGCTACTCTGCTCCTTACGCGTTCAGAGCAGCCTAATAACTCAGGGAAGGTGAGAAGCATGATTCTTTACAATAGTGCTTCTCATATTTATCCAGGAGTATACCCCTGGGGAGGCTGGGAGCAGAACCTGAGTGGTTTTTCCTTCTCAAGGAATAATGAGCATGTGAAGATGCTTACTGTGTGCTTTTGTAACAACCGTAAGAGGTAGACCCTTAGAAGCTTCAGACACACCTGCATATCCCCCTCAGGGAACCTGAACCCTGGTTGGAGAGGTTGGTTTCATAAGTTTCAGTGTCCATACAGTAAAACCAATTTGATCTCTCCAGAGATGGTTCATTTTTCCCTGGTCTTGAAACTCAAGAGCAACTTCTTCCGTGGACCCTCTTAAATGGACATTGTGACCACAAAGTCATTGACCTCAAAGAGAAAAAGAATCCCTGCAGTGATGCTAAATGTCAGGGCCTTTTCTAATAGAGTGTCAGGACAGTGAGGCTCAGAGAAGGCACCCTGAGTTTGAATCCCAGCTCAGCACAGCACAAGCTTTGTGACTTGAGCAGGTCACTCCATCTTCCAACCCTCAGTTTCAAGTTTCAGAGACAATAATGGTGTCTACCTCATAAAGTTATTGGGGGGCTTAACTGAGTGAGATCAAGCCTGTAAAGCACAGTAGCTGGGACTCAGCAACCCATCCTTGAGTGCCAATTATTACTAATATCAGATAAGTCAGCCTGAGACCAGAACCTAGGGTGAGGCCAACCTCTCGCCAAGAGGTAACCTAACTTCTCTGTGCCTCAGTTTCCTCATCTGTAAGCTGGAAACCAGAATGGTATCTATCTCTTAGGGTTACTTAAAGGATTAAATTAGGAGTGAAAGAAATGGGGAGCTATTGGTTAAAGGGTGCAAACTTTCGTTTGTAAGTTAAATAAGTTCCGGGATCTCATGCACAGCTTGTTGATTACAGTTAACGATACTGTCTTGTATACTTGAAATTTGCTAAGAACAGAGATCTTAAGTGTTGTCACCGCACACACACAAAATGGTCACCATATGAGGCAATATTAACTTGATTATGGTGATCATTTCACAATGTATATTAAATCATCATGTGGTACACTTTTAAACAATCACATCATACAACCTAAATAGATACAATTTTTATTCGTCAATCATACCCTCAATAGAGTTAGAAAAAATAGAATTTTAAAAATTAAAAAATAACTTAGAAAAATGATTCCATGAGCTAATCAGGTAAAGTGCTTAAAATAGCACTTGGACAAGGCAAGTCTGCAGAAGCCTGAGCAAGTTATTATTGGAAATTTATGAACTGTGAAACTGGGGTAAATGTATTTCAAGGTTAAATAGCATTGTGCAAGGAGATATAGGAAGCCATATGTTAAAGATGGTGTATTTTTCTGGAATGTCAACTTGACAATTTAAGAAGAAAAGCCTAATGAATATGGACCAACGTGCCCCCAGCTATGCTGTTCTCTAACAGTCCACGGTTGATACCTAAGGATCCCAAGAATCCCACCCTCTCTCCCCAGAGTGATGTCTGGACTTCAGGGAGAGGACAGAGGAAGCCCCTGGATGACACGAAGGCACCTGGCCACCAGAGAGTGTGCAGGCACAGCACAGTCACAGCCCTGGCTGCCTTCTCCATCCCAGCTGCCTCAAGCACCACCATTTTCCACATTCCCCTTCATTAAACAAGAAACTCAGATGTTGGTAATTAGATCTCCGTCCCCAGCTGCCAAGTCACATTCGGTTCCAAAAAGCCCTGTATACAGCTACTTGTGTGTTTGTTAACAATGTCCCCACAACAGGTCTGCAATTAGAGCCCATCTGTTAGGTTTCTCAGAAAGCAGTGCCAATCAGGCTGGTGAACTTGGAGTCCTCCTGGTTGTGAATTTCTGACCAGAAACCCTGCGGCAGACGGCCACCTGTCCCTGAGTGAGTGTCTGGGGCTGGGGGCCCCTGGATACCAGTCATAATGAGTGCTCGCAATAAATGTTAAGGAAGGTGGGCGTGATCAGGTGATGGCAGGAGCTGCATATATGGCCATCGTGGGGTGTCTGTGCTGGTCTCCTCAATCAAAGCAGACCCCCTCCTTTCTCCAGCTGACCCATCCATCAGCTGGCCACACCCTGTGGGTCTGAATGCCACTACTGGTACCGAGGGGGTCATTTCCCAGCCAGTGCTATTTGGTTGAAATCAAGTATCATTGCTTCCTTCAGTAGGGGGTGGGTCCCCAGTCCCATCCCAGTAGGAGATGCTCTGTAGCCGATGTCAGCTCCCTTCCTGGATGAGTCCAGTCTTTCAGAGGAATCAGTGATAAACAGGGCTTCCCTCTGGGAACCAGTTGGGGAAAATGGAAAATGTTGGGGCATAGGAAGAGGACCAGAATCATCAGGATGCAGGTGTAGCCTATTTGAAACCTAACAAATTTAAAAATGTATTTTCCAAGAAGGAAGCTACACATGCATGCATCAGAAAACAGTTACTGACGGCCATTAAAAGGAATGAAATAATGCCATTTGCAGCAACGTGGATGGCCCTAGAAATTATCATACTAAGTGAAGTAAGTCAGAAAGAAAAAGACAAATATCATATGATATCACTTATATGTGGAATCTAAGATATGACACAAATGAACCTATCTACGAAACAAAAACAGACTCACAGACATAGAGAACAGACTTGTGGTTGCCAAGGGCAGGGGATGGGGAGGGATGGGCTGGGAGTTTGGGATTATCAGATGTAAACTATTATATACAGGATGGATAAACAAGGTCCTACTGTATAACACAGGGAGCTATATGCAATATCCTGTGATAAACCATAATGGAAAAGAATATGAAAAAGAAATAGGGCTTCCCTGGTGGCGCAGTGGTTGAGAGTCTGCCTGCCGACGCAGGGGACACGGGTTCGTGCCCCGGTCTGGGAGGATCCCACATGCCACGGAGCGGCTGGGCCCGTGAGCCATGGCCGCTAAGCCTGCGCGTCCGGAGCCTGTGCTCCGCAACGGGAGAGGCCACAGCAGTGAGACGCCTACGTACCACAAAAAAAAAAAAAAAAAAAAAAATATATATATATATATATATATATATATATATATATATATATGTATGTAAATGAGTCACTTTGCTGTATGGCAGAAATTAAACACAATATTGTAAACCAACTATACTTCAATAAAATTTAAAAAAATAAGTTATTGAGCAGTGAATCAAGGTGAGGGTCCTTGCCAGGCACAAAAACAGGGAGGTTAGGGAGACATGGCCTTCCCATCTACCTTGTCAACCTTTGACTAAGACAGTGGTTTGCAACTCCAACTGCACATAAGCATCTTTTAAGGAGCTTTAAAAAAAATGCAATTAGGAAAACAATCCCATTTACATTAGCACCTAAAATAATTCAATACTTAAGAATAAATCTAACCAAGGAGGAGAAGGACTTGTATGATGAAAACTACAAAAATTGCTGGAAGAAGTTAAAGAAGATCTAGATAAATGGAAAGACGTCCTTTGTTCATGGATAGGAAGATGTAACATTCTTATGATGTTAATACTACCTAAAATGATCTGCAGATTCAACACAATCCCTATCAAAAATTCCAACAGCCTTCTTTACAAGAATAAAAAAGCCGATTCTCAAATTTATCTGGGATTGCAAAGGGCCCCAAATAGCCAACACAATCTTGAAAAAGAAGAATAAAGCTGGAAGGCTCACATTACCTGACATTGAAACTTACTACAGTCATAAAAACAGTATGGAACTCGCATCAGAACAGGCATATAGACCAATGGAATATAATAGAAATCCTAGTAATAAACCCTCACATATATGGTGCTATGGACTGAATGTTTGTATCAAAATTCATAGATTGAAGCTCTAATCCCCAATGTGATGGTATTTGAAGGTGGGGCCTTTGGGAGGTAATTAAGCCATGAAGGTGGAGTCTTCATGAAAGGGATTAGTACCCTTAAAAGAACGGGTAAGAGAGGGATGATTTCTCTCTCTGCCATGTGAGAATATAGCAGAAGGCATCCATCTTCAAACCAGGAAAACAGCTGTCACCAAGAACCCGACCATACTGTCACACTGATCTCAGACTTCCATCCTCTATAACTGAGAAATAACCACTTGTTGTTTAAGCCACCCAATCTATGGTATTTTGGTATAGCATCTTGAACTCAGACATATGGTCAGTTCATGTTTGACAAGGGTGCCAAGACCATTCAACGAGGAAAGGCAGTCTTTTCAACAAATGTTGGAAAAATTGGATATCCCCAAGGCAAAACAATGAGGTTAGACACTTACCCTAAACCATATACACAAATTAATTCAAAATGGATCAAAGACCTAAGCTTAATTGCTAAAACTGTAAAACTCTTAGAGGAAAACATTGGGGAAAAATCATCATGACATTGGATTTGGCAATGACGTCATGGATATGACACTGAAAGCAGACACAAAATTAAAAAAAGATAAATTGGACTCCATCAAAATTAAGAACTTTTGTGCATCAAAGGAGACTATCAAGAAAGCAAAAAGATAACATACTGCATGGAAATAATATTTGTAAATAGTCTACCTGATAAGGTATTAATATCCAGAATATATAAAGAACTCTTACAACCCAACGACAAAATAATAAACAACCCAATTTAAAAGTAGAGAAAGGGACTTGAATAGGCACTTCTCCAAAGAAGATATACAAGTGGCCAACAAGCACATGGAAAGATGCTCAACATGATTACTCATTAGGGAAATGCAATTAAAACCGCAATGAGATACCACATCACGCCGACTAGAATGACCACAGTTGGTTTTTTTTAAACTGAAAGATAACAAGTGTTGGTGAGGAGAATCCCCATGCATTGCTGGTAGGACGTAAAATGGTGTAGCTGCTGTGCTTGATAGTTTCTCAAAAGCTTAAATATAGAGCTCTACCATATGACCCTAGGCATATATCCAAAGGAATTGAAAGCAGGGAATGAAGCAGGTATTTGTACACCATTATTCATAGCATTATTCACAGCAGCCAAAAGGTGGTACAATCCAAGTTTCCATCCACAGATGAATGGATAAATAAAATGGATAAAAAAATGAATGGATAAATAAATAAAATCTGAGCTATAGATTCAATGGAATGTCATTTGACCATAAAAAGGAATGATGAAATGTTGATACGTGCTACAACATGGATGGACCTTGAAAACATTACACTAAGTGAAATAAGCCAGATATGGAAGGACAAATAGGTATGATTCCAGTTATATGAGGAACCCAAAATATGCAAGTTCACAGAGACAAAGTAGAATAGAGATTACCAGGGACTGAGTTACTGTTCAATGAGTACAGTTTTGTTGGAGACGGTAAACAGGTTTTAGGTATAGACAGTGGTGATGGTCGCACACGGTATGAATACGTTTAATGCCACTGAATTGTATGCTTACAAATGGTTAAAATGATAAATATGTTGTTCATATTTTACCACACCTACTATGTACCAGCCACTGTCCCAGGTCCTGGAGATCCCGTATGAACTAGGTCAGCAGGTTAGGCAGAGTGGAAGTAGGTGGAGACCAGTGATCAAGGGAAGGACAAGGAATGTCACAAAGCATTCCAGGTTTTTAATGTGAGCTGGAGAGGGGCTGAGGATGCCCCTCTAAGAACTATTTCAAGCAGAAGAGTTGCTTCAAGGGTAAGTTTTAGGCATGTCATGCTTGAGCTGCCAACATGCCCTTCACTGTTGAGAAGTAATAGTTAATCTCTGTGATACCGCTTATCCATGGTGGGCCTTGGACGTAATCCTCGGACTTCCTCACTGACCCTCAGTTTCCTCATCTGTAAAATGGGGCAGATGATGATTGAACGTTCCTCAAGGGGCTGTTGAAAATCCAATGACTCTGTATGTTCAGTGCCTAGTACTGGATTAAGAGTGTTGGAAAAGATCACTAGTCATTTCCATTGAGTGTCAGATGAAGCAGTTGCTTTGTGTTTAAAGGCCAAGTTAGATCCCCAAAATATGTTTTCCTATACTGGAAAATATGCAAGGAAAAGACCTACAGAGTAAAAGACAGATTGCTATCTCCCATCCCACCCGCTCTTGAGCATACATTCTCGGAGAAGGCAGAGTCTCCGTCACCGTTCAAATGGCTGCCCCATCCCTCTCTTGTGTGGCCCATGGGAAGACAGACTCATCTCCGTGGGCGCCACCAGGCTTGACCGCCAATGACCGTGGCCAATGGCAGAACCCAGCATGGACAGCTACTGATAAGGAGGGACCAGGGGCCTCTGCTGGATGCCTGGGTGATTGACAAAGCCCCCCGGCTCCTGGAACTGAAATCAACCTTGGCAAGAAGGGGAGAAGAGAAGAGAGGGGAGGCTCTGCATTTGCCTGGATTATTTATCCGAAAGGGACTAAGGGGAAAATCTGGACTGAGCTTATCTCTCTTTCCTAAATCACATTTTCTGCTCTTGGGTAGAATCTGGGCTGGAAAGCAAAGTTTGGTTCAGTTAACAAAAAATAAAGGTCCGTTTTCATACATCTGAGTTTGTGGCTACGAAGGACATCCCTGCTACATTTCCAGCTTGCTGTGGAGAAGTGAGGGAGGACACCCCTGCTGTGTGATTTGGATCCACAGACATGTATGAAACACTCTCACTTGAGCAATAAGAGGAGGGGGAATGCGAGATGCTTGTTTGAACCAAAATATTAAGGTCGTGGGGAGTTTCCCTTATATTGTCAGGTAGACTGGAAGCTTAGAGAAGTCTCTTAGCGAGAGCCTTGCCATTTCCTGGACCATCTCCTGGAGGACGTGCCATCAGAGTTGGGACTTGAAAGAGAGGCTACAGTGAAAACCTGAAGACATGGTTGGGTTTTATTTTTCCCCTAAAACACCGAGAACTGAGGGTCTCCATGATGAAAGATAAGACTTGGCATTCAGTGCGGAGTCTTCTAGCTCAGTTGTGAGGGTCAGGCCACGCTAGCAGGACCATACTCTAGCATGAGCGCCAATACTGAGAGAGTGGAGTTTGAGAGCACGGGCTCCACCGTCAGAAAAGCTCTGCTGTGTGACTTTGGGTAAGTCACTTAGCCTCTCTGAACCCCTTCAGTCTCTCTATAAAAAGAAGACAATAACACCAACCTTATAAAATTCTTCTGAGGATAAATGAGAATCGTGTACAGATAGACACACAGACCTGGGTTGGATCCCAGTGCTGCAAGTGCTCCTGCTGCCTTTCACACGTAACCCTGTTCCCCCCAGAGCCCTGCTCCTCTAGAGATAATGAAAACTCGTGACTTCCCAGGCTTCTCTCAAGCTGCAGTCAGCCTGCTGTGATCTCGGGCACAGGTTTAGCCGCGTCCACAGATGGCAGCTGCGGGGCTCTGGGAGGGGAGAGAGCCACTTCTCCTTTGGGGGCAGGGAAGAATCCATCCTCCTTTCAGCCTCCATCAGGGCTGATGATGGGGAAGCCAAGCAAGCTTCAAGGTGCCTCCTCTAACTGTGGAAGGGGCAAGGTGTGGAAGAGGGAACAGCGTGTGCAAAGACTCTGGCACACTGGAGGAAAAGAAAGCAAGCCCTCCCTGGCTGAAGACGAGAAGGCTGGCGAAAGGGTGGCAGGAGAAGGTGGCAGGGAGAGCAGCCTTGCTGGGTGCCAGGCACTCCTCTAAGCCTCTGTTGAGCCATTCAGGCCTCAAAACAAGCCCCTGTGGTCAGTGCTAGCATCTTCCTCCCCTTTTATAGATTGTGCGAAAGAGAGGGTTTCTGTGACCTGCCCAACGTCATACGGCCAGGATTTAAAGCCAGCCCCGCTGGCATCCGCAGCACCCCTCTAACCATTCTGTGTACTGCCCCAGACACAGGGAGGATGTTTATTAAAGGTAACAGGCCTTATCCTAAGAGTAATAGGAACTCAGTAGGAGCAGCTCACAACCTCATCTGCATCTTGTGACAAGGTTCCTCTGGCTGTTGGTGGGGAACAGGTTTGAGGAGGCCAAGAGAGGAAGCCAGAAGCTACCCACCGCAGAGCCCCTGAAGGCGTTCCTGATGACTGAGATTAGGGGCCGTGGCTGGACTGGTGTTGAGGGAGGTGGGAGAGAAGGGGGGGATATTTTAGAGACGTTGGGTGTTCTCACCACTGTGCTTTACCCTAATTTTATTTGGGGAACAGTTAGCTCTTACTGGCTCAGCACTGGGGGTTTGGGGGAGGGGGGGAGGTGTCAACTCACCAGAGAGCCTCAGCAGCTATTCCAGGGACCCGGCTGTCACTTCCCACTGCCTCTCCTGTCAAGGTGAAGGGCTGGGAACTCCTGCCCCTGAAGCTGGGGGTTGCTCCCAGGGGACCCGCCCTCAGATTAATTCCCCATGAACCAAGCAAACAGGGAGACAGCCCTCCCAGGGGGCAGGAAGCCCTCCCCAGACCCAAAGGATGCTCGCAGGCCACGCCCTGCCCTGGGGGCTGAGGCTTTAACCTGCATTCTGACACAACTGCTTCCACCTCAGGGTGGCCTGTGTGCCTTGGCAAAGGGAATCAAAGGCTGTTGGAAAGAACGCGCCCAGAGAGTCAGACAGTTACCCACCATCAGGGGCTGCTTTGAACCAAATCCTCACCTCCAGCTAGTATTTACCTCCGGCACACAGCCTGGGTTCCCTGCGGCTGCAAAAGTTCTGGCCTCACAGGGCAGCAGCCCGCCCCCTTCAGAAAACCCAAAAAACATCACCTTTTGGCCGGTGCGCTCCGTACCACCAAAATTAAGACTGAGTAGAGGGGATCCAGCATTGGGGTGAGGGAGGGAGATTCCAAACTGCTTCCCCCCAGCACCTTGAGGTCTCTGCTATTTGCATTCTGCCTCACCCCATTTCCTGCAACCACTGAGAGTTAATCTCCACAGCCCAGATTAGTTTATTCGATTAACTCTGCTCCCCGTAGACTATCCCGGGAGCTCTCCGCCACGCGTCCAGAACGAGCCTTACCAACAGTTTACCAGCCCGAAGAAGATTCAATAGAATAATCTTTTTCTTTCTTCCTTTCATATGATTGGAAAATAAATTGAAAATGAATTTCAGGCATTGCTTGTGTTTTAAATATGAGATAAAGGGCAGCGCCTCGTGCCAGCTAGTTCAATAGATGGTTCGGGGGGCAGGTGGCTTCCATTATAAGCAACACAAACAGGCTCTCCTAGGGAAGCAGGAGGCTAAGCAAATGTGTTAGGTTACCAACAATATTTGTGTAATTAGACTATTCCATTTCAACACGTTTAACTGATTATTGTTATTTTTTGTTGGTTTCTGGAGACGTCCAGCATAGCCATCAGAAGTTCTAAAAGAAGACTGTCCCCTCCGCATCCTATTTCAAAATGTCACTTAAGCCACTGGTACTCCAACTTGCCTGCATGTTGAACCACATGGGGAATTTTTAAAAACTTGGATGCTTGGGTCCTGTCCCCCAGAAATGTGGATTTCATAGGTCAGGGGTGTGACCTAGGCAGGAAGAAGATTTGTAAAGCTTGATGATTTTCATTTTTAACTTTTTTTTTTTTAATTTCTAAAGATTCTTTTAAAAGAGGATTCCAAGGTGGAGCCAAGTTTGAGAGCTTCTGTCACCAACTATTCTCTGCTGATAGCGATCTCAGGGAAACCCAAAGGTGTCAGCCCTCATTAACCATCCTGTTAAGCAGTGCGTTCTCACACTCTTAGCATCATGTTAGAAACTTCGAGTCAACATGCTCCTTCTTACCTTCTTTTTCTCCAGTGGCGTAGGTGCCTGCCAAGCAGTAGGTGTCTTGGTGGGAAGGCCCTGAGTAAGAGTGACCCCGAGTGTTTGTAAGGCCACCTTCACGGATGTATTCATACAGGGCCTGTGTTCAGCACTTGTCATCACTGTCACCGAAAATGATTTCCTGGGTCATAAAAAATGACTATGAAGCTTGACCCTAAAGATGCGACTTGCCTATTTGCTTATTCAGGTTCAAGATGTGATGTCAAACACTGTTCTATTAGGGGTCGCTTTTCACATGGAATTTGCTCGGGGTTGGTAACAATGATGATTGGAGAAGCAGCCACATTCTAATGTTGGTCCAGATAGAAGGGTGGTGAGACGCCGAGAATGACGCGTGCTGACAAGGCAAGGAGGCTGGGAAAAGATGTGCAAAGGTGGATGTTACCTTCCCTGGCAGCACCTTTTCAGCAACGGGCAATTCATCACTGCATAATAATAACGGCAGGATTCTTGGGACAAGGATCTTCTCTAAGAGATTTCTGGTTCTCATACACAATGCGGCCACTGGTTTTATACAGCCCTCCGCGTACCTATTTGAAAATGCACTGAGATCTAATTAAAGTGGATGACCACACTTCTTTTAATTATTCATTACAGCTCCAGTACACAAAGACTCTTCCTAAAGTTAGAGTAACTGTCAAATAATGAGGCCTTATCCCCCCTTCCGCTTCCTCATGAAACCAGGCGTAGGCTAGCTTACCTCCAAATCATATTAGCCCATTACTATAGGTGGCAGGAAGCGTGGGTGTCAGACTCAGATATTTTCAAAGAAGAAGCCTATTTTTAAATTAGATTATTAAAACACTCGGACAAGCAGACACGCCTAGATACATGTCAGATAAATAGCTGGGTGCTGGTGCAGTTTTTGAAAGATGGAGCGCATCCACTTTCATTAAATTATACGATTGTGTTAGGATGGGTTGTCGCTCAGCTATGAGACTTCAGCTAAGTCACATTAGAGCCAACATTAGCAGGGTGGATTACTTTTTAAAAATAATAATAACAAATAAAAATTGTAAACACAGGAAAAAAATCTGAGTGTGTGATTTCGGCCACATGCCAAGAAACAAAAATTTCCTAAACTGAATGATCTCAAGTTTTTTATTAACCAAAATTATTATAAATAGATTTCAAATTGTTTGAGGTTATTTTTCTAAAGGTCCTTGAAGTGCTTCTTAAGTATATGTATTTGCAGGTTCTGCCTGGTGGAAACCTAATAACGGACTCTGTCCTCGACTTACATTTCAGCCATTTGGAATTCCGAACACTTCTGCATTCTCCTTCGGCATATTTTATGGTAAGCCAAACGTCATCTATTTGGAATCTATGATATTTCACCTTTGGAATGTGGGATTCCTTTTGTTGGACTGGTTTGAAAGAATCCTCTCCTCTGTACATTTTCAGGGTTTTAAAGAGGAGCTTGTCCAAAATCCATCACAACGTAGAAACAAGTGCTCACAACCTTTTAAAATCCTAACAGGCCATGGACCAGCTGAGTCCTGCAATTAAATCTTGACGTTAACAGAACTGCATGTTTTTAATTGGATTCTCTGATGACAACTTTTCTGGCCATTCTTCCCCACGGAGGGGTTGTTACTGGGTCTTATGCCTGGAGGATTCGAATTCCTCATTGACAATCTCTCCCAATGGGTGATGCTCCATTTAGTAGATTACTCCACACATAGTAGGAACTCGATAATTGTTCCTGGGGTTTATCATTTGGCTATTCATTTTCCATCCACTGTGCTAATAGTAAAAGAAACTCGTTACATGTGTGCTAAGAGTCCTTCAACAGAACAGCACGGGGTCCCCCCAGATCCAGCCTTCAGACGTGGCCCCAGGAACTCTGCTTCTGTGTGGGGAGCCCACAGATCTGCAAGCAGCTGCCACGCTGGGCTCCACCTTCCCACAGGGCGTCATATCCCACAGGGGCCCTTTGCCGGCCCCACCCCCCACCTCCTTTCTTCTGACAAAGTACAGAATATCAATAGCATTTTAGGCTTAGAAAGTTCAAGGGTCAATCTTCAAGGTGCTTAAGGCAGGGGGAAAACTCCCCAGAGACTTGAAGACAAACTCAGCCCTCAATAGCCAGGCTGGTGTCCTTGGGGTGCCTGACAGCGAAGGCATCTCCAAGTCAATAGAGGCATCCCCGTGTGAAAGCGCCAGTATTCCTCATGCTAATTAAACAAACCAATTATGGTAATTAACTGGCACAAATGTTTAAATGGCTGTGAATCAGAGTGAAGGGGGTTCCCACTTAGCCTCCACACAATTATCCTGGTAAAAATGGATTTCTAAACAAGAGTGTACTAAACATTCGGATCACTTTCAAAATCTATGTATTGAAGTTCTTAAGAAAGATCTGCCATTCTGCCCCAGCCTTAGAGCGTTAAAGACAAGAAATATTAGAAAGAAACAAACAAACAAAGGGAGAAAAAGAAAACATAAACCAAATTTGTAAAATCCTGCTACACTGACGAGGAGGCTATGGGATGTTACTTTTCCCATCATTTCGTAATTAAAGAAATTCCGTTTCAGTGAAGGTCACCTTGACGTTAGGAAGGAAACAAGGCCTGAATGATATGCTAATTAGGACACATCTCTTTGGAAACTGTCTAAATGGCTGAATAGATATTTTTAGAGCAGGCCTGTGGTTGAAATAGTTTGCACCAAATTCTCGCTTTTTGTTTTCTTCCTAAAGAGAGTTGGTTGGTCAAGTGGATCCCTTGTTGTTGAAATTCAATCAAGGGCATTAAAGTGTAAACCAGTTGGAAAAACAAAGAGCTTTAGGGAAATTAGTTGCTTCAACAACAACAAACAAGCACTTGGTAATCTTCTTAGAGAAATTAATGAACAGCAAACCCCCCTCAACTGGGGAGAAGAATGATCCCTGGCTCTCAAAGCACAGGCCTGGGAGGTTTAGAGAGAAGGTGTGAATGAAGAGAGAAGGATTAAATCGAACTTCAATGAGAACACAAAGAAATTTGGGGGATCTGAGAGCACAGCGCACCCATTTTCAGATGGAAGAGTATTTTGGAAGGCCAAGGGGTCCTAATCCTTTATGCAAATCTCCTTAGATTGAAGTTTGCTTAAGTGTTTTATTTCTTTGCATACAATTAACATTCGAAGCTCTGAAATGCTAACCGACTTCAAAGAAGCCTCCTGGTCTAGAAGCATCTCGAATTATCAAGCATGCTGCATTTCATCATCTTCCAAAGTTTTCTGATACTTTAAAATGAAATCTCATTTTTCAGAGTCTTGAAGGCCTTACAAGCACTCAAAGAAAGAAAAAACACCTTCCCCACCACCAAACAAACAAACAGAGCACCCCGTCTCCTGCATTACAGGCCAGAACCTTATCTTCTTTTTGTTGGGCTTAAGGTTGATAATTAAATCTCCTATTTTTACTTCCAGTTTGATCGTGTTCCCTACACTCCTCTTTTTGATTTAAGATGCAAATCATAACCCTGAACTACAAGCAGTGTTTTGTTTTTTAAAATATTTATTTGGAAATAACTTCAAATTCACAGAAAAGTTACAAAACTAAAAACATTATAAAGAACACCCTTTCCGCTTGGCCTAGATTCGCCTACCATTAGCGTTTTTTCCCATTGCTGCATCACTTGTGCATATCACACCGACACACACCCACCCACACCAAATTTGCTTCTTTAAACTACTTGAGAGTACATTGCACACCTCAAGTTACATACCCTGAGATGCTTCTGTGGGGATTCCCTAAGAACAAGAATATCTTCTTACATAACCACAGTAAAGTTATCCACTTCAGTAAACTTGACCTTGATACAGTAACTTTTATCTAGTTGATCATTTGTGTTTCAATTTTGTCAGTGGACCCAGTAATGTTCTTGATAGCATTTTCCATCTTGCACTACAAGACCTGATGTAGGATCAGGTGTTACATTTGGTTGTCATACCTTTTGTAGTTTGAACAATGTTTTTAAAATTATATAAATTTTAAGCATTCGGATATCTTTAGCAAAAAATGATTAGATTCAATAAATGACTGCATTATTTAATTTAGATACCTAAAGTTTAAGTTTTTGCCAACATTTGTCATTGATGTATGTGGAACCCAAGAATCAGG
Source organism: Leucopleurus acutus (assembly GCF_964270905.1). NCBI lineage: Eukaryota > Metazoa > Chordata > Mammalia > Artiodactyla > Delphinidae > Leucopleurus > Leucopleurus acutus. Next base: position 30,073,499 of record NC_139162.1, read on the forward strand.
GAATAACAGTACGAACAGCAATGACAGTAAACCTTTACTGATGGCTTACTATGTGCCAGGAGCTCTGCTAGGTGATTTATATGGACTATCTGTGTGATTGTCTGTTCTATCAAGGCTTCCTTTTCTCTCTCCCAACACAGAATGAAGGGGTTTCCAGAAATGTTCAGGATCACCCTTCTCACCCCTTCTAAGAATCTCAGCATTTGAATCCCACTTCTGCGATTCAGACCTGGGGTCGTGCAAGCCATGAAGGAGGTCCAACACCCCAGGTCTTTAACTAGTAGATAAAACAGACAAAGTTGAGGAGACAAGTGCTAGGAAGAAAAATAAAGCAGGGTCAGGGAAAGAAAGTCAGATGGAATGGGAGTGGGAAGTCTATTTCATTTAGGGAAGTCAGGGAAGACCTCTCTTATGGGTGGCAATGGAAAAGAGCCCTGAAGTCAGGAGATGAATGTGTGATGCCTGTGGATATGTGGGGGAAGAGCAGCCTAGGCAGAGGAATCAGCACGTGCAAAGGCCCTGCGGCAGGACCAGGCTTGGTGTGCACCAGGCACCGTGGGGAACCCACCCAAGGCTGGAGCACAGTGACCTGGGAAGAGAAGGATGGGAGAGGAAAGAACAAAGGTGGCATGGAACTGCCAGGGTGAGGACTTGTAGGTCATGGTGAGGACTTGGGCTTTTATTCTGAGTGACATGAGAAACCATCACAGAGTCCTGAACAGAAGAATCTTTTGAAAGGTTGTGATGGAGAAGCAGGTAGAAACCAGGAAGCTATTAGAAGGCTATTATAACTAATCCAGACAATCGTGGTGGCTTGGACCAGTACCAGTGGGATGGCTATGTTTTGATGGGAGAACTGCCACGCTTTGCTGATGGATGGGATGTGGGTATGAGAGAGAGAAAAGGGTTAAAGATAGCTCCAAAATGTCAGGCCTGAGCAATGGGGAGGACAGACTTCTCATAGACAGAGATGAGGAAGGTGCCGGAGACAGTTTTGGGGAGAGGATGAGATAAGAGTGAAGATAAGAAGTTCGTCTTTGAACACACGAAACCCCCATTAGACACCCAAGTGTCTGTCAATGGAAGTGAATCTTCCTCCCAGACTCTGATATTTGAGGTCAGTCGAGCCTTGAACAACATGGGGTTTAGGGTCGCTGACCCACCTCCAGGCAGTTGAAAATCCACATATAACTTTTGACTTCCCCCAAACTTAACTACTGATAGCCTGCTGTTGACCAGAAACTTCACTGGTAACATAGATGGTAGATTAACACATATTTTGTATGTTATATGTACATCTACATACATATTTTGTGCATTCATGACGTAACTTTTTCTTCCTTTTTTTTTGATATTTCTAGGCTATGTGAATCAGCTGTGACTTTTTTTTCAAATTGCTGCAAATCTCCAAAAGTTTTTCCAATTTATTTGCTGAAAAAAATCCACGTATAAGTGGACCCACGAAAGTCAAACCCGTGTTGTTCAAGGGTCAACTGTATTTTATCAAACCGGGATGGGGGGCTTCCCTGGTGGCGCAGTGGTTGAGAGTCCACCTGCCGATGCAGGGGACACGGGTTCGTGCCTCGGTCTGGGAAGATCCCACATGCCGCGGAGCGGCAGGGCCCGTGAGCTATGGCCGCTGAGCCTGCGCGTCCGGAGCCTGTGCTCCGCAACGGGAGAGGCCACAACAGTGAGAGGCCCGCGTACCGCAGAAAGAAAACAGGGATGGGAGATGTTCCTAGATTTTGATAGAAGTGACCCTCTGCTTCTTGTCCTGGCAGAGTTCCCCCTGCTTCATCCACTTGGAGCATTTTCAACCCCTTCCTGTCCCCAGCCCCACCCCCTTTCCCCAATCTGTCCCAGTTCCAGAAACCATCACCACATCCTTTTGGGTTTCTAGGTCCCTGTGCTGACAAAGCTTCTGGGCGAGGGGTAGTTTTCCAGTTCTCCTAATCTCACTCTGTCCTTCTTCCCACACAGTGATTAAGAGGGGCAGGCTCTGGACTCAGAAGACACAGGTCGGAGTCCCAGCTCTCCCCTTCTTAGCTGTGACCTTAGACGAATTGTCATACTTCTCTGAGCCTCAGCTTCCCTGTCAGTAAAATGGGGATGATGAGGCTCAGACCTACCCAGAGAGCTGTAGCAAGCTGTGATAAATCTGGGGCCACTGCGACTCACAGGGTGCATTTATGGAAAATGGGAGACGCCCCTTCCTCCCAGGGACACTATCCTGCTTGGTGAACAGAATGTGAACTAGATGTCAGCCCTACCTCATCCCTCCTGGGCATCTCTGACAGGGTACTGTCTGCCCAAACCAGTCATACAGGTCCTGGAAATAAAGCTACAACCTTTAGAACATATGCACTTGATATATACTCGCCTGTTTGCTAAGTGCTGTTCTCAAGGCAGCCCGGGCTCCTCCCCCGGCCTTTACCCTGCTTTGAATGGCCCAGAAAGTTTCTTCTCTGAATTCAAACAAGGTAGCCAAAAGGAGTAGCCCTGCCCATCAGAATACCCAACCAAGAGCTGCCCCGCCCTTCCACAGAGGACAGGTCTGTGTCGGGAGGCTGGATATTACCACTTACATTTCCATGTACCTGGTAGCAGCTGTCGGTATTTCTAAACTTGCAAAGAAAGGAGACTCATTTTCCCAGTTCCAGAAAATGGCTTGAGGCCTCCTGAATGCCCCCTTCAGACGGGCAGCTGGAGCAGGCTGGGCAGAAAGCAGCGCTGCGTGGTCTTTCTCAGGACCATCTGGGCAACTCGGCCTGTTCTGTGGCTCCGCCCGCCCTGCTTGTCATCCCCAATCATACTTGCTCTAATCCGTGTTTTAATTTACTCTGCTGGTTCAACACCCGTGCTGCCAGGGCGGTCCTTGGGGCCCCCTCATTCCTGCTGCTGATGACAAGGCGTATGCAAAAGGCACAATTATTCACCCACCAAGGTGACAGAGGAGGCCTCTGCCTGGGAATAGGTTTCCAGCTTCCAACATTTTCATGTCAGTCGCTGAAGCACTTTGCAGTTTGCAAACAATTCTATGGAGACCTTTTTTTTTTTCCTCAAAAAAGCATTTTGATCCTAGCAAGTGACGAGACTTCAAGTGGTGGACGGCTGGCTCGCCACTGATTCTGAAGGCCCGTCTTCAGAAGGGTGGCCACACGCTCCTCCTATCCAGCTGGATTATTGGATTTTTTTTTTTTTTAATCAAGTAAGATTCCCCCTCTCCCTTCATCTTCTCCTTTTCCTCCCAACCCCCAACCCCAGCCTGCTTGGCCTCAAACAAAGGAAAAATATGTCAAGCCCGGCCTATTAATTCGCACAGATTGGCATTGTTTATGTTCTCATGTGGACCACATTCCAAAGCACCAAAATAAAACAGCTCGAATGTAGCTTTCCGCTCCCGAGCCCATGATGTATTTCATTTGCTACGGTCCAGCCATGGTAACAATGCCTTTCATTTTCTTCTGGCCTACGATGATTTTCTTTTTGTGAGGGCCATTTTGAGAGAGAGAGCGAGAGAGAGAAGCAGAGACAGAAAAAGAGAGAGAAAAAGAGGGAAAGAGAGAGAGAGAGAGAGAGAGAAGAAAAGAAAACCACTTCTCTTTTCCTTTTCAGGGTATCATTTGCAATATAAAGCTAACCTGGGGAGCGCGGGGAACAATGGCGCTGCCCATAAAATGGTCCCCGCCGGGGGCCCGCATGCCCAATGAGGGTGATGTCGAGCTATTTAGTTCTTTGTCCTCCCATAATATCTACTTAATGCAGTTCAATAGCGGCGGATTGTTAGTGGCATTAAGGATTCTATTAAGTTCTTCCCAAAGCCCTGCTATTCTCCTCCAGCTGTTGAGAGCCGGAGGCTTTCAGCTGAGGCTGGGCTAGAACCTTCCCAGAAGCACCTCTGCAAAATGGGTCTCCTTCAGGCTCAGAAAGACCACGCTGGATTTCAGACCGGAGCCCAGCGCAGAGACATCTGCCTATGGCTAAGCAGAGCTGTTTTCAAATCCCACCAGGCCCCAAATTTGAATTTCTATCAAATTCTATCACATCTGTAAAATGCTTTCTCTGAAAACATTTTTAGAATATTTTAATCATTTTTCAGTTCTGCTTTAGTGAGAATAAATAACCCACTTTGTTCTGATTTATTCTTTATTGTTTAGGTACAATCGGACAAGAGTTCAGTTTCAGACATGTTGACATAATCCTACCTCTTTAGAAATCTAATTAAACATTTTATAAATTTGATCATGCCATTTTAATTTTTATGTTTAGATGCCAATACTCTAACTTCATTTTTAGATAGGAAACATGGTGGGCCTTGGGCTGATGGTGAAATGGCTTCTACCCTACTGGCAAAAAGTTTTGCCCAAGGCGCAGTGGTTGAGAGTCCGCCTGCCGATGCCGGGGACACGGGTTCGTGCCCCGGTCCGGGAAGATCCCACGTGCTGCGGAGTGGCTGGGCCCGTGGGCCATGGCCGCTAAGCCTGTGCGTCCGGAGCCTGTGCTCCGCAGGGGGAGAGGCCACAACAGTGAGAGACCCGCGTAACGCCAAAAAAAAAAAAGTTTTGCCCAAGACTGACTCCACATTATTCTGAGCCTGAATTAAGTCAGCCGGTGAGCCTCAAGGGCAGCCTTTTGATCTCTACTTGATGCTTCAAGCTTACCTCCTAGGATTTGGGGAAACCAAATAGAGCCGGGTGGCTAGGTTCCCCTTTTCAGGGCCTAGGACCATACCTGGCACACAGGGGTGCCCTCTGCTTCCCACGCGAGGATCATTCAGTAATGAGTTCTTGAGAAAGCCATCCAGGGACCCTTGAATGCTATTTCCCTCTTGAGGCCACCCTGCCCCACTGACACTCCGGGGCGTGGTGGTCGGTGGGGGCGGGGGGGCGTCCCGTTCTTGTCCGTTACGACAGGAAGGACAGGCAGAGCAGCCCTGGATGCTGTGGCATCCGTCCGTGAGCCGGTCACTCTGTCCAGAATAGACAGAGAGAGGGAGGAGGGGCTGCAGGAGGACCAGCCAGAGGAGAGGGGGCCGCACCAGGATTTCACACAGTTGGCTGGAAGAGGCAAGCGCTAAGCTGCCTTTTCAACCACGGTAAACCCCGTCCATCTGGCCACCCTAAAACTCTGTTAGCTTGTCCCCCTTGCCCAGGGCTGATTAGGCCTCCTGAAGCAGAAGTAACGCCATCAATGGTGTAAAACCCCGGCCACTTGAGGGTATTACATTTCACTTCATGCTTGACTTAATCAAAACTGGGGAAATGAAATGTACACCTTTTTGATGTTCTTTTCCCTGCTGTTTAAAGAGAAGAATCTTAACCCATTTGATCTTCACGTGCACCCAGTAAATGACCAAATATGGCAAGCTGTCAGAAGCAGAAGGCGGCCAGTTGCCAGGCGGTGTTGGGTCACTGAGAAAGCACTTAATGCGGGAAAACTTAAGTTTGGAGCCCAGGGACTTTGTGGCAAATGCAGCATTTTCCCCAGCCAGCCTGCAGTTAGGAACTTTGGAAAGAAAAAGGTGGGTTGGGGAAAGGATTCGGAAGGAGGGAGCATTGGCTGACACTTGCTTCTCCGGGCCTTTGGAATTTCTCTCGGGTATCACTTCTTCCTGGAAGTTTTTCCCACCCTCTCCCCAGTACTGGTGAAGAAGGAGGGGACTCTGGGGTCACTCTCTGTATCTTTGGGCAAGTTACTTAACTTCTCTAGGGGCCTCAGTTAACTCATCTGTAAAATGGGGATGATTATATCAATCGTTTTGACCTCATTGGTTGCTATGAGGATTAAGTGCTATAACGTATGTAGAGGGCTGAGCAGGTTGTTTGGTACATCAGAAGTTCTCAATAACTGCAGCCTATTGTTATTATTACTATATTGGTTACTGACTCCTATGGACTAAATTGTGCCCCCCCCCCCGAGTTCATATGTTGAAGCCCAACCTCCAATGAGATTATATTTGGAGATGGGCTTCTAGGAGGTACTTAAGGTTAAATGAGATGATAAGGGTGGGGTACAAATCTAGTAGGATTGGGGGACTTACCGGAAGAAAGAGAGATCTCTCTTTTTGCACTTGGACACACTGAGAAAAAGCCATGCAAGGACACAGCAAGATGGCAGCCATCTGCAAGCCAAGAAGAGAGCTCTTGCCAGAAATTCAGTCAGCCGACACCTTGATCTTGGACTTCCCAGCCTCCAGGACTGTAAGAAAATAAGCTTCGGTTGTTTAAGTCACCCTATCTATGGTATTTTGTTACGGCAGCCCTACTGACTGTTGCACCAACCTGTTAGGGTTCTCTATTCTTGTTATTTATGTGTATATCTCCTTAATGAGACTCTTAAATTCTTTGAAGGTTGACCCCATGACTCATCTGGCTTTGTATACTGGGGGCTTAGCACTGTGCCTGGTATACAGTGGGTGATCAAGAAGTACCTGCTAAATACATAAACGGGGGAACACAGTTTTGTGTGACAAGAGAGCCCTGGGCCTTTTCTTGTCCCACTCTGGCCACTTCTATGCTGTGACCTTCGACAAGTCACTCACCGTCTCTGTGCCTCAGTCTCCCCATCGGGTTGGGCGGGATGATTTCTGGGATCTCAGAGACTGTGAGATTCTGCCTGTAATCAAAGACTAAGGTGGGAAGAGCAGGGTGACAGGGATGGTGGAGCCTAGAAAGAGGCTGCTGACTTCCCCCACCCCAGGCGTCAGGAGAATGCTTGTAGACGACATTGAACTAGCAGAAAGTTGCCAAGATGGTTCATTAGGCAGCTTGAGTTGGCGTCAGGAGGATGCAGGCTCAGGACTGTTCAAACACAGGTCTCACTCGGTGGGGCTCGAAGCTCTGGTTCCCGTCTGCCCTGTGGGGCTGGGGAAGGTGTGGAGCTTTCTGTCCAGAGCTCAGGGATGCAAGGTAAGAGTGCAGACCTTCTGGAGTCCTAAGTGCAGAGTCAGCCAAAACAGATACGGTTGTCCATCTAGTTGGGTGGTTTTCAACAGCCATGAATATGGAAACACCAGAAGGAGGGTTGCTTGTTAAATCCCTGTGCCCCAGCCCTAAGCCCTGCCTTCTTAACTGGCTCAGTAAAGGGGAGCTCCAGCTTGGGGATTTCTACCAGGCCTCCCTGGAGAGCCAGGAATGCTTCCTGGATATGCCCCTACCCAACCAGCCTTGCCTGCCACTAACTCACTCGTGACCTTGGACCAGTCATATCGACTCTCTGAGCCTTACTGTCTTCATCTTTGAAAGGAGCAGGATTAACATTTGCCTCTCCTAGGGCAGGTGTTGGTTTGCTTGTGAGGGCTGCTTCTCTGTAAGAGCAATGGACCACTTCGCATCCATCAAACGAAGATGCCTCTGATGTAAGGTTAGGTTAAAAAAGAACTTGAAAACCCGTATACAGAGCATAATGCTGTTTCTGTAAAATGTGTGTGTAATGCACATGTGTGTTCACGTCACATCACATTTATATGTTAAATATCTATAGAAGCATGGGCTCTGGGAAGCGGACTGAGTTCTAATCTGGACTCCCACTTAGTAGCTTCAAGAAGTGGGCAATTAATTAACTTCACTCTTGCCTCCATTTCCTTATCTGTAAGACTGGGTTGATACGGACACCTACTAGCCTCATATGGTTGTTATAAAGATTGAATGAGTCAATCCCAAGTAAGATTCTCAGCACAGGCTCCTAACAGATATCCAGTGAAATGTGAGCCGTTCTTAGTTACGTAAAAGCATTTTTTTTTAAAGTCCGACAGGAGATCACCCAAATGACAGCCATGGTCACCAAGCGCTTTTGTATTACATAATTGCCAGGCAAACAATTTTTTTTTTTTCTTCAGGAAGAAACATAACACAAGGATGGGACAGGGCTTATATCCTTTTAGTATGGAAAGATGGCCAAAAGCAGTTGCGTAAGAGAAAAAGCGAGCTCTCTAACAGGCCGCGTGGTGGGAACTGCTATTGCCAGTAATGACGAAATGTCGGTATGCACAGGGAGACAACTCTGAAGGCCGATAGATCACCCTCTCACGGTGATCACTTCAGGAACAAGATTGGGTTTGGAGGGAGGCCGGCGAGGCAGCCAGAGCGTGGAATCTGCACTAGCATCCTATGTGCTTCACCCAATCCCATGCCTGCCCAGCGGGGCGAGAGTCTACGAGCTTTCATTTATTACACTCTTACACTTCTGTATTATTTTAGTTATTTTGACAATTAGTCTTTATTTCTGTGTTGGGTATTATTCTTTATAATAACAAAGAATTGTTTATTTAAACAGTATAGTAACGGGCTTCCCAGGTGGCACAGTGGTTGAGAGTCCACCTGCCGATGCAGGGGACACGGGTTCGTGCCCCGGTCCAGGAAGATCCCACATGCTGCGGAGCGGCTGGGCCCGTGAGCCATGGCCGCTGAGCCTGCGCGTCTGGAGCCTGTGCTCCGCGACGGGAGAGGCCACAACAGTGAGAGGCCCGCATACCGCAAAAAAAAAAAAAAAATGTAAACAGTATAGTAACTGTTTTGACAATTATTCTTTATTTCTGTTTGTTTCTATTTTATTTCATGTTTATTTGATTTCTGTTAAAGAAATATTGTGGATTTCTTTAACAGCGTGGGGTATCCATAAATATGTAATGCAATAATTCTAATCATATTTACTGCTGTCATTTATCCATTTGGATCCCAGGTATAGAGTTGCTGGCCCCCATCCCTGGCCCATGGTGCAAAATAACACCGACATCCAGTCCTTTTGGAGCTCTTGCTGTGTGCCAGGTCCTGTGTTGTCACAGGGATTAGCTCAGCTAACTCTCCTTCTGGTCTTCTGTGTAGGGTCTGTAAATATCCCCATTTTGAAATGAGAAAATATGAAGTTCAGAGACCTCAAGAGACTAGCTCGGGGTTGCACAGCTAGTAAGAGAGAGAGGTGGGATTTAAGCCCTTGGAGTCGGACTCTGGAGCCTGAACTTTCAACAGGTACGGGACCCTGCTCTACTCAGTCCAGATTTATCCATATAATTACATCTTCAACTATCCTGCTTTGGGGACCCCTGGCACTTTTTTTTTTCTGGTGGAGCCGTATGCAACCAAATACCCCACCAAGAGAATCCCAGTTTCTGCCCCATCCCTGGGCTGCGCCAGTTTTTTTTTCCCCCTTTTGTTAAGAGGCCTCATTTCTGACTTGATGAAAACATTTGTAATAGATAATCAAATGCTGATATGTTGCAGGGGACAATGCCTTATTTGTTAAATATAAATGAACATGAACACGGGTCCTCAGTGCCAGAAAGGCAAAGGGTTTGAGGCCTTTTCAGCGGCACAGGCTGAGCCCAGGAAAGAAAGCCAGGCGCCTGTAAAGGGTCTCGCCTAGGACGGTGATCGACCGACAGCTCTTGTGTGACAAGATACATAGTTTCTTTTCAGCAACAGGCAGATTATCGGTTACTATAGTTTCCCTAATGCTCAAATACAGCTCAGCCTAAGCTGAACAGAATAGGTTAAAAGGTGCCGAATTTTGGCCCGGGAAACCACTGTTGAGAATCAGACACCAAACAAAGCAAAAAGCACATCTCCCTGGGCTTTGATGTCTTTTCTGAGGGATGTAAAGTGAGAAAAATACAACCGGTGCTCAGGCCAGGGGCTGGATGGGGCCCCTGTGACAATGGCCGGCCGATTGGGAGTTCAGTACAATGCCCAGACAATGTCCCCAGTGCCAGGCGTCCCCGGCTGTGCTGTTCCTTCACAAACACCCTGCTGGAAACAGCCTTTTAGCCCCCAGTTTCTTAGAAAGTTCCTGCCTGCCTCCCCAGCCCAGCTAAACCTCCTCCCTTCCAAACCCGACCCTTTGACAAGGTCCCTCCTGAGAGAGGCGACTTTCTCATTAAATGCCACCACCCGCCCCCAGTCCGGTCCCTGCAACACAGCCACCCAGAGCATCATTCTTCTGCCTGCTTTAAATTTTCCTAGATCTGCATAAACATCCTTTCTCAACCTCTGAAAAGAGAGAAGCTCTCTCCCTTCCAATAATTCATTGCCTTGTGTGTATCCCTTGAAGGTGACAGTGTGACGTTTTTCCATAAACGGGATTAAATTAACCACTATTTATGCCAGCACCGTGGGTTCCTCCTCTTCTACTGGGATCTGTTTATTTCATTGTGCTTTTTATTTCAATTTAGGGAGCAAGATAAATGTGCTTTCGCATTTGGAGATCTCCATCCATCACCGGTCGGCTGCATCTGGGAAAAGAAGTGAGTGGGAGATTATGGGCAAGGGAGAGAGAGCTAGCAAGCTGCAGGCTCACGCATGGAGTTCTGAATGTTTTTTAGTGGTTGTTGTAGTATTGTGCTTCTCGTTGTCATTAGTTCTTTATAACGTTTCATGAAAAATATCTAATTGTAACAACTGTATTCCGAGCGTGAACATATTCCTTGAATTGAGGCGCTCACAATGGCCATAGGATAACTGTCCTTGAATTTGAGCCCTTTGTGGGCTGTCAATAGGCTTACAATGTGCTGAATTAGCAGGCATATTAATGGGCAGATGCAATAGCAGCCATTCTTCAGCCTCAAATCTTCTTATGCAAATACCCCATGAATTCAGTTCAAAGAGCTGCCTTCGAAATGAGCTGATACCCCCTCTCAGAAGGGACCCCGGGAGAAAGTGACATGAGAAAAGTTTAGACACTTGTTTTTATAACTGGACATGATCTTGTTATCATAATCTGATACTGGTCACTTGCATGGCCGGCTTGTAGGATTTTAAACCCTTAACAGAGAGAGATAATCTTGGCCTTTGTAGGAGTGTGGACAGAATCCCGGCGTGCAGGAAAGCCGGCAGTGAGAAGCACAGTTCTTGTTTTCTCAAACAAAACTTTTCATGATAAAAGCTTTTATCCTAGGATAATCACCCGGCTGGATTTCAGTGGTGTTGGTAAGGTTGGCAAAGGGCAGTAAAGGCAAATTTTTGAAAAGTGAAAATAGCCAGTTCTTGAGATTACCCACAATCAGATGGAATCAGTTCTCAGAGTCCCTAAAACGGCAGTTGGAGAGTTTTCAAAGATCGCAAAGGAAACCAAGTTCTGGTAACCTCTACCTACCCCCAGGCAAGATCACAGAAGGATAGTAACATTTCTGTGGCACCAAAATGTGCCAGGCATTTTGACTCTGTTTGTACAGTCTTTTACACATATCAACTTGTTTAATTTTCACAAATACCCTATGAAGTAGCTACCATTTTTAGCCCCATTTTATGGATGAGAAAAACGAGGAGAGGGGTTAAGCTCTTTGCCCAGGCACTGAGAGGTAATTAAGCCCTTTAGGGATAAATGTGCTGTACCCCCATCAACTAATTCCACTGGGAAATGGTAATTCCCCCATGATGACTTTTCTCTCCAGAAGAATCTGCTTCCCACCGCCCCCCCCACCCCCGACCCCGTGAGCTGGGTGGCCTAACTAGTATAAGGGTATTTGGCCAGTTGGCCCCTATAAAGTGTTCTTTCCTCTTTGATGCTGTTATATGATAAATTTGCGTTTATAAAAACATTTTAGAGGAGAATATAAATTTAACAGTCATGCTCCTCTATATCATGGCACTAGAATTGCCTCTAGAGCTGAATTTGAAGGCCACGTGGAAGTTAAGTACACTGAGATGACACACTACACGCTGAAAGTCACTTACGTTGCTTAACAGGAAGTGACAGATTGCGTGGTATTATCATTAACGGTAACAGCAGACATTTTCTATTTGTGCATTTTTTACTCATTTATTTACTGAGTATCAACTCATGTATTCCTTATGCTCACACTGGCAAGACGGGAGGTTTATGATTTCCATTTTACAGCTGAGAAAATTGAGACCCAGATAGGTTCAGTAATTTGTCCAAGGTCAAGAAGCAGAGATTTGAACCCAAGACATCTGGCTCAACCCTCAGTCACTCTGCTACGTGTCAGTCCAGATGGTCCAGCCACCCTGGGACCCACCCTGGGTACAGTGGCTGCGTTTTCCCTTGATCTGCCCTGACATTGCCACTGCCACCGGTTTCTCCGAATTGGCCTTCCCCACAGCCAAAGTGAGTTTCGTCAGATTTCTTGCCCCTTTGTTCCCCACCTCTCTCTGTAAGAGTTTTTGGTTCATTATATTATAGTTTTGCATTCCCCACATTGTGTGCGTGTGTGTGTGTGCATGTGCGTGTGCGTGTGTGCATGTGTGTGTGTGTGTGTGTGTTTGGTGTGGAGGCTGATTGTGGGGGGGAGGAGGAAGAGAAGAAACAGAATGATTGACCATCAGGGAGCCTGAAGGAACCAGAGGCAAAGAACTTGCTCAGGGTCTTAGATCTGGGTCAACCCCTCCAAGATACCCTCAGGCAAGAGACATCCCCACCCCGGACTTAGGACCCTAAAGGTTTGTTACCTTAAAGAATTAAATAACAAAAGGATGAGACATATCTATGCTTCCCAGAATAATATCAGTATAATGATAATTACAGCAGTAATAACAATAAAAGATAATAATAAAAGGCACTAGACGCTTTACCACGCCCCAGGCACTGTGCTAACGTGTGGATAATTCACTAGCCCTAGACAGGACAATGCAAAGGAAGAAAATACCGCAAATACGAAACAAAATAAGTAGTTTTGGGGGAACTTAGGATGGGGTAGGGGAGAGTGAATGACGAATGGTGAGTTAGTCTGCTTATGCTCTCATAACAAATACCACAGACTTAAACAAGAGATTTATTTCCTCATGGCTCTGGAGGATGGACATCCAAGATCATGATGCCATCAGGGTTGCTTTCTCATGAGGCATCTCTTCCTGGCTTGCAGACAGCCACCTTCTCACTTTGTCTCCCACGTGACCTTTCCTGTGTGTGCTCACAGAGAGAGAGAGAGAGAGAGAGAGAGCGTGAGAGAAGGAGAGAGCATTCTGGTGTCTCTTCCTCTTCTTGTAAGGACACCAGTCAGATTAGAGCCCCGCCCTGGTAACCTCATTCAACCTTAATCACCTCCATAAAGCCCCTGTCTCCAAATACAGTCACCTTGGGGATTAGGTCTTCAACATATGAATTTTGGGGTGACACAATTCAGTCCATAACAAATAGGTGTTCTGGGAACACTTATTAGAGATGAGAGCATCTGAGGCTGAATGAATGATTCTAACAAAGAAACTACAAATAGGCAAACTGGTTTTGTTTGGCCTGCACAGTGTTTTAAAAACAGAGAGAGAAAGAACTTCAATACCTGCATTTTCAACTTCCTTTGAAAAACTGAAAGCTCTGGCAACTCTGGGCCAGCCTTTCTAAACAGCAGTAGCTGGCTGGTTGGTGCTTCGTATAGGCACCAAGTTCACTTTTCCAAAGTCCCCACCACTCCCTATTGTACAGGCCCACGATTTCTCATCCAAAACTTTAGGGGTCAGATGTATCCCTGAATTCAGAATTTTTTAGATTTTAGAGAGCTAATGCAGTACATATACTCTATTACCTTATACCCCCAATTCAATCTGGGGCACTACCTCCCTAATCAATCAACTAATATTTCTGTAATAAAATATATTCACACTAAGTGGGATAAATAAAGGCTTTAAGTAGCCTCTCATCTGTTCTGATCAGTTTCTGCTGCCAAATAAGACAGCATCAGGACAGACTTTGCCACAAGTGATTTATAGCAAACTTGTAATATCCAGGGCCTCTGCAATTGGGAATTTTAGGCAAGGGGTTTGGCCCTGTCTTCCACCCACCCAGCCTGCTTCACTGGTCTGTGCTCTGACCTGGCCCCAACAGGCATCTGCTTTTAACTTCTGCTTCAACAGGTGAAGAGTAGGGGACAGTGTGGCTGGCGGGGGAAAGAAGAGCTTCTAAGCACAAAGGCAGGAAAGTGTTAGGTATATTTCAGAGAGGTATTTTCTGGCCAAAGTTGAATGAAACAGATTTTCTTTAAGACAATTTTGGGAAAGGGGAACACACTTCAGAAGATCCTTCAGAAGTAAAAACTGCATCGTGGTCCTGCCTGGGTCTGCTGAAGCACGTTTCAGGCTGTGGATTATGGGGATGGCAGCTCTAGGTGATTCTGCAGAAGCCTGTGTCTACACTAGCTCTTGAGCTTAGCGCAGTGAGAACGTGGCTTGCGCCCTTGATAACAGCATCATCCAAATGTGGCAGCCCACAGCCCTGTTTGCTCTACACATGAGTTTGGACAGGTCGAGATGCCAAAGAGTGATCAGAAATTAGCTTAACCAGACAAGTCACATGGACCCACTAACATAATGAAAAACTCCGTTTACCATTTCAGCTAGGGCCAAAAAGAGGAAGGAAAAAAAAATCCTGATTATTCCTTTATTGTTTTTCTAGCAACCCAAATCATGTTTTTTTTACCATTTAAACAGACCATCTAAAAACATAATTCAGGTTGCATCCCTTTCCTGCTGGATGGCTTCACAGTGAGGAACAAAACAGACAAAGGTCCCTGCCCTCGGGAAGTTTTACATTTTCGTGGGGAGGCTGGTCATCTGACTCCACCGACGGTGCCTGTAACCACATCAGGTAAGGGACTCCGGAGGCAACGGGTCCACTGTTAGTGCGCTTTCAAGAGGGGAAACTGAGGCATGTCTTGGGGAAGGATACGCCTTGGTCATTTATCCTGATTTGGCCACCTTGAATCACTTTTTAGGTGCAAGTCACACGGTGCTAACTTAACGTCTTCAGTTTGAACAAACTGGAACATTCCTCCGAAGAAAGATTACTCACTTCGTTGGTTTGTTTGGTTTGTGTTTCCTTGACCGTCGGTGTAGAAGGGATCTCTGGGGATGACTGTGGTTTCTATCACCATCTCTCTACAAGTACGTGCCGTACTTCAGAGGGGCTCTCAACTTTCCCCAGAGTTTTTCCTGGAGGGTAATTGGAAACTGTGGTTAACGTAGCATGGCTTTTCAAATTGAGTTGAAAAGTTCATCAAAATGTCATTAATCTGCTTTACATAGCCTTTCCTGATTAAGTCAAACTTGTGTCTGCCCGATTATTTATGAAGCAGAGATCTGGTTGGGTCTGTTTTGGCATTTGTGGCCGGACATTCGGTCCGAGAAGGCAATGAGTCCTTGATACTGGCGGGGGTGGGGCCTCTAAGTCCCACTCAAATGCCATCCCCGCCCACGCCCAGCCAAAGGAGACCGAACTGGCCACACAGACCATTTCTAACCGGTCGACAACGTTTGATGGAGAAGTTCAGTTGAGCATCTACGCTGTGTGAAGTATGATGGGAGATGCCAAAAATAAGTCATCCCTTGTCATCTTGGGGTGACTATTTGGAGGAAACTCTTGCATATTTCGAGCTGGCACTAACCCACATTTGATTTCGGCTGTCCTCTGGAAGTAGCCACCAAGGGAAGACTCTGGGCCCTGGGCCTGCCTTCTGAGCTCTGGTCTGCAGTGGGGTTGGCAATGAACCCAGAACCTTGCTCCACAGCTAGAGTCATAACAATGACAGTAACGACAATGATGGCGTCTACAGTACATTTCTATACGCTGGGCACACAGTTCTTATATGAATTAAAGTGGGATTATTAGCCTCTTTCCTCCGATAAAGAAACAGAGGCTCTAAGAAGTTCAGAAGCCCCTGTGTGAAGGTTCACTCACCCAGGGTCTCAGGGTCAAGGCTGGAACCTGAATCTGGGTGACAGAGGATGTTAATGCACTTAGTTGCCATGACTGAGTTGTTGTGTGTGTGTGTGTGTGTGTGTGTGGTTTGTTTTTGGAGGGGGTTTGCTCGCAAACCAGTTTCCTTTGGGCAGAGAGGACGTTTCTCTGTGTAATTGCCCAGAGGGCCACAGACCCCCTCAGTCTGTGTGACATTTTTAATGACTTGGGCACAAACCAGTGGCAACTTAAGAGGACACACACCCTATCAGGAGCCCCAGGACAAAGTGGGATCACAGGATCAGTGAAGACCCAAGGGAAAACTCCAGGAAACAGCCAGCCAGTGAGTCTGAGAGTGGGCCAGAACCGTGGTCTCCTGGAGGCCCCTCTGACCCAGCCACATACCCCGAGGCCTGCGCACACCTCTGGGGGTTCTGGAAAGGAGGGAAACAGCCATGTTCTGGAGCAGTTGCTGCCTTAGGCCCGGCTTTGTGTGACTGTGGTTGCCCTTGTTTGTCATGGTGGCAAAAATATGGCGGATGGGGCGGCTGGAACTTCTGCCAGCAAGCTCAGCACGTGGCATGAGACGGTATTTATATGGGTCAAGTTTCCCTCATTGACAGAGAGAGAGAGAACGAGACAGAACCCGTATTTCTGGAGTTTCAGAAGCTGTAGCGGCTACCAACGGTGCTCTGGGCAGGCTGCCACCAGCACCTCGGGACTCAGCCAGATCCTGTTTTATGAGTTTCTAGGTCCCCCAAAGACATCTTTATTAATGTCCGACTCTAGAGTGTGGCTTCTTAGGGTCAAATTTCCCATATCTCTCCGATATATTCCACAGGGAGAGGAGGGATACAGGCACACAGACTGCTGGGTTTATTTGTGTTTGTGTTTTATGGTTTGAGCTGTTTCTTCCTCCTTTTCCGCCTCCTTTCCCCTCTCCATTCTTCCCCTCCCCCTCGGCTTCTCCTTCTCCTTCTCCTTCATCTTCTTCTTCTCCCTCCTCCTCAATATTTTCAGTATTTTTATAGGTTCCATATTATAAAACAAAATATATCACCCCAAGATATCAGCACATCGTGCTTGCCTGGGGGCGGGGGCCGTTTTATAAGATACACCACCTTCAATGAGGTGATTCTGACTTTTAATGACTGGCCTTGGCTTGACATGTGAGGGGCAGAAACCCCAATCTGAACTACTTGAAGCAAAAACGGAAATTTATTTATTGGCTCATAGGGCCAAGGAGTCCAGGAGTCCTGTAGCACTCGCTCCAGGCTGAACCTCTCCTCAGATGATGCTAACAGGACCTGGTCTCTCTCTTCTCCTCTCCTCTTTGTTGGCTCCCTCTTCAGGCAGCCCCGCTTCTTAACGTGTGCAATGGTTTCCAGAGCCCCCTGGAATGTCCTCGCATCCACGTCTGTCCTTTTCCCAATAGTCAGGGCCTGACTCTAATTGGCTCAGATTGGGTCATATGCCCATTTCTGAACCAAATGTTCAGAGGATGGGATATGGTGAGAGGGATGGAACTTTGCTGAAGGAAATAGGTTTGCCAGATTCTTCTATTGCAGAAACTGGGAAGCAAGCAGGGATGCACAATATGCGTCAATATGCAAAATGTCCTTCTAGAACATCCTGATTGGCCACCTTAGCCACTAGTTCATGTTCCCCTGAAAAATGGAACAAGTTGCATATTTTGCTGGATTCTTCTTCTAACTTCAGGAAACTGTTGCTTTTTCTTCACTTAGCGAGGAAACCTTAATCCGACAATGTAAAACTGTATTTTTGTTAAAAAAAAAAAAAAAAACAACCTTTAGTTTTAACAACTAAGAAGTCTAAAAGGAAATACCATACACTGATGTTAATGTTTTCCACTCTCATGGGAATATTAACCTTTAAAGGGCAGTCACAGCCATCATTACTTTTGATCAGTGGGTCTCGACCAGGGACATTTTTATCCCCCAGGTGGTATTTGGTGATGTCTGAAGACATTTGGGGTTGTTACAACTCGGAGGGAGTGGTCCTGGCATCTACTGGGTGGAGGCCAGGGATGCTGTGAAACGTCCAGCAGTGCACGGAACAGCTCCCCAACAAAGAATTATCAGCCCCCAAATGCCAATAGTGATGAGGTTGAGAGATCCTCTTTTTGACCCTCACAGCGTGTCTGTGCGAAAGAAGAACTGGGGACATGGTGTCCTTGTTTGACATTGCCCAGAGAGGCTGTACTCACGAGGAAGGTATTTGGCTCCTAGAAACAGAAAATCCAACAGTTCCTTAAATAAACAGACATTTCTTTTTCTCAAATAACCAGAAATCCAGGGGCTGGCAGTAGCTGATGTTTATATGCTCAAGATGCCACCAGAAGCCTTGGTCCTATGCCTCTTCTCTGTCACCCCTACTGGGCTGGCTGTCCTCTTCATGTGTGTCACCACATGGTCGTTATCGGGTTTCTGCAGCTCCCCGGATCGTCCACTCAAGGCAGGAAGAATGGAGAATAGGCTTGGCACCAGTCACCCCTGTAGTTTTTACCAGGCAATGACAGCTCTCTCTCCAATACACCCTCTTCTCATTAGACTTCTGCTTACATTTCACTGACCAGAGCTGGGTCACGTGGCCACCTCTGGCTGCAGAGCATGCTGGGAGAGGGAGTAATCAGCTTCCCAGCTGCATACAGGGAGACAGCCACGAAGAGCGTGTGGGGAGCCAGTGCTGATTTAGGTAACCAGTGGTGTCCACCACAGCGGATCAAGGACTTGCCCAAGGTCATGCAGCTAGTGGGTCAATCTAGGATTCAAATATTTTGATAGGTGCACCAATCTCATTTTACTGGGATATGTCAGGCTTTTTGTAATGCCTGTGTTTCCAGAAACACAAAGCTTGTGAGTGAACCCAGGAAGAGAACTTGCTCTTTGGAAATTCCACAAGTTCCGTTTAGCTGACCAGAAATTGTTACTTGTATCCCTACGGCCCTGGTCACCAGAAATCATGGGCCTATTCATAACTGCAAGACCACTACTGATAATAACAGCAATAACTCAATCCCAAGAGTCCTGCAAATAGCTAGGTGTCTCGGACCTCAGAAATAAGAAGCTTAAAATAATCAAAGTGTAAGATCCCAAAAAAATTGCCTATCTGGAAACTCTCTGGGTGGAAATGAAATATCAAGACAAACAGATGCTACTTACAGACCAGTATTTTTCAGTTGCAGCCCGTTAGTGGGTGGCAAATTCAATTTAGTGATGACCAGCATTAAAGAATTATGGAATATATTAGTATAGAAAAGAAAGTGTCAGAGTGCATTGCAGACAGGAAGGTCAGTATAATTGTGCAACTTTGTTGCAGGGGTGTGTGGTGTGTGTGTGTGTGTGTGTGTGTGTGTGTGTGTGTGTGTGTGTGTGTACCACACTGCAATATAAAATGTATTTCTCACTGTATGGGCCACAGTCAACAGGTTTGAAAAAAGCACTACATTCCCTTTGTCCAGAAACGAAAGGGCAATGCAAGTAGAGGCAGAAACTGCCCTGGGACACAGGCAAGGCTGGTGCTACATTGACTTAGGCTGTTAATGAGTTGTCCTTCTGCTTCCTAATTATCTTGAAAGCCTGACTGAGGGGGACTTTTTGCGGAAATCTAAATAACCCTCCTGCCACTCTCTGTCTCATTGGTCTGAGTGGCTAGTCAGCCCTGACACCTCTGCAAGCCAGCTCTGGTTAATTAGAGCTACTGCTATCAGGAGCACATTTGGTGTCACCATTCCCTGGATTCTATCCTCCACCTCGCCTCTGAGGAGTGGTGAGCTGCTTGAATGGGAGGGATAGACAACTGGTGATCTCAATACCTTCTCCTTTAAAATGGGGGTGTTCTGGATTTGGGGAAAGGTTCTTTTGGGAAAATCCCACCAATAATCCTTCCCAGGGGCACTAGGTACCTCATAGAGAATGAGAGCCCCTTGGGCTTTAATTCAGATGTTTCAAGAACAGTGACCACCGCCCCCTGCCATCTCATGTGGTTCTTGCATCCACGAAACAGTAGTAACAGCAACCGTCTGGGCTTCTCCGCCCAGAATACCATTGACCTCTGTTAAATCACCGTAACTACTTCAGGTCAAGGGGAAACAAGAAAATATGCACCTTGAGCTTTGTTTAAGATCAGCAAACTGTAAGTGTCCTGTGCTCTTCTGTGACCTTAAACAGCGTAATTAAAGTCTACACACTAAAACTCAGACATATTAATAAATGTCACTTTATATATTTTCTATAACTGGCTTCGTCTTTCCGAAGGGCGCCTATTCTCATTAATCCCGGTGTCTTCTGGGTTTAAGAGAGTCTCTTTTGGGTAAATAGAAAATCTATTTAAAGTTCCTGACAGAGCTGTTTCCTCCCTCTCCAACAATCATTCTTCTCCTTTGTCATTTCCAATATGGCTTTTGGGTACAGGGGAAGCTTGCATACCCACATGGCAGCCAAGGGAAGGGGCAAATGACCCTCGGGTTATTCTCTGGGGCCTCACTAAGGAGCCCTATAGTCCACTGCTTAGTGGCTTAGTATCTAGTGGTGTGGCCCGTTCCTTCTAGTCTGAGGGACATTGAGCTTGAGCCCACTGCTGAGGCCTTTGATCATGGCCTCTAGTTACGAAGCCCACCCTCTGGGGCTGGCCCACCCTAAGCCCCAGTTCCTCCTGGCTCACTGTTTCCCATGACTTCTCTATCCCTTCAGTCTGGCATGTGGGAATTTGGGGGTCCCCTCGCGTTGGCTACGGGCAAGCAGGGGCTCTGCTCATGCCTCTTCACCTTGACAATGTCCTTGGGTCCTGTTGCTTCAGGTTGGGCATGACCATACTGGGTCAACCCCAAGCAGCTGAAGGGATGTTCATGCTTCCTGTCAGGTGGGAAACTCTGTGACATCATCAGCCCCATTCCCTCTAGGCTATGTGTGTATAAAGCTCTGTGTTCACACCTCTAGGCCAGCTCTTGATATGCAGAGGGGAGTCTGGAATGCCTCTTGTTTTTCCAGCAAGGATCATTGTCTCTCCACACACTCAAAAGAGTCTAGTTTAAAACGCAAAGTTGATTGGTGATCTCTTTATTTTTTCCTTCTCCTAAAGCAGTAAATTCACAGATGGGAGGAAACCACAGAAAGACTGGCCAGTAGGTATCTTTGATTACCCTGAATAGGGTATATTGGTTTAATATCTAAAAATATTTTAATGTTGAAGCTGAGTGACGGTGCGTGGGGTTTCATCCTACCAGTCTCTCTACTTCTGTGTATGTTAGAATTTTTTCCATCATAAAGAGTTGAAAATAAATAAATAAAAATACATATGCCCATCCCACGTAGAGGAGTCATCCATCGTCAGGTCGAGAGCTGGGAATAGTTACGCCGCCTCAGCAGCCGGCAGAAGTCTGCAGCTGAAGTTTGGGCTGGAGCTGTCACAGCTCTGCCCCAAGCCACTAGTGGCTCCTGCTTCATTAAAACACCAGGGGAAGGCCCTCATTTAGCCAGATTTAATTTTCAACTTTTATAATTCATTTAAAATTTGATCAAGGAGTTAATTTATGACAAGGGCAAGGGGTGCCTTGCCAGCTCATCTGGTGGGCAAAGGCATTATAACTTAATTTATGGTTAAGGCAGCTTGTTATAATTGAGTGCAAAAAGGTGGTTTCTCATCTGGAGTTTGGAGGCCTGAGGTGAGTGGAGAGAGGAGTGGGTGTCCCCCGTTCTCATCTGGGAGGCGGGGATGTGGGTGCTTGTGCAGGCGGCAGCAGAGTATTAGTGGTGGGTCCATTTTGATCAAATGCCGTCCATCAAAAGCTTGTCAAGGGGCTAAGGAAACGCACTGTGGCAGCTCTACACCCAGGACCCAGGACGTTCCGGGCTCCTCCCAGGGCCCCCTGGGAATGGGAGCATCTTCCCGAGCAGGGAAGGGAGGAGAAGGCAGCCGGCGTTCCTGCCATGTGATGCGGGTGCCTCCTTCCTGAAAAGTAATGGGAGAAAGCTTGGAGGTGTTAGTGACAAGGCTGGGACGTGCCAAGAGCTCTGAATTTGTTTCATGGTTCAGGACTTTGCAGGTGTGTATGTGTGTGAAGTGAGGACGAGCAGATGTAACGATGAATGTGTGATAGTGTGGACGTGGGTGCTGTGTGCAATTGTATATATATCAGTGAACGTGTGTGTGTGAATGCGGAGGACATGTGTGTATATCTGTGGATGTGTGTGTTGTGTAAGAACTTGGGAGAATATATGTGTATGTGTATATCTGTGAACGTGTGTGTATCTGTGTGCGTGTAGATAGGGAAGTTAAATCTATTTATGAGTGTGTTTCTGTGAACACGTATGACTTATGATGTATGTCTGGCGGGGGCGGACATGTGTGTATATCTGTGAACGTATGTGGTCTGTGTGGATCTGGGTAGAACGTGAGGACCTGAGGGTGTCTCTGTGAATGCGTATGTCTGTATGTCTATGAACAGGGGAATCGTGAATCCATCTATGCAGTGCGTATACGCGTGGGGATGTGTGTAGACTTGGGAATGTGCCCCCGTGTGTGTGAACAAGAAGACTGTGTGTCCACGTATGATATGTGCAGCTGTGTGTCGGAATGCAGGGGCTGTGTGTGTATTTGTGCATGTATGTGAGTAGATGTCTGTGTATATGGAGACTGGGAAAATGTGACTGTATCTAACAGTGTGCCTGTGTTAATGTGAATGTCTGTATACCTGTGAATGCGTTTCTGCGTTTGAATGAGGGTGTTGTGTAATATCTGGGGATATATGTGTCTGTGTGTGTGTGTGAGCTACGTGTGAACTCAGGACGCGTGTGTGTGTGTGTGCGTGATGTGCCTGAGTGTGTGCTTGCACACGTATGTGTTATGAGCACATTGACTGCAGCTGTGCACAGCAGCCCCGGGCCCACACGACGACTGAATCTGGTATCGGGGTTTCTCTTGCCATCTTCCTCATTCTTTTCCTCTTTCACAAATATTTATGGAGACCTTGGAAATGTCAGGCCCTGAGCTGTGCTCTGGGAACCCAGCTGGGGCCCCACCTGCACCCAGACCGTGAACAGACACCGTCTCTGTGCCCTGAAGCTTCCCTGCAAGTCCCAAGCCCAGACATGCCCTGGGTCAGCTGCCCAGGAGACCAAGGGCCTCTGGCACCCTCAGGAAGACATTTACCTCGCTGTCGCTGCTACCTACCGTCTCTCTGCGCCCTGCCCCACGAGGCACCAGTGCCCTCCTAGTCCTGAGTTTCTTGGGGTCACTTGTCTGGTTAGCATCCTGGTACTGGATAGCATATGTGATCCACACATGGTAGTAAGGGGTTATTGTTATATCGTACATATAAAAGATAACTTCTGTGGGGCACTTGTTCGGTGCCTGGCATCACACTTAAGGCTCGACAAGCATTATCTCATTTAACCCCCCAAATATCCCATGAGCCAGGACTTATTATCCCCATTTAGCACAGAGGTAGTTGAAGCCCAGAGAGGTACAGTGATCTGCTCAAAGTCACACAGCTAACAAGTGGCCACTCAGGGATTTAAACTCAGGACTGTGGAACGCCGGGGCCCGTGCCACGGTAGGGGGTCCTGGTCATTTAATATGTGTCCATTGCTTTAGGCCTTCCTAAAGGTACCCTCAGCAGAACTTCCCAGGTCCACTCTGATCCGCCCATCTGGAAGAGTTTTCCTGATGTTTCCTCAGCGTGCCTCTTGCCTTGGGCCAAGACTTAGCCCAAGACTCCAAGGATTAGAAAAAAAGGGCCCCCCCCCCCCCCAGGCAGCTTCAGGCCAGAAGGGACATGGCTTGTGAGCGGTGTGCTGTTGGTCGCTGGCCCCCTCTAGCCCCTCTGTCGGCGTCCCGGTGCCGTGAATGCTTGCCCACTGAATGTGGCAGCCCTGGCCCGGATCGCACGGCACCCTGCTCTCGGCGGCCCTTTTATCCTGCGCTCCCACCCACCCAAACCACACGCGCATCCTCTAAGGCCCAGCTCAAATGCAATTTCCTCCGGAAAGTCTTTTTGGCTTCACACAGGCCCCTCTGAATCCTTGGCCTCTCTCCCTGCTGTTTATACATCTCTCAGACCACGGGCCACTCTCTACTTTGCATTAGAGCTATTTGCAAGTGAATCTCGGCCTCCCGGCTAGACTGTAACAAAGGCTCATTCACCTTTGTACCCACCCCCTGCGCTATTATCACCACTACTAGCATTGGCATGCGAATAATTCTCCTTGCGAGCTTCCTAGGAGTTTGCACTGTATTTAACCCGCAGAGGAGCCCTGAGAGTAAGGACCATTACCATCCCCATTTTATAGATGAGGAAACTGCGGCTCAGAGAGGTTCAGTCACTCATCCAAGATCACACAGCTACCGAACGACAGGGCTCAGGCTCAAACTGAGGGACCCCTCTGGTTCTAACATCCTTGCATTTCACCACCACTGAACACATTCTCAGGAGTGTGTTGATGAATGACTGTTTTTCTGAGGGTGTTTATACTTTGAAAGAGGACTGAGTAGAGAGAACAATGCTTAACCCACAAGAATGAATCTAGTGGTGGGATGGCTGGCGCTGTGGCTTGGGCCGCGGGCAGAGATTCGGACCAGAGAAGCCTTTTTGGGGCCTTCCCAGCACAGCTCACACGGAGCTGCAGGATGGCAGGCTGGCCCGAGTCCCGCTCTCCATTTCTAGATGCCCCTTCTAAATCGGATGTTGTGACACAAGGGTTATGACACGCTTCCTTTAATGTGGGTCTGGGACAGAGTTGAGCCATTCGATTGCATTTAATATAGCTGTGGTTTTTACAGCCACGTGCCCTGTCTCGGCTGCCCCTGGCCTCTCTCTCCCTCAGGGGAGGCCTCAGGGTAATGGGCATATTAAATAAATCTATTACATGAATCAGTGAGACATTCTTGGACATCCTCATTACAGCTTTGAGAAAAGTAGAAGAGGCGCAGAGCTCTGGAGTGTTACCCCCACGAACATCTAAAGCGCCGTTGTGTTTCTAGGATGCAAAGAAGGAGGGAGGGAGGATGGGAAAGAGCCCTATGCAGCCTTCGCCACGCTCATGGCTGCCACTGGGCCAGGGTCCGTGGTTCTCCTTTACCCAAGTGAACTCGGGTCTGCCATGTAGCGCTCAGGAAAAGACTGCCAGAGGAAAGATGTTGACTAGGCCACTGTGTCCAGTGTTTCTTTTCAATCAGCTCAGAATTCTTCAACCTCGCGCTCCTGACATTTGTTGCTCATTTTCTGTTGTGGGGTAGGGCGGTTCCGTGCCTTATGGGAGGTTCGGCAGCATCCCTGGCCTCTATCCACTAGATGCTGGTAGCAAACCACTGCCTCCTCAGTGTGACACCCAAAAATGACTTCAGACATTGCCAGCTGTCCCCAAGGTGGGTGAGGAGTGAGAAGGTTGGGAGAGGCCAGATCGGCCCTAGTGAGAGCTACCCATCAGAAAACTAAGCAACAGAGCGGTAGGCGCCTCAAAGAGGAAAAGAATGAAAGAAAGCGGTCTTGGGTATTCCTTTCCCTGAAAGATCCAGAGCCCTCACACCTGGGAAATGCCCTTTGGTGAGAGCCAATTCCTGTTTCGGTTGTATCCTGTGAGTCCCTCTCTGGCGGGTGGTGAGAAGGATTCGGAGGTACTTGTCATGACGGGGCAGCCCCATCTATTCTGTTCTGCACACATTTCCTGAACACCTACTGTGTGCCAGGCTTCATGCCAAGTGAACAGAGGCTCCTGATTCATCCTCAGAAAACCAGACAAAGAACAAAGAGCAGACATGGGGAATAATAATTAAAATCACAATAGCTGATATATCCTGGGCATTTATAAAGGAATGAGTATTTTACAAGCTGGATCTCCCTAGGAGGTTGGTGCTTTTGAGAAAAGCCGGGCCAGAAGTTTTAAGAAACTTGTCCAAGGTCACACAGAAAGAAGAGTGAAGGACCTTGGCCTAGGACCCAGCAGGACTGGGCTGCAGAACCTTTGGGCTTTTCTTTCTTCCATACGAAAGGGCTGAAGGAATAATGTGCGAACATCCATATACCCACCGCCTAGATTCTACAGTTACTGTTTTGCTCTCCTTGCTTTATCACATATCCATCCTCTATCCAACCATCAATCCATTTAATTTACTTTTGTGTGTGTTCATTTCTTAGTAAATCGCAGACATCAGTACACTTTGTCCCTAAGCATATCAGCCTTCACATCAGTCACTAGGGTTTAATAATTGTTCACAGCTTTTTTTAGATACAATTTACATCCAGGAACTATGTAAACCTTAAGAATGCCAGTACGTGAGTTTTGCAAATGTGTATACCTTTGTAACGCACGCCCCCTATCAAAATAGACCACATTACCATCTCCCACTAAAGTTCCCTCCCGGGTCTTCCAGTCTATACCACAGAAGCAGCTAACTAACTCTTCCAGTTTTGTTTTCCATCATGAATGAATTTAGCCTGTTCTGGAACTTTTTAAAAAAATAGACTCATAACGTATGTGTATATGTAGGTGTAAGGCTTTTCACCATACGTCATGTTTTTGAGATGCATCCGTGGCATTGCACGTATTCCAGCAATCCCTTGTATTGCTGAATTCCATCATATGACTGCACCTGTTTGTTTATCCATTCTCTTGTTTATGACCATCTAGACTGTTCCCAGATTTTGGACGATTATGAATTAAATGGCCGTGCCGGTTTGTAACAGACAAAATGATCGTTGAGGACTTAGCTTTTGGTAGACATATGCTTGTATTTCTCTTGTGTAACTACCCAGGACTGGGTTGCTGGGTCACGGGATAGCTGAGTGTTCCGTTATATAAAAAACCCACCTCACTTTCCCCGAAGTGATTGTAACCTTTTACATTCCTATCAACAACGTATGTGAGTTATAATTTTTCCACATCCTTGCCAACTTTCAGTGTTGTCGTTTTTCAAGTTTTAACCGTTCTGATGGGTGTGTAGTGGTAGCTCAAGGTGGCTTTCCATTTGCATCTTCCTGATGACTAATGATGTTGAGCCCTTTTTTCATGTGTTCATGGGCATTCACAAATTCCCTGTCCTTTGTAAGCTATCTGTTCAAATCTTTGTCTTTTAAAAGGTATTTCGTTGTTTGTCTATTTGATTTTGAGTCAGAGGAGTACTTTACGTACTCTCAGTACCAATCCTTACACAGATAGATAATTCAAAGTCTGTGGTTTTAACCTCCAGGAGGTCAGAGGCGATGAAGAGACTTGGGGTGTTCAAACTCTTCATCCTGCAGTAGGAGACACTCAGGTTGACATGAGTCAGATCCCCTCTCGCTTCCCCACCCCAAGCTGAAAAGTGCTCTGCACCCTTGGAAATAGACGGGGTAAGAGAATAAAGAGCTGGGAAAAGGAGAAGGAGAGGAAGAGGAGATTGGCACAAGAAAGAAGTTGCAAGGAGTTAAGCTCGGGAGGCGGTGTCCCGCAATCAGCTTTCCTCCTCCTGGAGGCCAGCTTCCCTTCACGTGGTGGTTTTCCAGACTCTTGTGTTGAGTTCTGTAGACTTGGGGTCTGTGACAGTCATTTCTGCTGTTCAACAAATATTTCCACCTCTCCTCCTTCCTGATTCAAGAAAGGACTGTATTTCCTTGCCTCCTTTGAAGCTAGGCTGGCCATGTGGCTTTTTCTGGCCAGTGAAATGTGAACAGAAGTTGACTTCCGGCAGAAAAATGTAAGAAGCAGTACAATCCTTGCTTCCCATGTTCTCTTCCCACAGCTGCGGTGGGTCTGTGAGTGATAACCGTGGGCAGAGCCCCATGCTGACATGAGTTCGATATGTAGCATGAGTATGAAATCAACTTTCTGCTGAGATTTTGTGGTTGGTTGTTACTGCCTCATAACCTAGCCTATCCTGATTGACAGAGGATTGCTACTTCCCCTTTCCGTAGGCGGCTCAAGAGGTACGGTGGAATTCATATAATACAGCTTTCTTTCTCCCGTCCTTTAGCTGTATGCTTTCACGGTTCTGGGAAATTGATAGCCTGATTATCTTACAGCAAATGAATGACTATTACAGTCGGAACTTGATCTTGCCATTAAGTTTCTTCTCTTCTCTTGGCCTTTTTTTTTTAAACAGCAGGAAAGTGCTTTTGATTTTTAATGTAGGATAACCGGCAAAGTGAATTAGGGCACATTTTAATTCAGGCAAAAACAAACAAAATTTAGTTCTGTTTTGAAATAGGGATGAAAGAGTATAGCAATCATGTGAACTTACAGCTTTTCATGGGCTCCCAAAAGGGTTTGCACTGGCAAACTAAGCAAAAGCTTCCCTGAAAAAGTAGGAGCCAGGAGGGGAAACCCAGTACCCTGGCCGTTGAAGAGTCTTCTCTAAGAGATGCACAGGACCTAGCGCTCAGGTCAGTCACAGAAGGAGATGGAATCAGTCAGCCAGAGCTGAATGTGGCTTCTTTTTTCCAACCAAGCCCTGTAGTCATGACTTACATTTGTCAACCAATTCCTACTCGTTAATGATCAGCAAATTCATAACTTCCCACGTTGACGTGTCCAGTTTCAAACTTATTGTTTCAGACTCTTTAGCGTATCAAAGTAGTGTTTACAAAGGGGCTGGCACTTAGCTTTGGGAATTAAAGAGTAAATAAAAGTCCAGTTGATTCTACACTATTCAACAAATATTTATTGATCTCTTTTACAGGGCCCAGTAATCACCATTCATAGATGAATCTGCCCAAAATAAAGTAAGTGGGGTTCGGTTAAATCCCAGGGATGAGAAGTGTCAACAGAGAACCAATTGGCCACTTTTTTTCACCAGTGAGTGCTCACAGATCAGCCTCTCCTTCGCCCTGGAGCAGCGATTGCAGCAAAGCATCAGAACTTGTAGGATCCTAGTGCGAGCGGTGATGTTTTCAATTGTGATTGCAGTTCGCACTCTTCCCCGGACTGGCTTCTCTCAGGAGATTGGCCTCTGGACCCGGGCTCATTTTTGTGGCTATATCAATATCCTTCGTGATGGTCCAGCTTGCATACGATGGATAATGATCTGCTCTTGTGATTATCATTCATTTTGCAATTTTATTTCAATCAAAAGAGTAAGGCTCAAGGGTGTGGCCCTACCCAACTCCCCAAGGCTCAGATCTTAATTCCCTGGGCTGGGAGCCCCTGATGAACACACATGGAACTGATTTAGTGGCCAGATGGCCTAACGGCAGAGGGAATTACACTAAAGAAGCTGGCTTCTCTGCCAGCCTGTGCTTCTAGACCGTGTATATGGCTGACAGTGTGGAGTCATTACCGGGTGCCAGACGCGGTTGTACACTCTCCTTCTATTATCTGATTCAATCTTAGCAACCACCCTAGAGGTGCTGTTTTTATCACCATTTTATAAATGAGTAAACTGAGGCACAAAGACTCAGAGCCACGGAACCTGTAAATGGCAGACTCAGAATTTACTCTCAGTAAACTTAACTCTACAAGTCCCGAGGATGTAATGTACAGCACGGTGACAATAGTTAATAACGCTGTATTAGATAGTTGAAAGCTGCTAAGGGAGTGAATCTTAGAAGTTCTCATCACAAGAAAAATAACTTTGTAGCTATTCTGTGATGGATGTTGACTTCTTCTGGTGATCATTTTATAATATGCACATATATCGAATCATCGTGTTATACATCTGAAACTAATAGAACGTTATATTTCGATTATATCTCAATTTTTCAGAAAAGCATAACAGGGTGTACAGGGAAAAGCACATCTCTTCGACCCCTAGTGAAACAGTACTGATCCCGGGGGCCAGCCATCACTGCCAAGTTTTGGTCCCTTCATGAACCTTCCTGAAACAGTATTTTAAATCATGGAGAATGCCTGTTAAGGGGGAGTTTTCAGGATGCCAGTACAAATGGGTACCTCAGTTCTTAGAGGTCAAGATAGAACATTTCCTCTTGGTGAATATGAAATAGCTTTTAAAAGTGAAATAGATAGCTCCCTTGTCCCCAGATTAGGCGGTAAGGCATACAGCATTTTGGAACTCTATAAAGAACTCTATAATTGGGGTGATGATTCTGGATAGAAAGATTTAACTATGCATACATGCGCGCGCACACGCACACGCACACACACACAGCATGGTCAAGTAGAAAGTTTCTGGAAATTTGAGTCAGACTGGCTAGACTTGAATCTCAACTCCACTGTTTACGAACCATGAACCTGAGTTATGAAATCTCTTGGAACCTCAGCTTCCTAGGCTGTGAACTGGGGATAATATTGCCTACTTAGCCGTTTTATGGGCAGCAGGGCCTGAACTAGGATGAGGCAACCGAGACATTCATGTTGGGAGCAAAATTGAAGGCAGGGCCCCAAAACCTCAGTCTAATCAAGATAAATAATATTTTATTTTATTTTATTTATTTTTTGCGGTACACGGGCCTCTCACTGTTGTGGCCTCTCCCGTTGCGGAGCACAGGCTCCGGACGCGCAGGCTCAGCGGCCATGGCTCACGGGCCCAGCCGCTCCGCGGCATGTGGGATCTTCCCGGACCGGGGCACGAACCCGCGTCCCCTGCATCGGCAGGCGGACTCTCAACCACTGCGCCACCAGGGAAGCCCAAGATAAATAATATTTTAATGCAATATTTCAAAAAATCAAATTAGTAAACTATGGCCTTGGGGCTGGCTGCTGTCTTTGTAAAGATGGTTTCATTGGAATGAGAGGTGATTCATGTAGCGCCTCAAGTTCAATGTCTGACCCTTAGAAATAGGTGTCTTTCAGGTGAATCACAGAGCTTGGGTTAAGGGGTGTTTGTTGAATCCTTGGATCAGAGGATACCTAATTGAAAACGTTGTCCGGTGACTCTCATGCCCTCCCACTCACTTCTATCGCTCACAACGGAAATGGGGATCCCTCCTTGAGCCATTTATCAGAGTGGCAGATTAAAATCATGTGACAGGAAGTTTTCTGTTCATATTGTAATCTAACTGAATCACCAGTTCTCTATTGAAAATTCATTATGTGATGCCGCTCTCTTGCTGAAGCTCTGAAATGCTTTTTGCCATAATGACTTTAAAAACCCCACTTCTATAATGGCCTCCTGAGATGGTGCCCCTCAGCATCTCTTCCGTGTACAATAATATTATTCTGCAATCTGTCTTGGGAGAACGCTTAAAAGCTTTCTCTCATTTTCTCCATTTAACTCATGTATTCTCTGAGTTTTTACATTAAATGGTCATTCTTAATATCCCATGACACGTCACCTCTTTTCTAGAGAGGACACGGATACAGTACTTACCCAATTCCAGAATCTATACTAATCAAATCACACTTTCCCACTTCAGCCGAGAGCAGTTCGTTCGGTGGGACAGCATTTAATCTGGAGAAGGAACTTATGAAAGAGAACAAAAAACAATTGAAGCTGCAGTCGGTTAAATGCGAATATGATTGATGCAATTTGTTGTATAAAAAGGAATTAGCAGATATTGAAGTCAAGTTGTGGAACGAAGGTCAAAAATGCCCAGATTTATTGCTTGCAGACAACCAGCAACAAGGCTTTCTTAATAGCCTGACCTGAGCAGATTGTGGATAAACATTTGAGTTTTGATACAGAAGGAGAAGAAAGACTACAGCTAAGGCTTTAAATCTACACTACGAGCTAGTCATTTAAAAACACTGAAATCCATCCTTGAAACGCTGATACTTTACTCCGGACTCCCTCCACTCTGCTTAATCTGTGCTTCCCAGCCCTGCCTTGATCAAGGAGCCAGAAGGCCGACTTACATACAGCACCTGTTTTAAGGAAGAAAGAACATCTGATCATTGACTCACCTTCCCTGTAGGATTCAAACACAAAACGGAAAACTTGAAGCCCAAATTCCTTTACAGTATGAAAGGAAGGGACTGACTTTTGCCTTGAGGCCCCCTGGCTCGGAGTGCTTTGATTTTAAGAGTCAGGGACCTCCAAACCTGCGGGCTGATTTCTTTCTCGTGCAGATAGAAAGTCCCATCTCACTAATGGATTGGGGGCAGGACATGGGATGTGTTGGGAGGCCAGTAGTGGAGATGTTCATCTCAGTCCGAGAGTGGCTGGGGGTTGAGAGGAGGTCAGTGAGCAAAGACCAGGGGCCATGAATCATCCATCCTTTCGACGTGGGCACCAGCCCTGAGGGGAACGGATGAACTTGACTGACCTACTCAGAATCTGCATGGTGGGGACCCCAAGAACAGAGAGCAAAAGTTTCCCAAACATTGGAGCCAAAAATATCTAGGTTTGAATTCTGTCTCTGCCACATAATAGCTGTGGGACTTTGGGCAAGTCACTTGACCTTTCTGAACCTCAGTTTCCTGATCTGTGTAATGGGGATGACAATACCTACCTTGGACGGTTGCAGTGAGGATAACAGATATAATCTACGTAAAGCACCGCACAGCATATCTTACACATAGTCTGTGCTCACCAAAGTGGCAGTTCCGTACCATTCTACGTGGCCAGTGTCCCTAGATGTACTCGCTTGGCCAACTGTACCTTGATGGATGGCAACAACTGAAATTTCAAACAGCTAATTGGATTATAAATTGACTTGTTTATTCCATTTAAAAACAACCGACCATTGTGAAATTAAAATGATGGGAGGACTTCATATAATGGAATTTGTCTTGCACTTTAAAAATTAATCTTTAAAAACGCCACTTTGCCATGTCTCGTTGCCAGGGTGTCATTGGCAAAGACCTTGGTTAGAGAGAGATGCTTTGCCTTCTCCTTTATCCAAAGGTATTTATTTTATTTTATGCTTGCATTCTGGCTCTAGGCTGGCATCATGTTGGATGATAAATCCATTTGTTTGGGCAACTTCAGGAGGGAAATTTGCCCAGAAAACTGGCTGGAGCTGGCTTTGGAAAAAGCCAAATTAGGTCTCTAGAAGACTGGGGTCCCTTCCAAATGAGTTCCCAGTGGGCAGGGAGTGTTCAGTTCTGTACAGTGTGCAGCCTACACCGCGAGCCCCCAAACTGTGTTGAACAAAGAAGACCCAGCCATTGGCAGTCACATCGATTGGCAGATATCAGATTGCATTCCTTTGTCTGCTGCCCGGCTTATTTTCATACCCCGGTCCAACCTTTGTAAAGGAAGAAGCTTAAATGCTGACAAATTTCCCCCTCCATAAGAAATTGCCCCTGCAATTTGTCTTTTTAGCTGAGCTTCTGTGGGCCTGTGTAGCATAAAAAAAAGATGTTGTCCTTGTCACCTGCCATTTTTCCAGCCAGCCTGACACCCCCCGGGCTTCCCAACAGCTCTCTCCAGCAGGAGCTGTCTCTGAGCTCTTAGCACCACCAGATAATTGAGGTTGTCACATCTCTTGTTCATTGTTTTTTCCAGCCCTGGAAAAATGCAAATATTTCATTGTAGTCATTAATTTTCCCATCCTTTTCTTCAAGCATCTCGTCGGTGTGATCTGATGAAAAGGGCTGAAGGCATGATTGCAAATACAGTGGCATCGGGCTCCTGCCCAGGGTGGGGAGAATCTCATCAGATCAAGTCTCAGGGAGGTCATCAATCACGCCCGCTGACAACCATTTTGCCTTCGTTTGTTACAGATGTGAACATGCTTAATTATTTGTAGTGTAATTAGTTCATGAAATGTCAGGAAATGTCAAACTGTG